>NC_133307.1:24430328-24636471 GCF_012295235.1 Primulina huaijiensis
ATATAACTAGTATATTTGATAGTTATATCACGATGTATTTATTGCATGCATTGTATTGTCCCTACACTATTTCATATAATTTACGCTACATGTAGTCATTTAAACAATGCCTTCTAAAAGATTGGTCAAAGAATATGAAGATCAGCTTCAATAATTGTGCATATATTTGATATTTATGCCTTCATTCACAACTAAAAACAAGAAGCAAAAGCAATTGAAATGACAGCATGCTGTTAAAGCCTACACCTTTAAAGTCTATCAAGAAACTAGATTCATCACTTTGGTCAAAAGAAAACCTTCAACAAAGAACTATTAGACACACGGAAATCCATCGATATTTACCCACAATTCCTACGATCGAGGAATAATTATAAAATTTGATTAAAGGGTGACACAAAGATTTAACAAAGAATATTCTCATGGTATACAATTCTAAAGATTTTATGCACAAAATCGGCACGTATATACCTCTCCTTCGATCCCCCGTTGTACGTTCAGTTTAACATCCTCAACTTGATTGGATGTTCACTCCTTGCATGACTTAGAGCACTGCAGATCGAATATCAAGGATACGAGCAGAAAATTACACTTGTTTAGTTGGTTAGTTAAGATAGGCAGAATATAGCATTTTATAGTTATAGTAAATAATTTTTAAGAAAAATTCAAAGAGGACTCGAACCTAGGGGGAGGGGAAGGGTGAGACCGACCAGCTGGGGTGAGACCGGTCTCATTTATAGTAAACAATTGTATCAATAAAAGTAAATGTAGATCCCAAAGTAACGCAAAGAAAAAATAAATTCAGACAAGAAAAGAAATAAGAGTCAATGTATGTCTAATTATATGGTTGAACATTAAAGCCAGTACCCAACTTGAACCAATAAGCAAGGGAAAGCACTTACCCTCCATTAGAGCTCTTATTCTTGATGCATACAAACTTCTATTTCCTTAGTGGAATGGAACATACATTTCAAAGTACAATTCCACGTAGTCGATCGCCTTCAAATCCAAGAAAGGCCACTAGTCGCGGAGAGGCATCTTAATGTAATAAATTTAAAACAAAGATCTAAAATTTACACAAGAAATTTGAATATTTTTTTTCCAATTATTTTGGATCCGACCCCATTCAAATCCCCACCAACAATAGTACAAGATTTTTCAAGCTGCGTACAAGAAATGCAAGTCTGTATGGTTTTAAAAATTATGATCTTTACAAAAGCTATACACTAAAGTGGCCAGCTTTTGATAAGCACTACATCCATTGACTACTCCATAAATTGGAGTTAAAGTGCACACGTTGGGGCATAACTCATTCAATAATGATTCCTTTGTAAAAGATTAATCAGGAATAGCTAGAGTATCTTTGCTCCAATTGTTATAGCTTCATCGGGAACAAGTTCACATTTATGAATTTTAAACACACAGGAACAAACAGTAATTGCTTTGTAGTATACAAATCATCAGTGAAATGCTAATATCATTGTTTCAAATAATAGCACGTACAAACTGATTAGTAACTCGATATATTCATTCTATATCTGATGTTTAAGTAAGGTCTCTCTTTATACCATAATGTAGCAGTTTAACATGCAGGATTTCGAGTCCCAACAACAAAATATGACCAAAATAAAAGAGTTTATAATGCTTATTTTCTCATTATATAATTTCATAAAAGAGGTTTCTAGGGTCACCAATTCGTGTATACAATTTTTCCACTTTTGGAAAAGGAATTGTCATCCCAACCCCTTATTTGGTTTCCTCCTATTTCACAATATCTATCTCTAATATAGATGATATAGTAATAAACATTTTACTGTAGCACAACCTTGTATTAGCTCACTATTAGATTGATTTCTCCATCCATCCCCCCCACCCCAATTCCACAATTCAATTATTACACCCCCAATAATTAAATTTTGTTCTGTCTGATGTAAGCATTTAATATANTGTGGAGTGGCTGCGTAACATCCAGGGATGAAACCAACTGGAGTGAGTTAAAGTAGTCATCACCTCAACTAAAACTTGTGCATACATAAATAATTTATCAAGAAATTTACTTTGCAATCGATTGGTTTTTTTTTTTTTTTTTTTTTTTTTTTTTTTTTTTTTTTNATCGAAATGTTTTTTGCCCCATAAAGAAATCTACTGGTTCCATCCATCATAAAATCCATGACAATCATGTATACATGGAGGACGTAATGCAAAGACCTGTGCATCATTTTGCATGATTGCATACTTGAAATGCAATTTAAGAACAATTTCTTCTACATCTACACACAAGCACAGTACACCCAAGTTTTTTGAAACCAACTAATTAACCCACCATTCAACTAATTATTTGGCCACGATGTTATTATAATGCACGTGATCGCCATCATGTTCCAATGATCTCAAATCAAGAACCCTACTGTACTCAAAATTGATTGAACATTGTGGCCTACAGCCCCCTTTTCCATCCTATAAATTCACCCCTTCCCACAAGTCTCTCTTTGCCTTCAACCACCAACTCTTATGCCCCTTGAAATCTCCCACACTCCCATTTTCAAAGCATTTACCAATCAAAATCATTAAAGAGATGCAACAGGGCGAATTCTCCGAGCTCGAATATCTTTTTCCTCCAAACTCGACTTGTTTCCAACCCTATCTCTACATGATCAATGATAACAATATGGTACCAGCACACCTTTTTCACCCATTTCCCAACCCTTTACATCAACTCAACATAAACCCACAAGTTCGAGAACTCAATCCTCAATCTACATGTTTAAGCAGCAATAATTCGACTTCTGATGAAGCAGAGGAGCAACAATTTAGCATCATAAATGAGAGGAAACAGAGAAGAATGATATCAAACCGAGAATCTGCACGTAGATCACGTATGCGAAAACAAAGGCACTTGGACGAGCTTTGGTCACAAGTCGTTTGGCTTCGTAATGAGAATCACCAACTCATTGATAAACTGAACCATACGTCCGAGGATCACGATCGAGTGGTTCAAGAAAACATTCAGCTGAAGGAAGAAACCTCAGAGCTTCGCCAAATGATTACTCATATGCAGCTTAGTAGTCCATATTCTAGCCTGATCAAAGAGCTTCACGATGATCCTTGCAACGATTTACCTTAAAATTAATTCTACATGTATTCAACTACATTGGCCGTGATTCACGTATTTCCTTAACATCTTTGGCTCAATGGGGGCCTCGCTGTAATGAGTGTTGGATAAGATTAGTAATTTAATAAAATCTTGTGATATTATCATTGACATGGTGCCCAAAAATTTGAATTATACAAGGTGATGAACTATTTTCCTTTGTGAAAAAAGGTACTAAATAAGCAAGACCTCATGTGGCGAAAGTGTGGATAATGGATATCCATCAAGGCCTAGCATGCAGCCAATTTAAATCCAATTACATTCCAAATTTCCAACAAAAAAAATCGAAAGCTCTGCGACTAAGTACAATCTCCCCAATAATTAAGGTTTCTGGCCACTCATTGACTTTGCTTCGCCATTGTCTCCCAAATAAAAAAAGAATTCATTTCGAACTCGAAGTAATCTTGCCTCTCGAGACAAATCGTGCCCTCTAGCCATCAATATTTGTTTACCTTTTTTGACATTAAAATATATACACAAACTATGGTGGGTTCACACACACGCATACATAAAACAAAACCGATATTGTGAAAAAAAAAAAAAAGAAAAGGCAATAAAGATTTACAGGCAAGAATCATGCTTGCTTAGATTGAACGGCCAGAAGAACAAATAAACATCAAAAAATCAAATGCATGACTGAATCCCACACAAACCTTTTTTAACAGCAGTTCCAACCAGTTT
Source organism: Primulina huaijiensis (assembly GCF_012295235.1). Lineage (NCBI taxonomy): Eukaryota > Viridiplantae > Streptophyta > Magnoliopsida > Lamiales > Gesneriaceae > Primulina > Primulina huaijiensis. The sequence goes on from NC_133307.1 coordinate 24,434,158, forward strand.
TAGCATTAAAATCGTCCAGAATCATCAGGATTTCGTTCCAATTTTACTCATCAAACTCGAATTGCTCTCCGCACTCCTTCAATTAGGCGCAATTGGGGAACAACGAACCATGAGTTTCGAAAAAAGCTCGTAAAGGCCTGACATTTGATCGCTCGGTAACTTGAGCAGGCCTCGCGCGTAGCACGTTAATTTGCCGCATTCTGTTATTTACAGAATAGACCCTGAAAACTCCAGATATTTCGCGGAAGGATACAAAGTTCGAGTTTGGACTCTTGAAAAAGTTGTAACTAACTGAATATTATTGTGTATTTTAAATTTTTTTAAGAAAACTTATTACAAAAATTAAAATATTTTTTTTATTGACAGCCAAATGTTTTCTGTATTGCAATATTAGTTTTAAATTTGTAAGCATCATATTTGATATTTTTAAGGTTATGTTTGGTTGGTTTGATGGATTGGATTATTAAATATTATAATTTTATGAATTGATTATTTATTTAATATCAATAAATTCAGTTATTATTTATTTTTTATCAATAAGATAATTAAATGTAAAATTATAATGTTATCTTTCTCATCTTTATTTATTTATTTTTATTAATTATTGAAAAAGATAAAAATATAATTTATCATCTTATAACAAATTTAATCAGTCAAATCAAACATATTATCATTTTATAAAGTAAAAATTGTAATTTTTGTCATATATGTTTGTTTTTTGCGATTTTAGTTTTTTTATGTGTTCTAATTTCAGTATTAGTCATATATCTTTTCATTTTTTTTGACAAATTTATTTTTTCGTTTGAAGTATTGATTGATATGACACTATATATTTTAGGATCGAGCTCTTACTACTAGACCAAAAGCTATAGTTGTTAGCTAAAACGTAACTTTATTTCATCATACTTGTGTCAGCGCAGAGTGCATATACTTCGGTGCTAATGGGTTTGGTTGTTAGGCTCATGAGTCCGGAGAGGTGCATGTCTATCTTCTGGTATTGTCTCATATCCCTTAGAGATCAGTCTTACCATTTTCCTACCGTCGGCCTTACCTCCAGCGGAGACAGTATTACCCGTTAAAATCTGGTGTTACTTTTTTATAGTACACTTAGCCAATCAGATCAAGCGGCGCAACGTCAGCAGCTTGATGCATGATAACTTCTCAGGAGGTCATTCATCCAAGTACTACTCTCACTCATACACGCTTAACCCAATAAATATCGATATCATGGAAGCTACATAGGTGCCACATATGTATGTGAAGTCAGAAAAAAGACTAAAATTTCCTAAATAACAAGTTAGCTAACCAAAAGTAAAATTTGACATCAGAAAAGAGACAAATATACAATTTTAATATTTTAGTTCTCTTTATTTTTATGCTATTAAAAATCATACTCAAATATTTTAAAAATCATTATATTATTTATTTATATAATCTTATCAACTCAACTAAAGGGCCCTTGTGCAACACATTTTAATCATTTTCATATAAATGCCAAAATCTTTCATCAAAATCCCATAACATATGACATTCGGTAAAAATAATAAAATCTGAATATATTATTAATTTCGTGGAAATGATTCAAGAAATTATATTGTATTCAATTTTGAAATGCTACAATAGAATAAAAAGCTTGTGGAATCTGATTATTCTTTTTGAAAAATTCAATTGTTATGTTCGTGAGGATGGTTGAGCATCCTTTCTTTTCACATTGTGTTGACCAAAATAAATAGTATTTTTCAATAATAATAAGAGTATGTCTATTGTGAGACAGTCTCACGAATCTTCATCTGTGACACGGGTCAACCCTACCGATGTTCACAATGAAAAGTAATACTCTTAGCATAAAAAGTAATATTTTTTCATGGATAACCCAGACAAGAGATCTGTTTCACAAAATACGACCAGTGATATCGTCTCTAACAAGTTTTTTCCTAATAATAACGATTAGAATTATTCTGAAATTTCTGCCCAAAATTCGATATGGATCGAAGAATTTATGAAAATACAATAATAATCATAATAATAATTTACTTGAATTATCTAAAATAAAATTTAATACAAATGATAATAATTAAAGAAATGAAACCAAATATACCAACCACAGCCAACAACCCCTAGACCTGGAACAAATATCAGTGGGAAGAGTTGGGCCAAATTTGACAGAGTTTGGAAGACGACAAGGTTTCCAATTTTACGGTACTCCGCGTGTCTGTCATTCTCTTTTCTTCTTTTTTTTTTTAAAATCATTTTTTCTTGGTTTTTTTCTTCCATATATGACTGAAATTGATCCCTTGTTTAATCACTGCATATTTACAGATCTTTGCTCTATTGGGCTCCCGTTGATTTCTCAGTAAAGTCGATTTACCAAGCCACCGATTGAAGGTTCGGTTTCTCATTATTTTCCGGTTTATATTTATGCAATGAAGGGTCAGGTTTTGTTTTCTTGTTTATGGCTTTGTTGATTATACATTTGCATTTCTTTTCTCTGGGAATCGATGAGCGGATTTTATTTCTCGTTCTCTCTGCTATCTTTTCCATTTACTTGCTGGTGATGTAATCTTGGATATATTTTATCTATAAAGCTACGATCTTGCTGAATTTATTTGCTGTTTGAGGTATATAATCAAGTGAAAAGATTACAGTTTTAGACTTTTGTGGACTGTTTGGTTGGATGTCATACTGTTTCATTCATTATGTCGTGAGCAGGGGGCGAGGGGCCGTCAACACCTCTCATCCAAAAAAATATTTGAATTTTATGCCTGATTTTTCAATTCAAGTCTGATCTCCAAATTCAGATCAGTTGCCCCCACAGTCTAGATTTCGCAGCCCCGTACCCAAAATTCTTGGGTCAGCTCTGGCTTGATGAGTGGAGGCAAACCTTTTCGAAGGGGTAACTTAGCTGACTAACAGGCGTCTTCTGGCTTTGCTCTTGATATCATGATTTAATGTACAAATCAGAATGGCTGAGCATTAGTTTGTTTTTGATAGAAAGTTCATACTTTGAGAAGATATGACCGAATGAAATTCAAAGTTCGGTAGCTTCTTGCATTGGCAATTTTTATAGCTATCTGGAATAAATAAAGGCTAAGTTTTATGAATAATGTTGAATTTCATTCTATATATGTCTTGAGAGATAGACCAAGGTTAAAGTCTCATATTATATGATTCTATTTTGAAGTCCAACTGCATTGAAAATTGAACATGATGTTTGGTTTGTGTGTTAGTGTGATTTGGTTCAAACGAATAATCATGAAATTAACATGATACGGACAATGTTTTATCTGAAGTTTTCAGCAGTTAATTTTGAGGAAGAGTCGTGATATTTTAACAGACTCACTTCAGCTCTTTTTTCTAAGAAAAAGAAATCAACAGGCCCTGTAAATCTAACTAGCACACTAATGATTATGATTGTTATTTGAGAAATGCAATGGCTACTAGTACTCTTTTTCTGAGTTTTGTGTAGGTTTATTTGTTTACCAGATCAAGATCGAAGAAGTCTGAATAGTTGTATGTTTAAAATCTGTCAGGAAAAGGCATGGCCAGTCAATCCCCAAAACCGACTAGAATCGGTCTCGCTGGTCTTGCTGTCATGGGGCAAAATCTAGCCCTCAACATTGCTGAAAAAGGATTTCCCATTTCTGTTTACAATCGGACTACATCTAAAGTTGATGAGACTGTTGAAAGAGCAAAACTTGAGGGAAATCTTCCCGTATTTGGCTTCCATGATCCCGAATCATTTGTTCATTCGATAAAAAAACCACGTGTGATTATCATGCTTGTCAAAGCTGGTGCTCCTGTCGATCAAACCATCAAAACTCTTTCTACTTACATGGAGAAGGGTGATTGTATCATTGATGGTGGAAACGAGTGGTATGAAAATACAGAGAGAAGGGAAAAGGCTATGGCTGAGTTAGGTCTTTTGTATCTTGGCATGGGCGTTTCTGGTGGTGAAGAGGGTGCTCGAAACGGGCCATCTCTGATGCCCGGAGGGTCCTTCGAAGCCTACAAATATATAGAGGACATCATCCATAAAGTTGCTGCTCAAGTTCCTGACAGTGGACCCTGTGTGACGTATATTGGAAAAGGCGGATCTGGTAACTTTGTTAAGATGATTCACAATGGAATTGAGTATGGGGACATGCAACTGATTGCTGAGGCATATGATGTACTGAAATCCGTCGGGAAATTGTCGAACGAGGAATTACGCAATGTATTTTCTGAATGGAACAAAGGGGAGCTTCAAAGTTTCTTGATCGAAATCACCGCTGATATATTTGGAGTTAAGGACGACAAGGCTGATGGTTATTTGGTTGACAAAGTTTTGGATAAAACCGGAATGAAGGGTACTGGGAAATGGACTGTTCAGCAGGCTGCTGAATTGTCGGTTGCAGCTCCAACCATTGAAGCATCTCTCGATTCAAGATTCTTGAGTGGGTTGAAAGAGGAACGAACTGTTGCTTCGAAAGTGTTCAAAACTGGCGGTTTTGGCGACATTCTGACTGATCAAGAAGTTGACAAGGCTAAACTGATCCATGACGTTAGGCAAGCTCTATATGCATCTAAAATTTGTAGTTATGCTCAAGGGATGAATCTAATCCGAGCCAAGAGCATCGAGAAAGGATGGGATCTGAAGTTGGGAGAACTTGCTAGGATTTGGAAGGGAGGTTGCATTATTCGGGCAATCTTCTTGGACCGGATCAAGAAAGCCTACGACAGAAACGCGGATCTTGCCAACCTCTTAGTGGACCCCGAGTTTGCTAAAGAGATGATCGACCGACAATCAGCTTGGAGACGAGTTGTTTGCCTGGCGATCAATGCTGGCATCTGCACCCCTGGTATGTCTGCTAGTCTTGCTTATTTTGACAGTTACAGGCGGGAGAGGTTGCCTGCTAATTTGGTGCAGGCTCAAAGAGATTACTTTGGTGCTCATACATATGAAAGGACCGATATTCCTGGATCATTCCACACAGAGTGGTTTAAAATCGCGAAAAAGATTAATAATTAAGAGTTGGCTTGTTATATTCTTAACAAATAAAGAATGGGACATCAATCTTGGATGCCTCACTTGGCCATTGATAAGATATTCTGAAGATGTATTGATTGACTTGTTTCTTCCTTTGTATGTTTTGTTGTTGTACTTCTGCTAGTCATCTTGCGATAATTTGGAACACGCAGTTTCAGTTCAGTTTTTCACCACTTGGGAACGCAATTTGATCCTTGCATCAAGATTTGGCGACTTTTTGTGGAAAAAATATTCGACCTGAGAATAAACTTATGTGGCGGAATGATATTCATGAGCGAATTTTTTTTTTTAAAATAACATTTGTCAAACTAAGTTTTTGAAAAAAAAAATCATCTTCCAAGCATATTTGAAAGTATTTTTATAAACTTGAGAGAATTAATTAATTTAAAAAAAATCGTCAAAAATTATTTTGCTTGACTATCTCGGAATTTGGCCCATGTTTTCTCCACTCTTTCTTTAAAATTTTCTATATATTTTAATGTTTATATAAAAACAAATATTTTAAGTTTGAAGTTTTAATTTCATCAATCTTTCAGGCTGTTGCTCTACCCCTCGTAAGAATGCTTCATTTGTTTGTTTGAACGTGTTTTTTATTTTATTTTATGGTTTTATTGATTGATTATTACTTCATGAAATTTCACAAATATTCACATGTTAATCTCAAATTTGAGTAGCATCTATGTCCGAATTTGGTTTGATTCACTCATCTCAAAGCCTTTTCTTATTGCCATATTTTATTCCTTGATTTATTTAAGTATTTAAGTAGTATGATTGACAATATATGCTTATTCAGTTTCTTCAACAAGTTTAAAAGTCAAAGATTAATTACAAAACAATTATCAAATAACACAATTTAATATAACCATTATGAAAGGTTCAAAATAATATATAATTAATCTGACTTCAAAGAATCTTCGAATTTGTGAAGTAGGTGAGCGTTTGAACCATGATCCTGAATTTAAGGAACAAAAACGTGTTCTTAATTCCAAAGTAAAATCAAACACGAGTCACCAAAATCAAATAAACCAAAATAAATAAATAGAATTTAAGGAAGATTAAATTCATTTGTTCATGCCAGTTGCATTCTTCACCGCATCGACTGCACCCTGTGCCTTGGCCTGCGCCTGCTGCCCTGCCTGAAAAACACATCCAAAAAAACAAATTTGGAAATTCCAATGGAAGTGAATTCAGACCATTAAATGTAATTTTTTTTAAAAAGAAAAAGTCCATAAATAAAAGGGAGACTCTTTCCATTTTGTAACGTGTTTCCTTCCTCATTATTACTATAAAATAAATANGAGTGGTCCGCGGACTGGCCCGTCTAATCCGCAAACCGCCTTGGGCTGGGTTGAGAATTGGGTTGGGCCGGCTTGACCCTTTGACGGCTCTGATTTATCGGATTACTTGTTGTATAGATTCTTTGGCAGATTGCGCAGCATTTGAGGCCTTATCCATCATCTGGTTACCCTTCTCCTACAATAAAAACAACACAAAAAGAAAGGAGGAAAAAAATCAATTCTGAAAAAAGTGTCGTTAAATTAAGTGAAAAGGAATGATCAAGAAAAGAAGAGTGCATAGAACAGTGAAGCTAAATCAAACCTGTGCTTGCCCCTTGGCCTGGCCGGCGTTGTAGCTAAGGCTGTGGGAATTGTCCATATTCTATTAATCAAACTCCGAGTAATGAAAAAACGAGAAATCAATTTCAAGTAAACTATACTTTATGAAGGGAATTTCAGAGCATCGGGGACCTACATTTATAGTTGTGGAGGCCTATTCACTGGCCGCCATGTGTATTTGGTTCTATATAAGGGGTAGAACTATTTAATGGCGATAGAATAGGGACAGCATTGAAAACATCTACGCCAACTTCATGCAGAAAGATTGAGAGGGCACTCAGAAATCTTACGGTTTCGGTGCAACATTAATTACCGTTAGATCAAATGGTACTATAAGTGAGATCATCCAAGAAAATATCGGCCCCTTTTGACCTCAGAATCCATTCATTTTCTTCATCCCCTGATCTATTTGGTTATTTACATTTCATAGCAAACTATAAATTCATTTTATTTAGGGTCATATACACCAAGAATAAAAATGACAAATATCAATATCATAGATATCAAACAAAATCTAATACAATGCAGGTATATGTTACGGAATGATAAAGGCATTTTCAAATGACGACACAATGACTTAAAAGTAACAGCTCGCCATCTCAAGATCAATAGCAGCTTGAAATACCAATCACCAATTCATGCTCAAGAACAGTTCAAGAAAAGCTCCACTTCCACACCAGTAGTATCACAAAATGAACCGAGCTTTACGCATAGGTTGCAGAGCGCCAGAGCACAAGCATGACTAGAAGGGCTGTGCACTTTATAAAGCATTCCAAAGAAGAACCGTAGCAGGCAAATCAAAAAGGAGACAGAAACAAATCTTTTGACCGTAATTTAGACTCTTGATGAGCTTAATAATATGATTTCTTGATATAATCAACTTATCCTTTTAACGATAGCTTCAATTGCTGGATTTGATAGTTAATAGATTTCGATATCAAGCCCCTTTGGGCCACATAATCCCAAAAAATATCCAAGGTACTGCTATCAGAATATGAAGCATTCATGCTTTTGTAGATTTTAAGAGTAATCATCAGATGTTTCTTGTACATCTCATCTAGCAAAGTTGATGCGCTAAGAACATCACCAGATCTCAAGTATGAATAGACCAAACTGGTGTACACAACTGCATCTCCTATTATCCCCCTTCTTTGCATGATAGTAAATATCTTTGCTGCACAATTAACCTTTTCTTTCTTGCACAATCTTCGTATAATTGCCCGATAAACAGTGATGTCAACACAGATACCCTTTTGAACTAACTCCTCAAGAAATCTAAAGACTGCTTCTTCGTCATTTTGATCGCAATACATATCCACAACCCATGCATATGTGCTATAATTTGGCGAGACTCCAGCACCAAGCATACAAAATAGCATCTCTTTAGCACTGTTGAGCTCTCGAGCTTTACAGAATCCATGAATCAATGCATTATAAGTAAAATGATCTGGGCGTAGTCCAGCCTCGAGCATCTTATTTTTAACTTTCAAAGCAGACCTCATATCTCCAATCTTGCAATAAGCATTAATCAACGTGTTGCATGTGATATTGTCGGGCGCTATTTTCCTGTCACTCATTTCATTTAGCAGTTTATTTCCATCCTGTATCCGGCCCTCTTCACATAACTTCCGTAGGATTGCATTATAAGTAACTAACCCTGGGTACAACTCTTTGGCCTCCATTACACCACGCAATCGTAGAGCTTCATCAAGATCGTTGACTCGGCAAAGCCCATCAATCAAAGTAGTATACGTCACTTGGTTGGGAATAGCACATTTGATTTCCTTAAAAATGCTCAAAGCCTCTCTCATTCTACCTTCTCTACAATAACTATAAATAAGACAATTATAAGTGACAATATCAGGAGATATTCCTCCTCTTTCCATCCTATCTTGCACAGACAAAGCCTCATAATGCATAGACCTTTTACAATACAATGAGATTAAGGTGTTATAAGTGAAAAGATCAGGAAATATGTTTTTTACCTCCATTTCACTCAATAATTCCTCCGCTTTCTCCACATCACCGTACTTACTGCAAGCGTGAATCAAGACATTATAAACATGTATATTGGGAAAAACCCCAATTTTAATCATCTTCCTATAAGTTTTCCACATAGTATCAGTCAATCTTTCCTTCACCAAAGAATTCAAAAGCACGGTACAAGCATGCAAATGCGGTAGATACCCGCAAACCCTCATGTGCTCAAACACTTGAATTGCATCTGAAGTCATCTTAGAATTGGAATAAAATATCACCAGCCAACTCAAAACATGTGCGTTAACTTCAGGATCGTCATAGTTACTCACAAGAGCTTTCAAAACAGGCGGTGACGAAAGAAAATCTTTACAAGCAGCCCTTTCGAGCAAATTTTGAGCAGCCCTGAAATGTCTTTGCTTCGTGAGAATGCAAATCATGGTCCAAGAACATTGCAAAGAATGTTTATAATGCGGAATCGACTCGACCCATTTGAAAAATTTCCAAGAAATTGATAGCCCGTATGAAGAAAGAACTAAAAACGCTTGATTAATTATGGATGAAGTCACAACAGAACCAATCCTTAATTTCAAATGATCGTCCCAATGTCCCTTAATTACAACCGCGCACACAGATTTCACTAACCGGCTTTCACAATTCGCGTAAATTACGCTTGCCATGAGAGATGTTTCCAATCACAGATCACCTTCTTTAGCGACTTATTTGTCAAAGATTGGTCACTTTACAGGAGATTATGCGTACCGATGAAAAAAATAAGTTAATCGAATTCCTCAATCGTTTTTGTACCCCTTGTGTTTGATAGAAGGTGTGAAATAGGCGTCAGAGCAACATCAGCTGAAGTCAAAACCTTTTCAATGGATCTGTCAATGGGTTGAAAATCAACGGTTGATTCCAGTGGAGGCGGCAACCTTGTACTTGTATCAGAAACTGGTCGAGTGTGTGAAGTATAACGAGATACCGACCGTGAAGAATCAAATGGTATTATTATTACGGGTTAATTGGGTATCGGTACACTTTGAAAAAGAAGTTGGGTTTTAGTATCTGGAGAGATAAAATTTCTTTAAAAATACCAAAAATGCCCTTATTCCCTATTTTCTTTTAATTGATCCTCGCGCTTCGAAAATGGTATCAGAGTTGTAGGTTAATTTATTTCAAACACAAAATTTATTGTTACAAAGAAACGAAATGTTTGAGGAGGAGAATTTCGAAAATTATGAATCCGAACTTAGGTTCGAGAAAAATAATTTACAAGAATTATTTCAATATTTTGGAATATAAATAAGGGAATCTAACTACTGTTAGATATCAGAAACAGAAAGGGAAGCATCAGCACCCTCAGGTAAACTTATGATTCAATCTAATAAGTTTATGGAAATTATACCAGATTCTTCGAAGCTCTCTTTAGATCTTAGAGAAATTCAGAAAACAGTACAAAACTATGGCAATATGCTATACTTTGTACCGCAACGAGTTGAAAAAATCCTTGAAAACCAGGAAGAAATTCTTGGAATATTAAAGGATATTCAAACAAGAATTCAAAACCTAGAACAACAACCAGGTTCTAGTAAAAGATCTTCAGGAGGATGGTTACCACCATCATTTGGTACTGAACCTTTGTTACATCAACAAGGAAAGGCCAGAGTGGTGTCAAAACCTTTGACTGAAGAAGAAAAGATGATTAATCTAATAAAATCTGTCTCAGAAAAGAAATTAATCTGATGACAACGTTAGAAAAGATTGGTCTAGAGGATCTACAAGAGCTTGCAGAATCTTTCGCAAATCTCAAAGTTGTAGATCTAAAGATGAACACAGCAGGAGGTGAAACACCTGCTATAACTTGGTCATCTTCTCAGGAACCACCCAGAGAAAGTGTGGGATCTCAGAATGTAAACATGAGAGAGTCTCAATCTGATTTCCATACTGGTGGAGGATCACACCCTGCGGGAACAAGGTCAAGGAAAAATCAAATTCCTTTGCACCAAACACCCTATGGGAAAACTGTTTTAGATCCTATACATCCTTACGCGGTTATGCTTAACCTTGATGTATTAGATTTCAAAAACATGGAAGATCTCATAGATGACTGGACATCTGCTATGAGAATCGCAGCAGGGACACTTGATCTCAACAGAGAAGGATTCATTAAACTTCTAGAAATGAGTCTTATGGGATCAGTGAAAATTGCTTGGGACATGACTTCGGTGGAAACCAAAGAATCAGTCCTAGCAGGTGAATCTCTTAGCGAGATTGCAGGAAGAATGGCTACCCTGTTTAAAGCACAATTTATAGGGGTAGACTATTTTAATAGTCAAGATACAGAGAAGAAGAAAAAATATACTCAAGCTCTGTATAGTCTTGAATTACATGATATATGTTTAGTGGATGAATACATTATGTTATTCACTAAATATAGATGGAATTCGGGAGTCGAAGAAGACATAGCTATGCAGCTTTTCTTCGCAAAAATGCCAAGTCCCTGGAGAGAAATGCTCATAAGAGAATATGTACCTGGAAATCCAGATACATTGGCACGAAGAGCTTCTTTCCTTAAAGGAAAATTGGCGGAATGGTGCCATTTGGCAGCATTACAAAAGAATTACAAACGATTAAGGGGTATNAAAGTTTCATGACTCATCCTTATGCTAGATGTGGAAGGAGTTCTTGGAAACCAAGGACAGTATGGTCTAGACAGAAAGCCAGATCTTACAAATCTGGACAAAGGAGCGAACCATCAAGGAGTAGGACATCCTCCCAGGCATCAAGTACATCTCGAAGCACAGGAAGAACACCTACAAAGAAAACTTTCCGAAGAGCTCATACACGAGCTAATGAAAGTTTTAAGGACTGTAATTGCTGGACATGTGGAGCAAGAGGACATATCTTTACTAACTATCCAGAAAATGAAAAAAGAGGTATTAAACGTTTTGATCCAACTCTGGATATAGAAGAAGCAGTTTATTACCAAGATCTTATTCAGGTATACCGATTTGAGGATATTGACTCAGATGAAAGTATATATGAAGAAAAATAAGTTTTAAGTCAGGAAGAATCCGATGGAACTGAATCGGAATCTAACTGAAAACGAGGTGTTTCGACACGAAATACATGAAGATTTGTCTGGGTTCTTTAGCCAGACAACAATATCCCATAACATGGTCCAAAGGATCATGAAAAAAAATCCTAGTCTACAGAGATATCAAGGATTCTCTGTAGGACAGATAGAAAAGTTCTTAGGAAATCTTGGCCTAAGAAACAGAAAGCATCATCTAATCTATAAAGTTTCTAGAAGGGAAATGACAATCCCAATGGAACTTACGGGAAATAGAATGGAGATGCAATTAATTCCTTCTGAGGAAATAAAGGAGGAATTACAAAAACTCAAGATCGAGGTAGCAAGGACTATGTCCTGGATTCATATTGGAGCAATCCAAATTATGATAAAAGCTACTTGCAAAGAAGGTATTGATTCACCCATTGATATTGCTATATGCGATAAAAGAATGGGGAACCTTCAAGATTCAGTGCTGGGAACTATCTCAGGAAATCTCTGTGCAAGCAAGATTGTAGGAGTAATCTATCCACGGATAGCCTACAACCTGGCAGATCGAGATTTTAGTCGAGCCTTGACATTGCATCAAAAATTCAAGGAAAAAAGACTGATGAAGGAAGGTAATAGACCATATTCTATTACATATCAAATCTCATATGCTTTATCTAATACACATCATTCAGAGTTGTTTATTAGATATGAGTTTATTGAGATACCAGAAATATTCGGAAAGGTTGCTCAGGCAATTTATCCGGAACGAATTGAATTTCCTGTAATACAGGAAACAGATATCCAAATGCAAGACAAACCGATCCTACAAAAGAATCAGAGTCTTAGATTGGAATCAAGAAGACTATCTTTTCAATGAGATAGAATAACAAGCTACAGATGGAGAAAAACCCCTGTCCAAGAAACCCAACATGAGCTAAAAAGTTTTTCAACAATAGGAAAACTTAGATGTCCAGAAGGGTGGAAGGAAGTCGAAATAGTATTTGATATTACGAAACAAAGGAATCAATTTCCTTGTAATACCATCTACTATTTAGAACAACCTATGATAGGAACTTACCGAGGAAAGATCCAAGTAGGAGAATTGGAAGTTAATATCACAGGGATTCCAGGAAAAGAACCAGATCAATTGGTTCTTGGACTAGAGTTTCTTGAGGAACATAAACCTTGGAAACGTCTAGAGTATGGAATGGAGTTTATGGCAGAAGATAAGATGTGGAAAATTCAATGACCACAAGTCCATTCTCCATATACATTCCAGTCGGAATGTTATATGAACAATATAAGGCAGAATATTTTGCTGCTTATATTGATTCAGGTGCTGGAATTTGTACAGCAAAACGAGGAGTTTTTCCAAACAATTTGGAAGAAGAATTACCAAAGATTGCTGGAAGAGATTTTTCCAGAAGAATCTTAATCTTATGTAAAGGGATTAAGATGACTGAAATAATGATTGGAGGTGCTGGGCAAACACCTTGGTACAAGGTGAAAACACCACCAATTTATTTTCATGATACAGGAGCTGACATTTTACTAGGAAACAATTTCCTACAAATGTTCAAATCCTATACTCAAGAAAATGAGACTAGAAGATTAGTGTTTACAACTCCTTGTAACCACAAAATTATAGTCCAGAGACTAAGAGAGGCATTTTACAGAAAATTGCCGATCCAGTTTCGCAGCAAGCGTGGTGATTCAGGACAACTTCTGAACCCAAAAATGAAAGATTCTAGAAGGTTTGGAGAAACAATGCTCCAGTTGAGAGCAGATAAAACTCTCCAACCAGAAGATATGGAATACCTGAAGATAACTTTACATCAGAATGAAGTAGAGTTTGAATCTAAGGTATCCTTAGAAGATGTCAAGAAGAGGATCAAAGAAAATTACAATGAAGATCCTTTGGCATGGTGGGACAGAAATCAACTCAAAGCTTGCCTTAAAATTAAGGAAGGCAAAGAGTATGAATTTGTCCGTTGCAAGCCTATCCCAATGAATATCATAGATCAAAGGGATATGCAGATTATAATCAAGGAACATTTGGACCTTGGTTTAATCAAAGCAGGAATGTCACCATATAGCAGTCCAGGTTTTCTGGTAAGAAATCATGGTGAGATAAAACGAGGAAAACCCAGATTAGTTATTAATTATCAAGAAATTAATAAGATTCTGGAGTTTGATGGGTATTTTATACCTAGTAGAGAACATCTAATAAGTTGCATACGCAACGCCAAGATATTCTCTAAGTTCGACTGTAAGTCTGGATTTTACCAGATTAGGATGCAAGAAGAAAGTAAGAAATTCACAGCTTTCTCTACACCACAAGGACATTATATTTGGGAGGTATTACCAATGGGATTGGCTAATTCACCTCAGATATTTCAAAGAAAAATGGATAATCTTTTTAAAGATTATTTTAAATTTATGTTTGTTTATATTGACGATGTTTTAATAGCATCTAAAGATATGAACGAACATGCTAAGCATTTGGAGATTTTCTCCAATGTTTGTAAAAAAGAAGGACTGGTTTTATCTGAAAAGAAAGCAGTCATTGCGACAAAAAAGATTGAATTCCTCGGAATTGAAATCGATGAATCAGGAATTATTCTGCAAGAACACATAGTGGAAAAAGTGCAGAATTTTCCAGAAAGTCTCAAAGACAAGAAGCAACTTCAAAGTTTTTTAGGAGTTATTAATTTTGCTGGGATATTTATTAAAAACCTAGCAAAACACAGGAAAGTGTTTAGTCCATTATTGAAAAAAGATGCTAGATTTATATGGACGGATGAACACACAAAAGGACTATGCCAATTAAAAGAGATTTGTAAGAATCTTCCAAAAATGGCTATTCCTCAAGATGAGGATAATCTGGTATTGTATACCGATGCCAGTGATCATTTGTGGGCAGCAGTTCTTACTAAGCTCACACCAGAGGGAGAACAACCATGCAGATATTGTAGCGGTTTATTCTCAGATGCAGAAGCCATAAGATGGCATATCAACGAGAAGGAATTTTATGCAGTAAAAAGGGCTTTTGAAAAATGGCCATTATTTTTACTTGCAAAGAAATTCACTTTGAAAGTTGATAACACACAGGTGAAAGCTTTCTTAAGGAATAGAATTGAATCTAAACCNCTCCAAGGCATTGAGAAACCATTGGTTTCCCAAATGGAGAGTTTTCGAGTACAGGACTCTATACCTGTAGCGGGGGATTCAAATACCCCTTGCACAAGTGTTAAGTCGGGATCATCTATAGATGAGTCGGCTAAAACAAAAATTGAGACTCCAGATCCTTATCTCGAGTCCTCAAGTCAACCCTTCACCTCGGGGATTGAAGAGGGAGAGATCAACCTTAGGCCTCGTACTGACAAAGGCAAAACTAAGGTTGGTACTAATGAAACTACAATTTCTCCATTTCAGGTTTACCAACAGAATTGGGAGAAATTAAACACAAGAATTGGCATCAACCCAGCCATGGTTCGAGTTGATGTTGCAGGAAAATATCCTAGGATATGGATGAAACAAAATTCATATCCAAAAGAGGTCAAAGCCTGGTATGAATTTGGGGCTCTTGCCTCAGTTTATACTACTTCGCCCAGCTTCCCGGAGATATCAGCATTACCAAAATAGATTCAGGAAGCTGTTCATGAGACTTGGGCAAATAATGATCATTTGTCCAGAGGAGATGTTTTGGAGCTATACTTTTTCAGTGCAGCACCAGAACCAGCAGGAAAAGGCTCACACGAAGCCTTTCATTTTATCAAGCTAAGGAGGCCAGACGTGAATTCTCAAAAATTTATAAAGGATCCTCCTACAAATGAAAACCCCTTAGTCTCTTCATTTAATGAAGATGACATGTCTACCAGGAGAGCATGGGGTATCTTGGTCTGTCTCACAGAGATGGACAAAGTCAAGTTTCCATTTAAGTTTTACCAAAATTCTTTAAATGGATCATTCCTGTTAAACACTATGACAGGAAAAACTACAATCTTTGCAGAAGACCTATTCGAAAATAAAAGAAATCTTCTGTGGAACAGCAAGATGCCGGCCAGTAAAGAGACTCGCTGAAAATTCTGTAATATGGCACATATAGGAAGATGGTCAGAAAACATCTGTCTTGAATGCCAGAATCAGAAAGAATCGGAGTTCGGTAAATGTTTCAAACCGAGATCTGACCGGAAACATTCTACCGAAGCAAGGACAAGTGGGGAAAGACCACATTCACATTTTCCTCGAGGATAAAAAAAGCCTAAGATTCCTCGACAAAATTAAAAGGGACATGTGAACAAGCTCAATCACCAAAAGAAAACCCACCATGTGAGTGGAAGGACAGGACCACCAATAATCGGTGGAAAAATGACAAAAAACATTGGATACCTTATCTTTAAAGATAAAGGAAATCCAATCAAAACAAGAAACTGGAACCAAAAAATTACAATATAAATACGGGTAATTTGGAACCAGTAAAACACACCAGAAAAATCAAAACTCAAAGATGTATCGAGTATATCTTAAAGTTTTGAAAAGAAGGATAAAATACAAGAGAAGTGAAGCTGCTGCTCTCAGATCAATAATTAAAATGTACAAAGAAAAGGGTGATGACATAACAGCAGATCTACTCCAGACTCATCTCTATTGGTATCTCGGAGACATAAAAGAAGATGAGAAGTTGATTGCTAGATGAATAATCTAGAAAAAGACAAGAAAAGTATCAGGACCATTCAACCACTACATGGTACCAAGGCAAGCTGTAAAGGCTTATCAAGATTTGAAGTCCGAGTTTCAAATCCGAAGAAGCCTTCTATAAATAAGGCAGAAAGAAGGAAGTGAAGATCATCGAACATTTTCCTCATTTCTTTCAATCATAAGTTATAACATTTTCTCTTTCTAGTTTATGTGTTTTCAAGCTTCGGCTACTATAAGTAGCTAAGCAAGTTCCTCCTCCTCTACATGAGGTTTCTATGTAATAAACAAATGTTTGTGTTTGAATAAAGAGATCTTTGCTCTCAGCCCCTCTCATGTATTATTTTCAAAATTTTATCTTTTGCTGTACACCCTAAGGTAGGAAACGAATTAGGGTTGTGCTAAATGTTGTTGAAGGAATCTGCTTAGTAACCATCGGTTGCGATCGTGTGGTTGGATTGTGAGGAGCAGTTCGTAAAATACGGTGGATATAACCCGGTGACATTCTGGTCAAAGAGGTAAAAGATTTAATTTATCTTACGGAAGCATGATGGGCCTTTAATTTAAAAAGAAAAATCAATGTAATTAGAATTAAGGTTGAGGGGTATTTTGGGAAACTGGGTATTGAAACCAAATTTGAAAGAAAAAGGGTACTGAATCCTAAGTTACCCTATTATTATCAAAAAAATGAAGGAATTCATCAAATTGTTAATAGTTCGTATAAAAGTTCTCTAATTATATAACCAAGAGGGTTCTCAATTTAACCTTGTTAGTGTGATTAATAAAATTAAGTGCGTATCAAATAATAACGAAAGGAAGTCGGTAAAATCTTTTACAAGAAATAATTAAAATTCTTATTTGATAGTATAATATTACTAAAAATATATAATACTATGGAAAAATAACATGAACATACCCTTTTGGCATACAATTGAACTTATTCCTTGTGAGACAGTCTCATGAATCTTTATCTGTGAGACGGGTCAACCCTACCGATATTCACAATAAAAAGCAATACTCTTAGCATAAAAAGTAATATTTTTTCATGGATGATCCAAATAAGAGATTCATCTCACAAAATACGACCCGTGAGACAGTCTTACACAAGTTTTTGTCTTGAACTCTTGGGATATTTTGCTTTGTCAAAATTGAATATTAAAAGCTATTGGCATATTTTTTAATAAAATATATACTAATTTAATTCCCCCAAAAAAAAAAACCAAATATACCATTTACTCCTCAAAACATTTAGAACTCTTGTTCCAAAACAAAACAAAATGTCCAAACATTGCCTCTATTTTTTTTTCTCTAATAAATTTCTAAGCATAAAGAAGTTTTAAAAGCCCTTTCTCTTAACAAAACAAACTTTGAATGATTTAAGAAAATGGAATTGTTCAATAATCTTTATCCAAATTTGTCCAAGTCCACCGGACAAATTGTTTTGAATCCTTAATGGTAGGAGCAACTTCTTAACAAATTCATGCAACAAAATCTTTGAACCTCGTTATATATATAAACTCCTATAATCCATCTTACAATCCAGAACACAGCCAACCAAAAAAAATTCTTAATTTTCTTCAAATTTTGTTTTATCAGTAATAAAATATTTAAATGGATCGATCCCAAAAAGCCAGTTTCCATGCCGGTGAGGCCAAGGGCCAGGCTCAGGTGAATTTGATGTCTCTTGTTTTCTTTGACTTCAAAACATATTTTTACGCTAGTTAGTATGTGACTCTATGCTCGACCGAGAATAAGTATCTCCATATCTCAACATCATTAGATTCTCTCACATTAAGTTGACGTCATGTGTTATTATTCAAATATTAAAATTCTACCACATGGGGGATAAAAATCATTTTTATGCAATATACAATCTTGAGAAAATTTTGGTCAAAGAACCACCCCTATCCATTATGTAAAAGTTCTTGATATTTATGTGTGATTCTTAATACAAAAATAGTTATATTTGTATAATTTATGCAATATGATTAATTGTTTATTATTATCATTGCTATAAAATACAGGAGAAGACTAACCAGATGATGGACAATATCAGCAATAAAGCTGAGTCTGCAAAAGAATCAGTTACTGAGGTTGGAAATTTTCAATTAAGAGAATCACCAAGTTATTAAAAACATTTATCGTAATACTAAATATTAATGATAAAAATTTTGTGCAACTTTAATTTTATTTTTATTTATATTTAGCCCGAATCGATGTGTTATTATTTTAAATCAATCCTTTTCGGGTTTTTTTGTTCATGTAGACTGGGCAGCAGATGAAGGCTAAGGCACAAGGAGCTGTTGATGCTATCAAGGACTCCACTGGAATGAACAAGTGAAGCATATGAAAAAGAAAACTGTTTGTGGAATAATAATATAATTAATTTACATCAACTTATGACTGAGGAATTTCTTTTTATGAAATAATGAATGATGTTATTAATTAATATATTGTTATAGGAAATCTTTTATATAATTTTTCGTCAGTTTAATGTGTTATTAACTGCTTGTTGCTTGATTTCTTGATCCTTACAAATTTTTCTTGAAAAGGTAGAGTATTTAAGTATTTCTGGTTGAGTTAAAATTGAATTTTTATTCAAATTTTTTTATATTTATCGATGAGACTATTTTATAATAATTTATGTACCAAATGGATAATTGAACAATATATAACTCGTGTACTAAATGGAGAGCATAGACTCACCCGTCGTGATTTTTGTGACACTTTTTCTTTCACGAAGAAAAGCCATAAACCGAATTGACCTCTTTCCACTCACTTCGTTGGAATGCTTCTTTTTATCATGAAACTTTTCTCAATATTGATTTATTATACAAACTTTTGTCTTTGCTAAGTATTATATTATTGCTGTAGCAAGAGCTGCTTCAAACATGAAGGAGACAGATTGATCATAAAAACATAATAAAATCATCATCATTATTATTTTTATAGTAGTATATTTGAAGAATTATTTTCAGTTTCCAATCACATTTTCTTGGGAAACACCTTTGATATATGTACTTTTTTGCACTAAGAGAAGGACTTAAAGAGGCCTTAAATAGGTTGCATTTATCATTAATAATGATAATTATTATACGTAAAAGATTAGGCTTGAAAAAAAAAAAAGTTACTCAAAAGCAAGTGACTTTGGTGAACTGTCTTTTCTAAAAAAAATGCAAAGAAAAAGTAAAGGCAATAATATAATTTATTACTTTTGCTATCTTTTTTTATTCTAACTTCCATTTGAATTTTTTGGTCAGGAATTTTTAGTGACACAACATGAGCAGCAAACAATTGCCACAATCAAAATATTTTCCTGATCCATTACAAGAAGATTATTGAACTTAACCAAAACCTCTGGTTCATCTATACGAAGAAATGTATGCAGCAAAACCACGTTCACTGTACCGAAAATTCCCAGGCGCTCTCACATCACAGCCGCCTTCAGATGCTCCATACTCCGGAAACCTGTTATTTTCCGACGAGGAATCGGACGCGATGGATTTCTCCTGTTTCGGGATATGCAATAATGACAGAATCAAAACACTGCCATTTCCCCAAGACAGGATGTTGCGGGTGGTTCATTCGTCGTCACACGAGGAAGCGAGTGTAACAAAAGTTTGGTTTGTGCCTGTTCTGGATCACCCTCTTTCGTCGAATCGATACTACGTGCTTAAAGCCAAGGGAAGACACAAAGGGTGCGTATGGATTAATTCTAATATGTTGCTATATATTATACTAGGATAACTTTGATCAATGTAATACTTTTCACTGTTTAATTTATGCAGACAAGCTTACACATGCTCCAGAGAAGGAGAAGAGACACTGTGCTGCTTCAAAAATCTTGGAACGGATTCAAAAACCCGACCTTTTGATTACAGAAACAGGTACCAACAATTCGAGATTCATCACAACCACAGAGGTGGTTTCTTCGCACAGTCGCTAGAATGGGACGGCTATCCTCCAGATTTCCTCAGAATAAATGGGTGGGAAGTTTACGTATCCCACTCATTCAAACTACATCTTCAAGAAACTCGAGATCATCTCCATAGCATCACCTCATCGAACCTCCCCGAACTCAACTTCCCACTATACTCAAAACGTTCGATTACAACCGTGATCGGAAGCTGGTACACCCCATTTGCTTTCGTGAGAGAAGATGAAGGGAACAACAATATGATCAGTATCGGTGATCAGATGAGAAAGAGCTTGATCTATGAATGGAGCTTAAAGCAGTGGTGGGAGGAGATATATTCATGTGAAAACGGGTCGAACCAGGGCAGAAACAACAACCTTGTGTCTATGGACGTGAGAGTGAAGAGGTCGTTCTGTTTGGTAAGAGGTATGGAAGCTGAGAAGGACGATGACCGTAGGCGAGATTTCGAGGGTTTTCAATGGTTTCGAGTGGAGGAGAGGAGTGGGTTAAGGAGAGCGGGTGTAGGGTTGAGTTTGGGTGTATATGACAAGTTGAGGGGCTTACAAGAGAGGAGAGGGTGGTTTGATAATGATGGGGAAAAGGAAATTAGGGTTCATGGGAGGAAGGAGATCGAAAGTGGGAGAGAATGGAGGAGGTTTGGTTGCTATGTGTTTGTGGAGAGTTTTGAGTTGAGGAGAATGGATGGGGTTTTGTTGATTAATTTTTCTTTTAGGGATACTAACAGGGTTCAATGCAAATGGGAGTAAGCAATGGGTTCAAATTATTAATGTACATATGTAAAATTTGTGATATATGTGAAACCATTTCAGTGTCCAATTTCGTTGTGAGAAGATCAAAGTGTGATACATGTGAAACGGTTTCACTGGTCAAATTTGTGATAATAATATCCGATCTGACATAACTCATTAAAAAATATTACTTTTTATGTCAAAAGCAATATTTTTCATGATAAACTGTCTCACAAAATACCTACTCTTAGTTGGGTGCATATATATAGATATGTCATATTACCGTTAAATCATAATAATCTTTTAACATCTCAAAATGGAAAAAATTAAGTTTATGCGACGCCTGAAGTGTTTTTCCAAGTATGATGTGATGAAATTTTATTCATTTGATCATCAACACATGATATCAACTTCTACTAAAATGCAAAAAAGGATATTATATTATTTATATGCATATATGAACACTATTGATCCGGAACAAGCTAAACGATCAGAGATGCTTGAAATAACTTTACTCGAAAGCTAATCTAATAATCTTAACAACACACACTGATCAATATTTGAAAATATTATTTCAAAATTCACTTCGTATACCTGAAAATATATTGCAAGAATTTAAGTTGATCGAGTCTACTAATTTCAATTATTTTTATTCTTATTTCACATGATTCATATACTCAGTTATGCCGGGGCTCTAGTACTAGATATAAGACGATTTCATGCTCATTCGGATAGCCCCACTCTTAGTCATGCTCGACGTTCCGCGAATTGTGTTGCTCACGTCATTGCCACTTTTGCTTGTTCGTCTCATTCTCTTTTTGGTTTGGGAGTGTGGAAATTTTTCTTTTTGATTGATTGATCTTGTAATCAAAGATATCTCCCACTTTGAATAAATTACAAGAGTTATCACGGTCAAAAACAAAATAATAATGAGTATGTCTCTTGTGATACGGTCTCACGAATTTTTATCTGTGAGACGGGTCAACCCTACCGATATTCACAATAAAAAATAATACTCTTAGCATAAAAAGTAATAATTTTTCATGGATGACCCAAATAAGAGATCTGTCTCACAAAATACGACTCATGAAACTGTATTACACAAGTTTTTGTCAATAATAATTCAGAAATAGTTTTATATATAATAATCCAATTCCTATACACCATTTTCTACAACTAACCCCCAATTCAAGTATACTTTACGTGGCTTGCATTCTTAGAGAACCCACATAACTTAATAATTATACCAATTTCATATCTTTTTCTCATTGCATTAAACCAATTTCGCGTTTGTTGTGAAGTATTTCGTGTTCATCTTTCCTTGTTCATGTCACGTACAAGTCTTGCAAATTTGCCGATCGC
The DNA here is from genome assembly GCF_012295235.1 of Primulina huaijiensis. NCBI lineage: Eukaryota > Viridiplantae > Streptophyta > Magnoliopsida > Lamiales > Gesneriaceae > Primulina > Primulina huaijiensis. The sequence goes on from NC_133307.1 coordinate 24,456,563, forward strand.
CGAATAATTGTAAGTAAAATCGACCATCGATTATATATCTCTGAAAAATATTAATCAAATATGTTTTGGGAAATTAAAGTTTATGTTTTTCGAAAAGATGTTGTGAGTTAATTTAATTTTTTTTGCTTTGTTTCTTCATTTAATTCAATTTAATATGTCACGCCATTGGATAATTAGAGATTAGAAATTTAAATTTTAAATTGCGTAAATAGTTAGAAAAATTATAGTTTATATTGTTATATTTAAATTTGCAAAATTTAAACCATGCTGAAGAAAATTAGACGAAAAGTCAAAACCATCGTCACCAAGCCATTCAAGAAAAAGCGAGGAAATAAACCAAATACCCCGCCCGCCGCCTCTTCTTCTCCGCAGCCATCTTCCCCCACCATGTCGCCGCCGCGGACCGCCCAAAAAGCACTACACTCTCACCCATTTATCTTCCCTAAAACCCATTCCTCAGTCCTCCCTGATCCCTCCCCGTTATTCGCCTCGCACCTCCTCTCCACCCCCTTACCCACAAACTCTTTTTTCCAGAACTTTGTCCTAAAAAATGGCGATCAGCCCGAATACCTTCACCCTTATCTGGTCAAATCATCGCAATCTTCACTGTCCATTTGTTTTCCATCTCTATCCGATAATCCTGCATTCATTTACCAGGCTTTCGTTGATGATCTCATCATATCCACCTTGAATAACCCCAATCCAATTTCAACCCACATCGTATCTGCCTTTGATGACCTCAGCGTCACATTAGACTTCCCCTCCAGCAATATTAGGTTCCATCTTGTTAGGGGGAGTCCCTTTTTGACGTGTAATGTGATGAGTAGTGCCGCCGTTTCGATTTCTACAATTCATGCCATTCTTGAATTGTCTCCCAATAGTTCCTGTACTAAATACACCATTAAGCTGAATAACAATCAGACATGGCTCTTGTATTCGTCTTCGCCAATAAGTTTAAGCCATGACTTAAGTAGGATTACCTCTGGCATGTTTTCGGGTGTGATTAGGATCGCTTTGTTACCTGATTCGAACCCAAGATTTGAAGCCATTCTTGATCGATTCAGTTCATGTTATCCTGTGAGCGGTGAAGCAGTTTTCACAAAGCCATTTTGTTTAGAATATAGATGGGAAAAGAGAGGTTGGGGGGATTTATTGATGCTTGCACATCCTCTCCATCTTCGCCTTCTATCGGGTGCCGATTTCCCTGTTACCATTTTAGAGGATTTCAAGTACACTAGTATTGATGGCGATCTTGTTGGTGTTGCTGGGGATTCTTGGGTATTGAAAAGTGATCCTGTGTCTGTAACTTGGCATTCTGTCAAGGGGATTGAGGAAGAATCATATCCTGAAATAATTGAAGCTCTGGTTAAAGATGTTGATGCTTTGAATTTGGGTACCATAGCAACTTCCTCATCTTACTTTTATGGGAAATTGATTGCTAGAGGTGCAAGATTGGCACTGATTGCTGAAGAAATATGTTATCCTGATGCGATTCCGGCTATTAGGAAGTTCTTAAAGGAAACGATCGAACCTTGGTTGGATGGGACATTTGGTGCTAATGGTTTCTTATATGATGCAAAATGGGGTGGATTAGTGACTAAACAAGGATCGATGGATTCGGGGGCTGATTTTGGATTTGGACTATATAATGATCATCACTATCACCTTGGGTATTTTGTGTATGGAATTGCTGTGCTTGCCAAAATTGATGCTGCCTGGGGGAGGAAGTACAGGCCCCAAGCTTATTCACTCATGGCTGATTTTATGAACTTAAGCAGGCGAGCAAACTCGAATTATACCCGTTTGAGATGTTTCGACATGTGGAAATTGCATTCTTGGGCTGGAGGTTTAACTGAATTTGCAGATGGTCGTAACCAAGAAAGCACAAGCGAGGCGGTGAATGCATATTATTCGGCTGCTCTAATGGGATTAGCATATGGAGATAGCCACCTTATTTCAGTCGGATCCACTATATCAGCTTTCGAAATACAGGCAGCACAGACATGGTGGCATGTGAGAGAGGAGAGCAATTTGTATCCGAAAGAATTTGTGAAAGACAACAGGGTAGTTGGTGTTTTGTGGTCTAACAAAAGGGACAGTGGCCTTTGGTTTGCTCCAGCCGAATGGAAGGAGTGCCGGCTTGGCATTCAACTTCTGCCTATACTGCCAATCAGTGAAGCTATATTCTCGGATATACGTTTCGTAAAAGAGCTTGTGGCATGGACCTTTCCAGCGCTTGCAAGGGAAGGGGTCGGAGAAGGTTGGAAGGGATTCTTGTATGCACTTCAAGGAATCTATGACAAAAAAGGCGCGTTAGATAATATTCGAAGTTTAAATGGTTATGATGATGGGAACTCATTGACGAATCTTTTATGGTGGATTCATAGTAGGGAATATGAAGAAGATGGATTTGAAAAGGAATGGAAATTCTGTTGGTTCCGGCACTATTGTCATTGAAATGCTCATTTCTTTGGAGTAAATTGATAGAATAAGGGGATTATAATTTGGGGAGAAAATCTTGCATAGAAAAATTATGTATTCCCATTGTGTACCATATTTATTTGAAGCTTCTTATATTGGATTACTTGATATTTATAGTTTCACTTGCTATGAATTTGATTTGTGAGAGTTCTTTGTGCTATGAAAGAGTGAAGTTCTTTTTATTTTTATTTTTTATTTTGGAGTATGTTTTTAACAGATTGTGTGTGTTCTTTATTGGATCATTTAGTTCAACCTTTGAATCAGATCTTTTGCTACTATGAAATTACAGACAACATTTGCTTCTGCTGTAAAAAAAACTGGATATTTCCCCACTTGTTCCATCATTTATACATTAAACAAGAGTTTTTTTCTTAGAAGATTAGTACTATTCACCTGATATATTTATCATTTTTTTAATCTTTTAGCGTGTTCACCTATAGTATATTCACCAAATTAAATTTTGAACTGTTATGATGCAGCTCAAATTTAATTTAATCATTTAAGTTCACAAAATATTATATGATTCTTTCCGAATTCTTTTTTCATTTAATCGAAATGATGGCATAGACCACGATGATTTTGTGGGAGTTTAATTTTTGGGTCTAGTCAACACTTTTTTTAGGGAAAAAACAGACATAAAGTAAGAGTTAGTTTTAGAAAATAAAAAATAAAAAATTACTGGATCCAAAATTGAAAATCACCCTGAATATTAGGAGTGGGTCTCATGTGAGACCGTCTCACGGATCTTAATTTGTGAGATGGATCAATCCTACCCATATTCACAATATAAAGTAATATTCTTAGCATAAAAAGTAATATTTTTCATCGATGACTCAAATAAGAGATCCGTCTCACAAATACGACCCATGAGACCGTCTCACACAAATTTTTGCCGAATATTAGAGTTAGATCACTTAATTCATAGCATATCTTTAGGCAATTAGTTTATTTCGCAGTAGTTTTCAAGATTTAAATGATTTATTGGCTCATTTTTCTTTAAATTTTTAGTTAACAAATGTGTAGCCTTGGATGTGATCATTTTTTAAAACTTGCTGTATTTTAAAATATTTATTGCTATTTACTCTACTCATTTAGTATTGTTATTATTATTACTCGTTTGTTGTTTATTGTATATGGATGTGCATATGGCATCTAAAAAGATAACGTATAAAATAAAGTATGGCACGTTCTATAATAATATAATAAAAATTCCATACGTTAATAATCTATAATTATTCGTTTATATTATATAACATTCAAATTTAAGCATAAAATGATATGACAAATTTGATAATATACTGATAAACCCATCACTTAATTCTTTTTGTTATTATTTGTGTCATTAGTTAATGATGAGCTAAAATTATAAAAAATTTGTCAATAAATGTGTCGTTGCTTGGTTGTTTTTTCGGCTTCTAGATTTGAAATAAAATAAATGATGTGTTGGCGGTGCTTTAAGTGTCTAAAACCAAAACTTTATGAGATTGTTTTTCATATTAATAATGTGATAAAAGATATTTTATTCGATTTAACCTATATCAAAATATTATTTTTTTAATTTTTTTTATATAGATCGAGTTTACATGTCTCATATAACACATAATCCTCGTGCATTATATTCTATCAGTGAGACCGATTCTTTATGCATTGTAGAATCCAAACTCATATACATAGTTTTTAAACCGGACAGGACTGATCGGTTCGACTGATAACCCATCACGGTTCCGGTTCGAAAAATACTAAAAAAACCATTTAAATTGTCAAACCGATCTGATCGGTCAAAACCGGTCAAGAACTTATCTGATCGGTTCACATTTTAAATTTTTTTAAAAAAATTAATTTTAATTTTTTTATTTAAAAAAATTATGTATATTATTTAGATCTTAAACTTGGATAAATATATCTTTTTATTATTTATATATACACATTTAAAATATTTAAAATTTGAAATATATTATTATTATTATTTTATATAATATAACGATTTTTCGGTCAGACTTTCGGTATCAGACTAATTGAAATATTTTTCAAAGTAAATCGGTTTGATCGCCGGTCCAATTATAAAAACATAGCTCATATATATTTACCATATATCGCTTTTATCAAACAATTATTTTTAATAACTTTAAACACAATAATTTATATTTAAATTTTTTTAAATAATAAGTATACCTGAATTTTTATTTATTTTAAATTCATATTGATTTATCGATAAATTTCCTTTAATAGTTTTAGTTTATATGGATTATAAATAAAGTCTTATCGCGTGAGAAAACAAAAAAAATTCAAGTGATGTTGAATTTGGAGAAAATGGTGCATGGAGGATCCACAATCCAGGCCGAACATGGCCGTTCATGATATTGCTTTGACTTTGCTTCTTTGATAAAGTTGTCCCCTCAAATCTCAATTGAATAATCCCTCAATCACTTCACATCCACATTTTTGGATTTTAATTTACAAATATTCTTTTATACATATATATGTGTGTGTATGTGTTTTTGTCTTAATTTTTAAAAAGTAATATATATATATTTTTCTTTTTTGCTCTTTATTTTAAAACAACCTCCAAAAATTGAAGCACTAACTACTCATTCGCATGTTGTCTGGAGTTGTAATGTCTCTCTCCTCATTTTTGCTTTAGAGAAAAAGTATTGAAGACTAGCAAGAAGTAGCCCACACGTTTATTTGCACATTTTTATTGGGATGATGTTGTGGGATCTCAACCTTTCAATCTGTTGTTGAAAGGTGGGACTTTTTTCTTCAGTTTGAGGGGTGTCAAATCTATCTTCATCAGCAGCTTATACAAAGGCATTGCATTTTGCTTCTAAAGATTTGGGATTTCGAGTGAACTTTTGGATCTCTGTTCTGGAGTAGGATTTTGCAGGTTGGTGGTGATTTAATGATTCGTCATTTTCCTGAAGTTCTAGATCTGGATTTTGTGATCATTTGATAATCGCCAATTGGGTTTGGATTAGTTGTTTGGTTTCTACTGAAAGTTGAAATCTTTCTCATGTTTCTTGATATCTGCAAAATTTAGAGTTTCAGTGAGACGAATTTGATAGTGTTGGTTTCTTTTTGGGGGATTTTGTTAACTTGTGCTGGTTAAAGTTTTTCTTTTAGCTTGAATTGTGAAGAGTAGAAATTTAGGATTAATTTGCAGCATTGCAGAGGGGATGTTCTGAAAACTGAAATTTTTGAAGTAGTTACGCCTTAAGTGGAAATCTTGGAAGACGATGGCTTCGAAGTCACCATCGCCTGAATCTTCTATAAGTCCACTTCCATCATCTTCCCCTGCTAATTCTACATCTCAGGGATCAAATCCGAATCAGACAACCAATGCACCTCCTTCTCCATCCCCTCCATCCAACTCCACATCTCCACCTCCTCAATCTCCTCCATCACCACCTGGTCCTTCCACCCCTCCGCCCGCACCTCCACTTGAAATGTCACCACCACCACCTTTACCGCCGTCTTGGCCACTACCATTACCCCCAGCATTGTCACCTCCGTCTCACGCGGTGTCACGACCACCATCCCCTCCTCCTGCCCCACCTCCCACTGCTAATTCGCCGCCGCCACCACCACCAGAACCACAAATTTCATCCCCTCCGCCACCATCAGGGGGTTCTCCTCCCGAAGAATCCTCTGCCCCTCCCATGACACCACCTCCTCCACCAGTTGTTTCAAATCCTCCTCCTCCACCTGCTACCAAATCTCCTCCACCTCCATCTGTTGCACACCCACCAAAGAAATCTCATCCACGACATTCTCTTCCACCCCCTCCAACCAGTGCGCCTCCTCTACCTACATCTAGTAGCCCTCCGTCTTCCGCTATGTCGCCTCCTCCCCCAGACAACTCTTCTATCATTTGGAACGCACAACCTCCTTTCCCCTCAGAGAAACCGATAGCAAGGCCAACTAACACTAGCCCAAATATAACCGCGGTTGCAATATCAGGGAATTCTCAGGGTCGAAAAGCTGGAGGTGTAGCAGTGGTGGGCAGTGTCGTTGGTTTTTTGGCTCTCTCTCTTGTGGTTTTGGCCATGTGGTTTACCCGTAGACAGAAGAAAAGGAAGAACCAATTTAATCTCAGATATGCGATGTCATCTCCTTTTGCATCCTCCCAAAATTCAGGTACTGGTTCTCTTCATTTTCCTTTCCAGTCGTGTTGTACATTGTATTTATTGACTTGTTTGTTAATGTCTTTCGGTTTTATTGAAATTGTCCCTCGATACGCATGTCCTTTGTTTTTCTTGGACGCGCTGTTGTGATATTTCCCTTTTGTCGATTATGTTAGCAACCTATAATCTTTAATTCGTAAATCCATCAGTTTGAATCATGTCTGATCAGATGCTTGAAAATACACAATCTTGGCAAGGGGATTGAATTTTTTTCCACGTGTAGAGAGAATGGCATTCGAGACTTGTTTTCAAGCTAGTATGGCATCAATAATTGAAATCATCTTTCAGCACAGATGGGGGTCAACTTCTTTTTTGCTTTTCTGTTTGTTCCAGATTCATCATTTCTAAGGTCCCAGAATTCAGCACAACTAGCTGGAACTGCTTCAGCAAATAATTACATTCACTCATCGGACAGTGGTCTAGGCACTTCAAGATCATGGTTCACATATGAAGAACTATCAGCTGCAACAAATGAGTTTTCGAAAAAGAATCTTCTTGGGGAAGGTGGATTTGGCTGTGTTTATAAAGGAGTTCTTGCAGATAGAAGAGATGTTGCGGTTAAACAGCTCAAAGCTGGCGGTGGACAAGGAGAACGAGAATTCAGAGCGGAAGTAGAGATCATAAGCCGGATCCACCATAGGCATTTGGTATCACTCGTTGGCTACTGTATATTCGAGCATCAGAGGTTGCTTGTCTATGATTATGTCCCCAATGACACCCTATATTATCATCTTCACGGTGAGACTCGAGTTTAGGTAGATACAATTTCTTGAATTTGTATTGGCTAGGTAGCTACTTTGGCCGTGTTGGCGCCAAATAATTTGATAACTGTCTAAATACTTAAGTTGATGGCATGTTCAGTTGAAGGCAAGCCAGCCATGGATTGGGCTACCAGAGTTAAAGTTGCTGCTGGTGCAGCTCGTGGACTAGCTTATCTTCATGAAGACTGTAATCTATAAACCTCTATCTCCGGAGTTAATTTTATTTCACGTTGAATATGGAGTATTAACTTTTCGTAGATGTCTATATTGTTCTATGTGCACAAATTCTGTAGCACATAAGTAATTAGTAACTGTTAATGACCAACAATTTCCTTACATAATCAAAACATGACAGTTGAGTTGTTGTACATTTTAGAATATTTGTGCACTGATATCCCCTAGTCATAATTTTTGATACAACGGCATTTTGGTGTCATGATAATTGGCTTTCTAATTTTGTGTTCATTAGGTCAACCCCGTATCATCCACAGAGATATTAAGTCCTCTAACATTCTATTGGACAGTAACTTCGAAGCTCGGGTATGTTTATTTCTTCATTTTGTAGCTGATAAAGATATTTGATGTCCTAAAATTTTGTGCCACAGAAAAGACCATTACCAAGCGAGGGAAATAGTTCATCATTAATTATATTCTCTCTTTATGTCAACAGGTTGCGGATTTTGGGCTTGCAAAGTTAGCACTCGAATTGGATATACATACTCATGTTTCGACTCGGGTCATGGGAACGTTCGGGTAGGTTGCTCGGTGCTTTCTTGTGACGTATAAGTCGGAGAAACGTGCATATTTTGAAAATTTACATAGTAGATTTGAAACTTTTTCCTTTGAGACAGAGATCGCACATACCCTGAGAGTCTGTCCTACTAGGCCGGCTTTTGCAAATATGATAATTACGTTAGTATAGATCATTGTATCGAGCTACTTTGTTTCTATCTATGGCTTTATCTAATTATAGATGCCAACAATACATAACTTAGAATTCCTGTGATAAATAGGATACGATATTCTCCCTCGATCCATTTATGGAGAATTATCTGATTACATGCAGATATTTGGCTCCGGAGTATGCATCAACAGGTAAATTGACTGAGAAATCTGACGTGTATTCATTTGGTGTGGTGCTTTTGGAGCTCATCACAGGGCGTAAGCCTGTTGATGCATCTCAACCTTTGGGCGATGAAAGCCTGGTTGAATGGGTATGTTCCATTTTCCCTATTCAGTTTTCTTTTCGGGTTAGATTTGTTTGAACCGGTAGATTTCCGAGTATTTGTTGTTAGCTAAATGAGCCATAAAAGTTTCACAATCTTACGAGAAATTGGTGTACAAAGACAGCCACTTTAGTAAGCAAAGTAGTTTTAAGTGTAATTTTTTGGGGATTGGATAAGTAGTGAAATGAGTTTTTTCGAAAAAGAAGTTTCAAAAGAAAAGTTGAAGCAGCCGACCTAATTATCTTTTTTATATCAACCAACTGTTCAAAACATTTTCCACTTGTCCTTCAGGCTCGACCACTGCTTACACAAGCACTCGAGACCGAAGATTTCAAAGATTTGGTTGACCCGAGGCTGGGAACAGACTTCGTTGCTGGTGAAATGTTCCGGATGATTGAAGCAGCAGCAGCCTGCGTGCGCCATTTAGCTGCAAAAAGACCCCGGATGAGCCAGGTAACATTTACTTTTTAACTTCTGCGCCTTTCTGTACACCTTTTAGACTGTATTTTTATCTTCTTGGCTGACAGATGGTGAGAGCTTTAGATTCGATGGACGAATTAGCAGATTTGAACAACGGAATGAAACCGGGACAAAGTGGGATTTATGATTCAAGAGAACATTCTGCTCAAATCAGAATGTTCCAAAGGATGGTTTTTGGAAGTCAAGATTTGAGTTCAGATTTCTACAGTCATCCTCAAAGCAGCAGGAGAAATTGATTTGGAAGTCTAGATTCGGACTTTGTAACTAAGTTTCGATTTACTTTCTTGTAAAATTCTTATTATTATTTTTTAATGTAAAATGGGTTGTCATAGTTAACAAAATTCAATGTTGATTGGATCTACTCATCATTCTTTTTCTCATGATCTCGAAGGCTACTACTATCACATTCTTATTTCATTTTACACCTCCTTGTATAATTGTTATTTTTGTGAGACGGATATTCGATCTGATACATAAAAAAATATTATTTTTTATGTCAAAAATGTTGTTTTTTCATTCCACACATGTACTTGTTTCACGAATATAAATTTATGATATGATCTCACATTAAACTTAATCATGCATGTAATATGTATGTTAAGAGAGAACATATCTTAGTTGCATATGTAAGACTCAAAATATAGACAATGATTATTTGGATGAATTTATAAATTGAATGACTCGATTTATGCCATTGATACTATCTATGCAAGCACCAAATGATATATTTCAAGTAAACAAATAAAAATCTCAAAAAAAAAAAAGTAAACAAATAAATATTATTTTAATAATAAAATTAACTCTATGGACATCATGTTACGCAACAAAATTCATATTCTCAAATTGTGTAAATAGATATTTTTATTTGAGGATATAAAAATTGCGAGAGGATTTCAAATTATTAGATTGAATAGTGAATGTGAAATTGATGAGGCCGAGGTTTGAATATTCATAAAAACAATTAAAAACACGGGTTTGAGTTGAAAAATAAAATTACAAAAACACTCTAATTAGTAGATTAAGATGGTAAATTGATTTAAAACAAACTTAAAACGCCTGATAATTTAAAAAACCGTTGCTAATAGCGACGGTTAATGACAAACCGTCGCAAAATTTGACGACGAATCTTTTCAAACCGTTGCTAACATGTTTTTTTTGTAGTGCTTTTAAGTAATTTCCCTGTTTGTGGAGCTAAATTTTGCTATTTGATTGACATCAAGCTCGAATATTACTCTTCTATTTTTCATTTTTTAATTCAAACTAGCCAACAACATAAATACCAGCACAGAATAAGAATTAGATCATTTGAATTCAACACTAAAAAAGCCTCAATTTACTACACCGGCGATGACATTGCCGCCAAGAAATACATCTCTTTCAACTATCTAAATATTAAAAGTTAAAAACCAAAACTGTACTTTACACTCGGTTCTTTCTCAAAAAATTTTGTATGTCCATCTCAGTTTTCAAATAATAATCGAAAAGATCCAAACTTCTACATTCTCAGATGTTCATGGGGTGTCATTTGATCAGTATGGCAAGCTTTCTTGAGCTCATTATACCTCTCGACATCGAAATTCTGAAGCTTCATCAATTGCTTCTGCTTAGTGATAAACCGGCTCTGGAAAAACCCTCGGAACGAGGGCTCTTTGGAGGTCCTTAGGAAGAAGCCGTATCTGCCTATGAAGTATATAGACGTACCATAGAAGCAAATCGGTTCCATTACATCCCATGTAAGCTCCCAAAACGTCAGTCTCATGAGCGCAGCTGTCTGGATGACCAAACAGGCTAATCCACAGAAGAGCTCACGTTTCACATGATGTTCTGCTTTCTCATCAATGGCTATCTTTCGCTTCTCCATTTCTTGGAGCTGCTTCATTCTTGGATCGTTTGGGTTGTGTGCTGCAGTTGAAGGGATTAGGCCTTGGATGGTTTTCATCACCTGTATCATATGAAAAAAGGTACACAAGATTTGGGTAAACTTGGATCCGCTCCACCTCTATGTTTCAGATATGATCATTTTTTATGATCAATTCAAGTTTAGGACAAGATGAACAAACTCGTTCATCGCTAACAGATTTTTAGATACTCCTACCTTCTACTCCCTTCCCAGCTAACCTCTTTGTCACCAAAAAGCGTACCAGAAAATTGTGTTTCGACAATCTTTTTTTAAGAAAGAGCTAGCCTACGTTTTCAAGATCACATCATTGCGAATGTTTGACACCAAATACTAATTACCACATCAATCCTATGGACTTTTCCATCGACAAAAAATCTCGGACTAGAGATGAGCAAGATCTTAATTACACTCAATTCACCATCACTTTTCAACAGACGCGTTCTGTTAATCCATTGATAGAAGGTGAAATAAAAAGGAATTGAAGTTGGATGCTCTTTCATTCTCCTCTATTCGCTTCCCTCATAAAAACTATAAAAAAAAAAGTCATCCACACAAATTGACTTCTCATTCATCATATAAAACTTCACACACCCTCAATCAGGTGGGGACCTAGGAAGTTCAAATTTTGTTTGAAGGGCACCCTTGATGCAACAACAGGAGCAGTTTTATGTCAAAAAAATGTTTGCTACCTAGCCAAAGGCGTGCAAGAGGCCAGCACAAAAAAGTTTGGAATTTTACTAGTATTTCCCAATTTATCCGCTCCAAACATGGGAAATCATCTCCTTGCAGACTCGCCCAGGAAAATTGTTTTTTTTAAAAGAATTAACATCAGTTTAAAATCCTGATGCATTGAGCAGTGATCCACCCCAAATAAAAGTCACCGTCTCGTATTTAGAGATCTTGGTTCGAAACATGGTTTCACTTTCCTGTTGAAGAACACTGAAACACAACACACATCATAAAAAAGCTAATCAGTTCTCCGGTTTTCAAATTGAATCTTGAAAATAAAAAATCCAAAAATATAAATCACAAAGAATCAAAATTTTAATCCAGCCCAACACCTCCTAATTGCAAGCAAGCCAAAAAAAATCATTGAACACATGATGTGGTTTAACTAACATAAATTACAGGAAAAAGAAAGGAAAACAAACCTGTTCCGGCCTGAGGAAGACAAAATCTCCAAGAACGAGAACAGCCCCTGATTCATCAAGCAATTCAGCAAATTTAATCCCCTGATCATGGTTCGAGCATTCTTGAACACAAATCTGCAAGAACTCCGTATAAGAAACACAACCCTTTTCAATCTTCCTCAGCGTGGATTTCACAATCTCGATCTGCGAAACCATGAGGACTTTTTTCGCGTCCGCCAACGTCACCGTCTCCTCCAGCGGCGACGCTTCACCAATCCTGATCCGCTCTTTCACAACGTCCATCCCCCGAAACTTCTCCAAGAGCCTTTCTCCATTGAGGAAATACCCAAGTTCAGGTGACGCCACAGCGGCCGGGATGAGGTGGAAGCATCGCCGGAAAACACCGTCATCCCCCGGATCGTGGTCTAGTTTATCAGGCGTTCCTTGACGACGAAACGCGGCGGATTTCACAGCCAATGATGACGAGGAAACGCGAAAATTTGTTAGGGGTGGGGGGTTTGGGACTCTTGAAATGTTGAACAGGCGTTGGGTTATTGACTTACTGAACGCCATGGATGATTAAAAAGAGAAGATCTGGGAAAGCTTTTACTGCGGCGATTCGACTACGTGAAAACTGTGAATAAATAGCCCTATGTGGAGGAATTATTCTCTACAGCAGGACGTGTTGCACCGCCTGATTACTTGGAAAATAGCATTAAACATCCCTATTAATATAGTATTTACATTGTAAGAGTTTTTTTATTAAATTAAAAAAGAATATTAATAGAGGAAGAACCATTTCCCTTTGATCCATTTTTATTATTATTCGAAAACTCATTCAAATAGAGTTCTTTTGACCAACTTTATTTTTAAAAAACAATAATGCAATTTGGGAGTGTTTAATTCATTTAAATTAAATAAAAATAAAAACTGGACAGAAGTGTAATTTTTCCATATGTGGGTCCACGGTAAACGAGGAGTGCAGGCGTTGTTGGATTGTTTTTTATTTTTATCTGTAGATAATTAATTCGAAAAAGGTTGAGTGGGAAGTGTCATAAATTTTTCAATCTCCAAAATATCCCCTATTTTTTGGTACGATAAATTAAATTTAACTGAAAAAAACTTATTAAAATCAGAAAATTACAAATTTGATTCTTAAATTTACAAATTTGATTTCTAAGTTTTTTTATTATTAATAATAATAATAAAAAAAATCAATTCTCATGTAGAGAGACATTCGATTAATTAAGCCGGGTAGAGTCTGATATCGGCGACAGAATCTTGAAAGCTTCGGCAGGTAGTAAACTTTAGGGTCCAAAATTATGGATTGGATCAGCTTTCTGGTTGTGGGCCTTTTGAAATTTATTAGCCCATATTACTACTTTGTTTATGTGAGTTAATTTTTAGGTTTATGAGTGGGATAAAGAGTGGTACAGTCTTTGCCAACCTTTTCTAATTTTATTTTTGAAAGTGATTACCTCTGAATTAAGTCTATATATTATTCGATTTTAAATTAAATTTTATGAAACGTTGTATTTTCAAATCAAATAATAAATTTTAGAATAAGGATTAAAGATAAATGTTCATCGTTAAATATACGATATCCAATCATAATTCAACGTCTAATTTGTAGAGTGATCCCACTTAAAAATAATGAGCAGAGGATAGGTGGAAACCCTATATATTAAAGGTACCAACCAATTTTCGAGGTAGGGAACGATAAAGAGACCTCGAAATTAAATGATTAGAGGGTGTCACTTTTCTAATGACAACTAATTGCAAGCTTGCAAGCAAGGAAGAGTTATTAATTTAGATGATTTCGGATAAGTTAATATATTCAATTCATAATATTCTTTGACGTGACTTATCATTCATAGATTTGATTTTCGAGAAAATAATTTGTTGTAACATTGAAATTGTTTTAAGAGTAGGTCTCATGTGATATCGTCTCACGGACCCTACTCATATTAACAATAAAAAGTAATACTCTTAGCATAAAAAGTAATACTTTTTCATGGATGACCCAAATAAGAGATCCGTCTCACAAATACGACCCGTGAGACCATCTCACAAAAATTTTTGTCTTGTTTTAACTTTTCTATGGATCCCGACACATCTTAAAACAATTATTTAAATTTAAATATATTTGGAAGATTATGTTTTTGAAAAGCCGTGCATAGTTACATTTCACACTTTAATTGTAGAGTAGGGGCGCAAAGAAGTAGATATGAAGATATAATCAATCGTCTATTTTTGTCAAAATTGTTTAGCCCACACACGAGTTTAGTTACATATACCATATGTATCATTAATTAAGTAATTGTTCCATCAAATTGTTGTATTTATCTTTTTCTTTTTCTTTTTGTTAGATTCGAATCTCGAATTCGATTAATATTAAAACACTTGTTCGAATATTTTATTCATTATTTTCGATGCGTGACATTAATAAACATTTAAGTCAAAATTATGTCACGTCAAAGTCAAGCATACGACAAAAAGTTGTTGTTTGTAAATAAAATTTCGTTGCATTTTGATATATGAAGATTAGTTTTGTCCCTTTCGATGATATGTTGAATTAGGCTTTTGTGTGACTAGAACTCCATATTTTGAATAATGAGTAAGTATAATATGTATGATCTAATTTTTATATACAGGAAAAATCATTAATTTTGATATAATATGATATTTTTATGAGTCGGAACGAGCAGAAGATTTATATAATAAAACTGAACTGTGAGACGGTTTTATTAGAGTTTTTGTGTTAAATAACTCAGTATATATATTTTTAAAAGATAAAAGATATATTGATTATAAGTAGATAGAGAAAAATGCAACAAAAATAGAAAATTTGTTTTCCAAAATAGAGCAACTCTTATAATCAAATTTCATGCTCAATTGACCTTATACAAAATGAATATTCCTAGAGTCTAATTCCCAAAATAGCCCTGCCTGCTGCCTACTCAGGAATGGCGTTCAACCTCGCCGAGAACTTTCCCCTCCTCCGGCCACTTCTCCCGGCCCCGGCGTCCCCCACATTCACCGCCTCATCTGTAAACACCGACGTATTCGCACGACACCTGCATTTCTTATAACCCAAAGCGGAGCTGGCCTTCACCGCCAGCGCAGCCATCTCCTCCGCCCGCATCCGCCTCTGCAGCTTGCTCAACGGAAGAGCGAAGTAGAGCCGACCCAGTTGCAGCTCCTCATCATCACTCACCGCCGACACGACATCGTCGTAGTTCATCTCATCGGAGTCGCAGATGAAACACTCGGGATTCTTCTGCAACACGTAGAAGACCTTGACGGGGGAAGAAAACTCCTGCAATCTTCCATCAAATGATATCAGTTTGGCTGTATTCACTGCAGAACCCGACTCGCAGGAACTGCAAATGCCCATAATTATAGTGATATTATTATGCCTCCACCTCTTCTAATCTGTGTAGTATTATGGAGGGGTACGTACGTGGGCGTAGATATATAAGAATGTAAGGGTATTTTAGGGAATCAAACAGTCGTACACGTCAGAAAATAATTAGAAGGTCTTTATTTTTTCGAACAGCGGGCGGTGTTGCCAACCTGTAAAGTAGTGTGTGACAGCTTGTCATTTTTCTTCTCTTTAACTTATAGAAAAAAATATATTCAATATAATTTAATCTTTATGAAATGTAACGATCAAATTTAATTTTTTAAATTAAAATCATCTAAATAAATTATCAACATAATTGTTAACTTTTTATAATTATATGCCAAATAAATCATTTGTGATTTTAACAATCTAATTATAAAAAATAACAATAATATTTGTACAATTTTGAATTCAATATAATATAATATAATTGCAAGACTATAATTGATTTTTTTAAAAAATTATAACTAAAAATATCACATCCTAATATATGCAACACATATTTCCAAACGTTGTTTATTAGTCACAGTAATAATATTTTTTAAAGAGTCGGAGTTTTTTTTTAATATTGACAATTTATTATTCAACGTGAATACGAAGAAGCATAGATAACACAAAATATATCGTCTACATTCACAATACGATCAGCGGATGCATTGAATAATGAAACGATAAATGGGTCGATATTATACTTTGTATTTTGATTGGTTTGCTATTAAATGTGAAGCACCCCACGAGCTACCTTACGTCTCATCTAATTTAAATATTAATGCACTAAATAATTATTAGAGTTAAATTATTATTATTTTTACTATAAATGGTTTGAATTTTTTCTTAATTCTTATGCTTCATTGGCTGAGTTTTATTCAGTTTTGCGTTATCCTTTGATTCGAAAGAAAATAAATACATGTTTTATTATTATGTATTAGTTTTCATGTCCACACTTTGCGTGCATATCAAGTTGGTTTTTTTTTTTAAAAAAAAACATTATGCGAGCTCTCTTGTTATAAAAAAATGAAATTAAAATTGAAAATTTCAAAATTTTTCAATTTTAATAAGTTATCAGATTTTTTTCACATAAATTGATTTTTCATTGGATGACCTTTGGACCATACACCAATCATTCATCCTATCTTAGTCGGAGCTTTAACTCCATTAAAAATGTAAATAATTTTATAATTAATTAGCAAATTCAGTCCACTAAAACTCACAATTATGCGCCTCATATGGACCAAAATTTTATTTTATTATTTTTATTACAGGAGTTTGTGATTCGGAGTGTTTTTTATTCATCAAGACAAGAACCTTGACCTCTCCCACGATGAGTGAGGTTTATGTCACTCTAACCTCAATGACAGTGACAATATCAATCTTGTTTTCACTTGCTAGACTCAAATTCGAGAAATCTTCATTTGAACATGTTTTTCTTCCTTGTGCTAAAAAAGATATGGCATATTTAAATAAACTTTATCAATATAATTAGAATCTTGAAAGAAAAAAAAAACTTCAACTAATAAAAATACACATAATTACTAGCAAAATCAGCATCAAAATTAAATTTTTTTAATACGAATTCTGGACCTATCCACGAGCAAATAAAATGTTGCATACGGTCTCCTCCATTGAAACATCTCGAGCACAGGTTTCACTTTCAAGTCTCTTCTTTTCCTTCCGGTAACAGTCCGCGTCGCGGACTCTACCACATTTTTCCAGACCAGTTATCAAGACACAGTAAGTTCCTAATGCAAGTTTAACACCTTTGCTCCTCATGATTTCGAATTGCTCCAAAGCCTTGTCAACGATCCCACAAGAGAAGTAAGCGCCTATTAAGGCCGTAAATTCGGAAGTGCCCTTCTCTTCATCAGGTAATAAATCAAATATTTTTACCGCAGAAACGAGCTCTTTGTTGCAGCCAAGACGATATATTAGAAGTGAATTTAAGTGTACACCAAGAGATTGACCTTGCTTTACCATTTCTTCTACGACTTTCATCACGTTTTGAAATGAATTTGTTCTCACGGCCAAACCTATTAAGGCAAGCAACGCTGTTCGGTCGACAGCTATTCCCAACTCCACACAATACTCAAATGCCAGTAAAGCATGGTTTTGTCTACTATTAATACAGTTTACCTCGACAATTTTCGAGAGAACCTCAGCGTTTAGTGGGATACCCTTCCTCATAGTGTCAGTAAGCAAAGAATCAACAGCAACAAGATTCTGCTTATTTAAAAGATTTAATACAATCCCATTATCGATAGTGGAATCACTCTCAGAAGGCATTGCATAAAATTTGTCTGGACACTCATTGTTCAAGTGTTGGTGAACTTGCCTCAGAAGAAAATCACTTTCCCCAGCCATTTTAAAAGCTTCGAGTGCTTTCTGATATACAGGATACCGGAGGACAATGGAGCTTTCCTTCATGTATTGAAGGATTTTCATCATTGCCCATGTTTCCCCTCTCGTGCTACATATTTCAATCAAAATATTGCATGTAGCTTTTTCAGGCTGCACACCAGCTTCTTGCATTCTTTTAAATATCTCCAAAGCCTCGTCAACTTTGCCTTAGATCAATGAAAAGATCACATTTAATTATTTTATGCATGAAACAACTCTAGAAAATCCAATAAAACATTCATGTGTCTACACCTACACACACCTATACGTATGTGTGTGTGTGTGTATGCTTGTCATAATGTAAATATGCGTGTACAAGGCACAGAAAATACAACGCGCACTCTCCTTCCCGGTGAGTAAGAAATATACCGTCAAAACAACTTTTTTTGCGCACTCTCCTTCCCACATTGCATTTCGAATTTTCTTTTGACATTGAATTCCGTTCAAGAAAGTGACAAAAACTCTCTCAAGAAGTGAAATTCAATAACGACAGCTTAAAAAGTTCGAAACTCGGAAATCAAATCTCCGCGACCATATACAATGAGATAACTCACCAGAGCAAGCAAGATAATCCATCAGGACCGTATATGTGTATACATTTGGCGACAAGCCCGACCGAAGCATTTCCCGGTACACACAAGTTGCCTCATTCACTTTCTTGTGATCGAACAAAATCTTCATGTAAGCAGTGTAAGAAACAACTGTTGGATCACATCCCTTCTCCTTCATCTCCTTCCAAACCTTAATCGCCCCATCAACATCCCCATCTTTTGACATCCAATGCAATAAGGAAGTGTAAGTAACGACATCGATCTTGATCCCCTTCTCCTTCATTTGCTCAAACACAAAGTTCATTGATGATACCCGCCTTGCTTCCCCAAAAATATCCAACATAGTGGTGTACGTATACTGGTCGTGCTTGAAATTTTTCCTCCTTGCTGCCCAATTGAAAAAGAGCCACGCTTTCTCCATAGGAGGATGAGTCTTGAGGACTTGGTTGACAGCGTATGAATCCCATTTAATTGGGAGATTCTCCAGCTGTCCTTGAGCACAATCCCACGTCGAGTATTTCAATATACTGTATACTTTAGGGATTACATCACTCTTGTACACTTTTGGTTCTATAAACTCGTTCTTGAGCGATGATTTCGGAGATTTCTTAAACTTTCGATGGATTTGAGTGATGGGTTTTGAAGGCCTGATAATTCTCTGCGAGCTAAAATCACAGGTGTTAACCGAAACATATGAAGGTCGCGGTTTTTTTAGAATTAGGCGAGCAAAGATGCAAAAATACATAAATTAACAAACAATCCTCATTTGGTTTCAATACAGTTGAAACAATATTCCATCGATTGCATCGAACTAGCTGAGACAATTGACGGCAGGACAAGTTACCGATACCGATACCGATACCGAAACCGCAACAGAATCTTGAAGTCGAATCTGGATCTTCGATGAAGCGGTATCCACCAGTGGAGAAGGTGGAACAAAACCAATCTGAATAGTTAGGGTAGGCTTGTCAGTTTGGGCTCGATAGATTGGACTGAACTGAATTGGGCTTATTCCCTCGTCTTAGGCCTGATAAAAGAGAGACTGGGTTAGTTAAAATTTACAAGCCCACCTTTATAAACTGTCCGGTTAAAGTTACAAACCCACCATTACAAATTAAGGTTGTTAAAATAGGTCAGGCCTGTCGATTGATGCGTCCTACCAAATAGATTAGTTGATTTGATAATTTCTTAATCTGTTCTGACCCGCCAAACGATGAGTTTCGGTGGATTGCCGCCAACCCGTCCCAATCTGTCAATTATAACTAAAAATTGATGAGTTTGCTTGGTAATATCCCAACCCATCTAAATGGTGGTCAATTCGTTACGTCAGTCCGTTTTGACAACTCTATTATAAACGGATAATAGTGGTTTAATTAATTTTTTTTATATTAAATAATTATTTCATAAATTTTTAAACTTTTGTAAAATATTGTGGCAGTTTATAAGCTCTAATTTATTAGTTTATAATTAATAAACAAAGAACTCAAAACATTATTCTTACATAAAATATCGAATAAAACATTTTATATTAATTATTTACAACATTATTTATATTGTCTTTTTTAAGAATAATTGTAATATAGGAGCAATAATTAGTTCCTACAAAAGTTAATAAATCTAGAGCAAAGTATCATCTTTTTTTTGATTAAATTCAAATACTAATGGATTTCAAAATTAGCCGTTTGTCATCTTTTACTGAATTATTATATTTAAAAATCTGTGGTTAGAGTTTCAGTTTTAACTCATGAAATATCATCTCTTAATAAAAAGAAACTAAATATGTGAAATATATCCGATGTTCATTTTTAGATGTTTTTCATTTATAAAACGATGGATATTTTTCAAGCCGTACTTTCATAGAGTAACTTTCCTTTAAATTCTTTACCCAACTCAATTTTGGTTTTTGGTCTAATTCCCAAAAAATTCAGACAAAGCCAATACAAAGTTCACAAGAACGAACAACTTAATTCGAAGCTACAAAGCTTGTGTTTCCCACACAACACCAAAGGAACGCAAAGAAAACTACCAGTATGTCATTCTGATACACAAGAGGGTTTATAACTTGATTTCCGGACAAGAAAAAATCCGTTAAACAAGTCAGACAACATGTGTGACCATAGCCCAGATAGGAAACACTAGCAGGAGAATGATCCCAACAGTATTCGATATCCCATGGCTTTGAGTGAACGAGTTCCTAAATCCACCGGACGCCCTTATGTGTTCTTGAAGCAGATAACATCCAATAGCAAGACATATTGCTACTCCAATCCAGTTGCCTCTCATCGTATGAGCGAAGATATCCGGGGCGACTACCAACAGAAGGATCAGCGAACCAGGCATCTCCAGCCAGTCTGCAACAATTATAGATTTGGACCAGTATAATGGTTTTATAGTATTAAGTACAGAAAAGAGGGGAGAAAAACCAAGACTCGACCTAGCTCGATATTTACCTGGGAAATGTCGGGGGAAGAAAAGCCTTAGTACAACTGCAATGAAAGCAATCCATTTACCAACCTCTCCCCTATTCAAGTTATCGGATCAAATACTTGTCAACAAGCTTATCCAAATCATGGAAGCATTGCAAAATCCGGTGAAACTAGTCCCAAATTCATTTTAATTTCATAGAACCACCAGAAACAATCCTTTCACAACATATGTAAGAGTTTCCAGACACAGAAATTACCGTAACAAGTTGAACATCGACCAAGGAAAGCTGAAGAAAATGTAAGGAATCAGTAGAGAAGTCAGCATGTTCGTCCTCCAGTTCGTTCGGTCCAAGATCAACAAATATCTAACTTGATGAAAAGGATTCTAACATTAGTATCCGCTATAATACGAAGTTTGATCAACATAAGTAAGAGATCATGTCTCGGGAGAGAAATGCAAAAGGGATGGAAGAAAAAGCTAACATTGCAGCGAAGGAGGCGACCCATTTGAGGAAAGAAGTTCCGAAGCCGAGACCGCCCAGTTTGGTGGCATGATCCATGAGTTTCTTGGCAGCCATTTTCAGCTCATTCAAGTCCGAGTTCAGCAACTCCGTCGTTTCTTGATCAGTCTTCATCGCTAAATAATCCATCCTCCCCATTTTCCCCCACCTTGTTTCAGTTAATTGTTTTTGTCTTTCAATTCAGATTCGAGCAAAAAAGGCTAAATAAATGGAATAATCAGACTGAAAAATACAAGGTTGTATTTGTAGTGTTGTCTGATGCTATTTATAGGGGGAACGGTCGTTAAATAGACTGCAAGTGCGGATTTGTGGATCCAACTGCTTTTAGTTTTGACTTTTGGACTGAACGCCACGTGGAAACATACATGCTAAATACGGAAATGAGCTACAGTGGGCAATGTCGGGATTAATAGCATTTTCGATTCTGTGTTCTTTAAAATAATATATAAAACTTTGGCAAAAACTTGTGTGAGACGATCTCACGGATCGTATTTTGTGAGNTAAACAAACGAAGGATATATATTTTTTGTTGTTTTTTAGACTTTTCACAAGAGAGTTAGTATGAAATGAAACTTATCGTCTTTAGGGATTACAACACCAATATGCTATGTTTCCTTCTCCCTAATAGAATATTTTTCAATCCACTTTATAACACATTCTTCATTAAATTAACCCTAATTTTTAATTTATTGGAGAGGATATATTATTAATGCCTCCAAGTTTACTAAAACTGTAATTTAGAAGCCATTGATTTCACTAATACTCTATTAATTATATTTAGGATGAGACTAACATAATAAAACACAAAGTAACGAAGGTGATAAGATTTAATCTTATTGGATGAAAAAACCCACCAGACGAAGTCCCAGGCCAAGTGTAAAGAAACAATTTTACGATCATAATTTAATTGAAAAATCTATGCCTATCTATTTATATATATTTAGGTGTTAATTCTAATATTTTATTTTTATTGAATGATATTAATTGAATAGAACGAAAAAAATATTAATATAAAGTTGATATTATTTTTGTAGGATAATAATGTTAGAAAAAATTGTTTATGATATTTTGTTGAAAAATACAACTATAAGTTGTAATAACATATTTGAGTAAGATATTAATATCCAATCTTTCGATGAGTATTAAAATACAGATGAAATTGAACACCCAATTAGGATGAATACAGACGATAAAGATGATTACGAAATATATGAAATCATACTTAAACCCGACTCATTGTGATATCTAACAAGTCATCAAAATTATATATTTAATTATTTGAGGGGTGAAGATAAAGAAGAAAAAGATTTGCACAATTGATTCATGTACACAATTAGCCCATTCATATTCAAAATAACCTTTACTAAACTCGTGTTCAATTCAATGAGGCAACTAATTGTGCATGCAACAAACTGCTTTTTTATTAGTTATTCATTTAGATTTTTTTTAAACATTAAAAATTTATTTATTATTTTTAAAAAAAAATTGAATCTAAAAACATTAAAAAATTTAATTAATTTTTTAAAAAACTAAATAAACTAAATGCGTACAACATTAAATTTGAATTCAAAAAATTAAAATTATTATTAAAATTAAGAAAAGTGTGAAAATTAAGAGTTGATTAAAAAAAAAAGAAACATATAAATATAAGATAGGTAAAGAAGAAAAGAAGCACCTATTAAAATAAAAGCCCCTTTTCCATTTTTCTATTAGAATTCTTGATTACCTGGATTCATCACCAACTGTATCAAGAAAACTCAACAAAAATCCACTAACAATCCTCCTTGCTAAAGGATTAGGAATATTTCGACACAATCGCCCATCTATGTATGCAACGATACCAGACAGCACAAATTTGCCAATTCCCCATTTCCACACCAGTTTCACCTTCTGTTTATTTCCAGTACCGGGGGACTCAACAATCGCTTTCCCTTCATCTTCCTTTGTTTTTTCCTTCAACTTGATGCTACTCACTAAATTGCCAGCCTGCTTGCGAAGGAAACGAATTGCAAAACTCACAAAAAGGTGCTCACACAAAGTCAGCACTGTTGGTCCTATCCTCCATTCCTGCTAACAAGTATCATGATTGAAGAGTTGCTCGAACATCAATTGACACTAGAAACTAAAGAATATATTCTACAATCAGGTTTGATATTGTTATTATTATTATTATTGCAATGTATCTTGGATAAATGTTATTATGATTTGATTATGGGAAAGATTTTCTATCATATTTATTTCATCTATATGAAAGGGTGGAAGATTGTATTCCATGCAATCAATATATGTTCAATCGCATGTTCTCATCTACAATTCTAACACTTCAAAAATTCAACAGTAAATATAAACTTTACTGCTATTTTAAAAACGGTAGGGTGTGATTTGCTCTTTGTCGAAGGAATCTTCAACCACCTCTGCGATCTCCAGCGAAACAGTGGCTGATAAATCCATTGGCAGTATCGCTTCTCTCTCCAGAAGGGACTTTTCAACTCTGCAGATTACCACCCATAAATTAAATGGGAGGAATTACCTTGAGTGGGCTCAATCGACCAAGATTGTTGCTTGAGGTCATGGAAAATTTGGTTCTCTCACTGGTGAACTACCAGAGCTAAACCTCTCCGACACTTCATGCAAAACCTGGACAACCGAAAACTCCATTGTTCTTGCCTGACTCTTCAATTCAATGGAGCCCACTATCATTCGGCGCTACTTCTGGTTTAAAACTGCAAAAGAGCTATGGGATGCGACTCGCATGGGAAGAAATCTGTCGCCCAATATTTCTCACCCCTTCAGGACATTTGGCAAGAATTGGACCTGTTCCTTGAAGATTCTTCACCATCTGCCACCTGCAATGTCAAAATTCTGCAGTTCCTGAAGAAAGAACGGGTCTTCGATTTTTTGGCTGGCCTCAACCGCAACCTTGATGATGTTCATGGCCGATTTGCACGTGAACCATTTCCCTCACCTGAAGATGCCTTTGCTGATGTTAGGCTTGAGGAAATGCACAAAAAAACGATGATAACGATTTCTCACACCAACAATCTGCCGCTGATGTCTCCACACTTGTGACACACAAAACATCATCTCCTGCTCCGCGCACTTCCAAACGACCTTGGTGTGAGCACGGTAAGCGCCCATACCATACAAAAGATAAGTGCTGGGAAATACATTGGAAGCCTGCGAACTGGCAGCCCAGAAAGAAAGGCGATGCAAACGGGTTTCAGCCCCAAACCATCCAGGATCATTCTGGAAATTCTGGCACTTCAACACCATTCACCAAGGACCACATTGAGCAGATTGAACAGCACCGTTGATTCCGGTGCATCCAACCCCACATGACCTCTGATCCCAGCTTATTTTGCACTTTTAGTCATTATCCTGACCACACTTTAGTGAAAATTGTAAATGGGTCGATGACTCACCTTGTTTGCTATTGGTAGTATCCGTCTATTTAAAAGTATCATCCCGAATTTTTTTCTTCATGTTCCTTCCTTGACAATCAACCTCATTTCTATTAGTAAATCCACACTTGATAATAATTGTATTGCTGCTTCTGCCTCTGTTTCTTGGTCTAGGGACATCATCAATTAGACCATCCCATTTTTTGGTATTTAAAGTGATCGTTTCCTTCATTATTCAATAATAAACATCTTGATATTTCGGGACCCTCTCCAGTCACTACCTCCCAAGGAAAAAATGGTTTCTGATTCTGATCTTTATTGTTGATCGCACACAGATCACTTGGGTATTCCTCCTCAACAACAAATCTGACACAAGTACAATCTTCAAAGTATTCCACAAAATGATTCAAAACACATTTTCACACAAACATTCAAGCTCTTTACATATATAATGGTAAAGTATACTTCGATACCATCCAGTGTGACCCACAATAAAATGGAATATCCGAAAAAAAAACGTCATTTGTTGGAAGTTGCCCAAGCCTTACACCTCATCAATTTCTTACCAAGTCGACCTCAAAATTTTGCAACACCTTTATCCCTCATTCACAAATATCCTCACCTTTCTATAACCCATTTAACTTCCATTAAAAACCTTTGGTTGCCACAGCCGAAGCAAACCAGATCCACGAGCCATCAAAACCATCTTTACTGGTTATTCTTAATCAGTGCTACTGCCGTAACTGCCCTCAAACCCGAAAATACCTGTCTCCCGGGATGTCACTTTTCTTGAAGGCACACCTTACTTCGCCTCCGCTTCACTTCATGAGGGAACTTGGATGAAGCTTGTTAGGATAATCTACCTCTTCACACAACTGATCCTATTCATTTAACTCTTCCGACAACAAATCCAATCTCAGTCGATCCTATTCCTCATACGCTTAATCCTCCAGAACATATTTCAGGTTCGGAAACAAGGGAATAATCAATACACAACGAGAATTTCAAGTCTACTAAAGATAACCTCAAGATACAAAAAACATTGTGAATCCTAACCACAGTCAAGAAGATGAACCGATAGTGGATCCTCCGTCAGGTTATAAAAAACTATCTCAAAGTTTGTTTCCTATCCTAATTATCATCATCAATTTGTGCTTTCACCTCGAATTTGTTAGTGTAAAAATTTTCAGGTCTGTTCAAGATGCTCTTAATGTCACTGAATAGAAGACAACGATCCATGAAGAAATGCACCCACCAAGGCAAAATAACGCCTGAAGTTAGGTGGAATTACCACAGAGAAAAACAAAGTGGGATGCAAATGGATATTCACTGTGAAATATAGGACTGATGGTTCAATCGAAAGATACAAGGCTCACCTTGTAGCCAGGGGATTAACTCAAACCTATGGCATTGACTACATTGAAACCTTTGCTCATGTTGCCAAACAAAACACTGATGATTGTCCCTTACATCAGCTCGATATAAAGAATGCCTATTTAAATGGTGGATTTGAAGAGGAAGTATAAAAGAGTCAACCGCCAGGACTAAAGAACAATTGGGAACTCGAACAATATGCAAGCCTCAGAAGTCCTTTAATGGGCTGAAACAATCCCCACGTGCTTGGTCTGGCAGATTCTCCGAGGTAGCTAAGAAATATGGATATGTTCGGGACAAACAAATATACCCTCTTCATCAAACACTCTCAGAATAAAAAAAAATCATCATTCTCATACTGTACGTTGATGACATCATTGTCACTGACAATGACAACAAAGAAATGACAAATATAAAACTGATGATGGCAAAAGGATTTGATGTTAAAGATCTTGGAATACTGAAATATTTTTTAGGAGTGGAAATTGTCAGAAGTAAAGAAGGTATATTTGTTACTATTGAGATGCAAACCTAGCAATATACCCGTCGAGCTAGAAAAAAAAGAGAAGATGTTTGAGAGAAAAATCGTGGACAAGGAACAATATCAACAACTTGTGAGAAAACTCATTTACCTCTCACATACTCGCCAGATATTGCCTTTGCAATCAGTCTAGTAATCAATACATTCAATCATCAGGTCAAGGACGCATCGATGCCATGTATAGAATTCTGAAATACTTGGAAAAAACTCCTGGAAAAGGGTAACTCTTTGCCTATCATGATGACCGATAAGTAAATGCATTCACAGATGCAGATTGATCTGGATCTATATCTAATAGAAAGCCTACATTCACGTACTGAACCATTGTATGGGGAAATATGGTTACTTAGCATAGCAAAAACCTGTCGTAGCAAAAGTAGTGCAATTACAGAACACAGAGACGTGGCCCGTGGAGTTTGTGAACTTAATATAATATAGAAAAGGGTAATCTCAATGTCCATACTTCTCACCAATTGACCGACTTACTCACCAAAGGACTACCAAAACAGACTGGTGAATTCTTTGTTGGCAACTTGAGATCTTTAACATTTACAGCCAAGCTTGAGGGAAAGTGTAGATTATGATAATTAGTTTACTCAATCATGACTTTATTTGATAAGATAAATTGATTTGGATAAGATACTATATTTTTAAATTAGGTAGAATGAGATTCTCTATGCTTTAATCAGTGTGTTGTTATTTGCTCTTTGTAACTATAAAAGGGTGTACATACTCATTTAATGAAGACAATTACCGATTGTTAAACTACTCCACACACGCTGTTACAAACTAAAAATAGTTCCAAATTTGCCTTAAATGACCGAAATAAGCATTAAGAAGTAGTAGTCAGAAATCGACGATCAGAAGTCCTTGGAAATGCATTTCTCGATCTTTCCCGGCTTTTCATCAGTTAGTTAGGGGAGTGTTCAGAGAGGGTAACATCATTCGTTTTTGGGAGAATGAGTGGGTAGGGGAAGTCTCGTTTAAAGAGCGTTTTCCTTCTTTGTTTCTTATTTCTACTGTTATTAATAAGCCGATCATTTATTTTGTATCCGCGGTTACTAGAAATGTCAACTCTGTAATTAGTTGTGAATTAAGATTTAGGAGGAATTTCAACGAGATAGAGGAACGTGAGTTTGCTGTCCGGCTAGGGGTCTTAGAAACAGTTAGGGTTCAGTGGGGTGTTGGGGATTTTAGAATGTGGTTGGGGGAATCCTCGGGTGTGTTTTCTGTAAAGTCTTTCTATAATTCATTCTTCACAAGTCCAAATATCCCGTCTTTCTCATTCATTCGCAATATCTGGAATGTACCTGTTCCTCCAAAAGTTCAAGTTTTCTCATGGATAGTGGCATTGGGGAAATTATAGACTGGTGACTCCGTGCAAAGAAGATGGCCGGCCTGTGCTTTATGCCCGAATTGGTGTTGTCTATGCAGGAAAAATGAGGAAAATCAGGATCATTTGTTATTGCATTGTTCATTCTCATATAGCATTTGGTTAAAGGTGTTACAAGAAATGGGCTTTCTGTGGATTTTTCCGAGGAACGCAAAAGACATGTTTTTATTAGAACCAAGTTGGCAAGCAAGAAGAAGACACTCGAGATTGTGGTCTATGACTGTTCAATGCAAATTTTGGTCGATATGGTTGGAAAGAAACACAAGATTATTTGAAGAAAAATCGGAGTCATTGGATGAAGTTTGGGAAAAAATAAAATTCAGGGTTTCAAGTTGGTTGATAGTATTGTCAGAATATAAACATCTTCGTATCTCGGATTTAGTTAGGGACTGGAAATATGTTTGGTCGTGATAATGGCGGTGTAATCTTGTAATTTTTCTTAATTTTGCGGATTGCTTATCCGCTCTTGTAAAACTTAATATCATTATAATAAAATATTGTTTCCTATCAAAAAAAAGAAGTAGTCAGAGCACAAGCATACCCTTTCTCCTCGCATATATCGAAGGGAATGAGGTGTTGTTTCCCCTTTCAACAGGGCTTTGCTTGCAAGAAAGCCATTAACAGATTCCATGATCTCATTTATAAGAGCACTGCTAGGAGGTAGATTCTTGAGAATAACCTGGAAGACCAACAAAATATAAAATATTATTGGTAGCATTACCAATAAACACATTGTGAGAGGGAAGGAAGCATAAAAAAAAATTTGACGGATTTTAAATTTGAATACGTAGGTTTAGTACAAGAGGGGTAAAACGGAACCAACTAGATATTACCACATTGTCAACGACTTTGACCCTGAGATATTCTTGTTTATACATCGTATCTAACATTGCTTGCAGGTAACCTTCGATGTACAGCTGCATCGTTCAACATAACTAGTATAAAAAATTTGTACAAAGACATTTCAGCCGTATAAAATTGAACTTAAGACAAGAAAAATGCAAATTTAAATTAATCAAAACAAAAAAAAGTATCAAAAGTGCTTTTCTACTTATATCATTAAATCTTCGTGATGGAACTAGAGGTGGAAACAGTAAAGGGCGAAGGGTGAACAAAAATATTTAAAATTTCATGTGAAATTTTATAAACTACGAGTTTCACCACCCAAAATCAATTCAGTCGCTTCATCCTGCCACCTTTGTCCAGCCTCACCACCTATCTTCTGAAATCTCGGATCCTTGGGTGATCTAGTATATACTCCTAAAGAAACAAGAATGGAATAATGCAACAGGAGAGGGCAGATAACTCCACTTGCCTCATCAATTCCAGGACTTCTATCAAGCTTAATTTTCCTATCAGGGCCACCTTCCATGAAAGCATTACCCAACACTGTTGGTTCCATTGCTAATTTAAGAATTCCTTGGTGGAAACCACCAACCTAATAGAAACAGTAAGTTTTAAAGATCCAAAAATTAGAATACGACATAAATAGAAGGAAAAAAAAGAGAGAGAGAGATGCAGATGAATGACACCATTCCACTAAAACCACTCGTTTCTGCTCCCTTGAGGACAGAGTCTGATACTTCAGTCACTGCAGCAAATAGTATATTCGACCCCGCTGTTTTCAACTGCAGTTAGGCCAGATTTTAAAATTATTTTGACACAGTGATTACTACACCGAAGAAATCGTCTTCTTAGTAAGGAAAAAGGACCTACAGTTTTTCCCAGATCACCAAAGTAACGCCTTGTTCCGGAAAAACCTTTGTTATCAATGAATTTGCTTATGAGCTTGAGTGTCCCTTATGCACGTAACAAGGAATCAGGCCAGAATCATATTGCAACAAAACCATTTCAGCAATTTGAAACAAGAAATTTATTTCAGTTTACATTATAAATATCCAAAAAAACACAATCAATTACCTAAGATTAAAGAGCAAGTACAAACCGTAAAAGTAAAAGCAATATTATTTCTAAAAAGTATAGCAAGTTCTGTTTCTCGGAGATGACTGCATTTCATTCAGAAGGAATCTTCAAATATCTCCCTGGATACTGTAACCATAAATTGACAAGGCTTCAATTTTAGCAGGCTCAAAACACAACTTTTATTTTTTAAAAAGTCACAAATTAATAAACCCTTCAAATCTAATCAATTGGGATTGTCACAAGAGTACCCTGTTTAATTTAGTTGCATATGATAAATTTTCAACCTTGCATAATCAACACATTTTCTAAAGTAATTCTGATACAGAAATGACAATTTTTTGACTATTATATTTATTAAGAAAATGCTGCAACGTACAATCATTTGAGGTCCTACACAAATGCACAAGGCAATTACTCGATTTCGATATGAAATCACAGCTTTTCAGAGGAACGTGACCACCATGAGGTAGCAGAGAATTCTTATACCATAGAAAATTAACTTTCTTTTAAAGTCTAACATTCCACACCAGCCTCATTCAATACCATACACAGCTGCCCACAGAAAGAATATCTAACACAACATTCTATCAATCAGTCAAAAACACTAACAGTGTTTTCACATTGTTCTACCTCATACAAAAGAAAAGGATCAGATAATTATATATGGTATTAACCAACTTTAATCGAATTAGTCTGCCAAATTGTGCTTGTGATAAAATAAAATTAAAAACAATGCAACAGAGAAAAAAAGATTATAATTTCAAGCAATATGCCAACCATGAACTCAACGCACCCCATGTATTACATAATCAGTAAACTATAAGAAAGCCACAAAACACAGTGCAGATATCTGCTCTTACTTTCCATGCAAATAAATAGAGAAGATATACCTAAGGTCACGCCAGGAAGATTTATGCCACTTGAAGGATCAAAAAACACATCTAATGAGGATGAAGCTGAATCATCAAATATAGAAGCAAAAGCTGGAGGAAGCAATGGGCTACCCTTTGCCATATAAATTGCTCTCATGGAATACCTGTGAAACTTAAACATAATTTAGACAAGCAAACATAATCGAACAAAGTAAGGTGAAAACAGACCCCAACATATTACCACGAATAATGCTGCGCACACTTAATGGTCAATTCGCGCAAGGTAATCATAGCATGTGTAACAAGGACTCCATTGAGCTCAACAGTCTTACTTTGGATGGCCGGCATCTGCGTAGAGTCAGAGAAGCCCCATGCAAAGATCATAATAACACCCAAAAAAGACATTGACATCATAAAAAGGAGAATTTTTATAAAAGCAACCGCTTCCATACCTTAATCACACTATGGAGTAAAGACCGTAGAGTGTCTTGAGTTGAACTATAGCTGTAATACAATTCCCCCGGAAGGAAGCTTGCCACAATCTGTCACATGACAGAGCATTAGAAATTAGCCTATTGCTGTTCAGGAAAAGAAAACAGCATAGATATAAAATACCATACCTTAATTGGGTGGATTTCAAAATGATCAAAGTAGTACTGTTGACGAGGAACACTTGAGTCACTGAGAGAGCTCCTCCAAAATGGAACAATTTTCATTAGTGTTTCCTCATCAAGGTTCAAGGTGAGAGGCTGCAAAGAGGATGACGAACAACAATCAGCTAGTTTCATGACACTGAATAAAACACATAAAGCTACACCAATTTATCCAAGTTACCAGCAGCACAATGGATAGATGCTTCACTTGTTTAACATGGGAGCTGGATGGACGTAAAATAATCATGATGCGGAGTATGCAATCATTTGCATCCGACTTTTCTGATTGATGCCTACGAAGCATTGTTGCAAAAGGAGCACCGACCCACTTCTCATCGACACTCAATGACTGCATGTGTTAGTCATATTCACCACAGTAAGCACTTAGATATGGGGGGATTCTAGTATCAAGTACATCACAATATTTCAGATTTAACAAAAACACACCACATGGATGGGAATGAGAGATTAATAATGGAAAACAAAAAACCTGGACATACCTGTATTCGGATCTGATTATAGTTATGCCGGCTAGTGAACATACAATCACAATTAATCCTCTCAAATCTTCCGATTATTATTGGCACATCATCGGATGGTTCGCTTTTATCTACCTCCTTCAGAAGATAAAAAAATAAGTAAAGCATTAGGTCATAAAGTTAATAAGGAAAACTAGGGTTTCTTCACGTGAAGGCTACTTTCTCTTACGACAAGTTTTACAATCGTGATGTTTCATCATCAGCTAGTTAGTTAACCGTTAACATGCAGATTTCCGAGCCAGTCAAAATTTCATTCCACCAGAGGGCACAACAGGTGCACAAGGTCAGTTTTTTTTGATGTAGAGGGCTCATCAAACGTTTGACTAGCTCTACATACCTCAAAGAACAGAGCAACAAGCTTTATACATTAAACTTAGAGTTGCCTTGAATTACATCACAACTCAAATATATAATGTTCGCACAACTGATTCATAAATTAAACTAACCTGCTTGGCACGCTCAAGCAAGTGAACAGCCAAATAAGAGATTCTCAGCCGCATCTTTGTTCGGGTGCCATATGGCTCATTCACCTTATGACTATCAGAGAAGTCACAAATTCTCAAAATCCGAGTGACACCTTCTGCATATACTTCATAACCTACCTTTACAGTTTCTCTGTGCAGTTGTTGACTGTAGGTGGTTTGTTTTTGGTCTTTCTTTTCAAGTGGTATATGAAACCCCAGACCTCTCGTCTGCTTATTCCGATAAAATGGTTTCCATGACCGAACCTTATCCAAGTTAATTTCACGCAGCAAATGCACATCTGCCAGAAGAAAAAAGATATAACTGCACATCCGATGCAAAACAAGATTGATGAAAAGCTTGTGTGGTTTTGCAAACATTAGTTCTTTCATTTTCTCCAAGGCTCCTATAACATTATATCACTTGAGTGCAAACAACTGCCCAAGATAATCAATTTATTGATCACTAACTGCTCAGATCTAGTTTGAATAATTCAATTCTGCGATGACTTTTAAGTTTAATCTAAACAGTTAAGCTTTATTGCTACATCTCATAAGAAAACTTTAACAAAGAAAACCACTGTTCAGCAGTCATCTCATAAGAAAACTTTAGTGTGTCTTCTAACATTTACATCGAATTCACAGTTCAGCAATCAGAGACGTTAAATATGCAACCATATCAAATTTGGATAGCAGAAGTATCCTTAACATGAATAAGCCAATCAAACCATCATTACCGGCAGCAACAATTTTTCCTAAATTAAAGAATGGCTATTAACTTAAGCCGCCAATGCTGCCATTGTCGAGAAATCATAAAAGTACTCGTTCATCTGTGTAACTACGAGAATAATGCGTAATCATCAAGGATTTCCAGGAACATCGTCTTCAACATTACCGATAGCACAAAATTGAAAAAAAGAGTCTCAATCTACACAGAAATCTAACTGCTAATCATTATCTTAAGAAAACTAACAATCACAAAGAACAGAAATTACCATCAAGTTGAATAACTAGTTTATGCGGAAGAGTCAGATCATCCCAGACATAACCCACACTAACTCCAGCTCCTAAAGCTTCTGGTGCTGATGAACCCTGATGGGAAATTATAAAGAGATACATGAGCATGCCCATGCAGCCATGCTGACTAAATTTGAGAATAATAAATGGTGAAATGGAACCTTTTGATAGTAAGCTATAGGAGTATCATGTAAACGGTTCTCTATTCGATAGGGCAGATTTGTATCTGGCGACCTATGAAAGTGCAAAACAATGGAAGACCCTTCTTCTACTACATGAACTACTGCATAGTGGGAAAAATTGTTCTCATTTGATAGGTGATTTTCAGGGTATTCTGAGGATTTACTGAATTTCAGGTAAAAGCGCCCCAATGAAGCCACACACACTGGCCCTGACCAACTCAGTCCACTTTCATTCAGTTGGAATTGAATGAAGAGAGAGATATCGTCTTGAGATTTTGTATGCTTTCGGAGAAGATTCTCAATAGCGTTGAATTCTCTCTTATTTTTCATTACTTTTTTCAACCTTAAAGCTATCCGCTGCTTGCTGTTGATAGCAATAGACTCTTCCATTCCCTTTTTCAATAAAGCAAAACATAAAATCAAAGTACAGGTCATTGCTTTTACATAACACAATCCAACAGACAGGTTGCCAGCAATAGAACAGTTAGATCAAACCTCCATATAGCATTGCCGAACAGTGATAATTTCTTCCGATTCATTGCACACAACATAGCGTGAGCTCAAAGTTACAATCTGAGACAGAGCCTCTTTGCCAGTGGATGGCCTCAGAGAGACCCCCAACCTCATAATAGTTTTTAATCCAGAAATATCTTCTACTTCAAGATCTATTTCTGCAAGGCCCGATAAAGCATCCAAGTCTAATTGTGTATCACATGCTTTTTCCTCCAACAATTTCAGCCGCAATTTGGGGGATCTGAAATTGCAAAAAGATCACCACAAATCTCCACATACGAAATTACGAATGAAAAATAAGTATTTTAACAGTTCTCTGCATGGATATTCTACATCTTTATTTACATACAGATGAGCTCAAACTTTACCATGCATCACCTCCACCAGAAGAGAGATGGAAAAATCTAGAAAATAAACAGTGAGAAATTGGTTCTGCCATGTTTACATTAAGAAAATCCAAAGAATGTTAAATAAAGTAGGAAGAATCCCAAAATCTATGCTTGCAAATCCTTGTTCCACAAATCAGAACTGTAATGTCAGTATGTATTTTTCTTCATTTTTTGTTTTAAGAGTAAACTTCAAATCTTCAATGTTTGCGGCAGCATTTGATGTGCACATGAATGACTTAGGTGGTTCAACAAGTTTTACATTATTCAGTAAAAGAACAATAGGATCTCATCCATGAGATCTTATTTTTCCTCTCAAAAATAAATTAATAACACATGTACATGTAATATCATGCTTCTGTGAAAAAAGAGAGTATTTTCTTTTGTGTCTTTGTGTTTTGACCCGAGATCAGATTTTTAACCTGCCCAACAATGCCAATGATGAAAATCAAGACCTTCAATATTTATAGTCAGAGTTGTTATAATAACAACAACAATAATAATAATAATAACAATTCCAAATGAGAAGTTATTACAGCATATGCACATAAAAACTAATCCGCATATGTCCATCATGAGACAGTGACATCTTTTACGAAAACACCAAGCACTAGCTTCAATAAAAATAAGATAGAAATCAGAAAGAACAAAGACATTTACTTCATAAACCATGAAGCGATGGAATTAGGAGGCAAATATGATCCCAACTCTGGAGGAATGCTTGAAACAAATCTTTTCATGTCTTCGCTGAAAAACATGTATCTTGTTTAGGACCAGGTTGAATGTAAGTTGACATAATAAGCAATCAACTGATTACCTAGAAAAAGATTTTTGTTTAGAAACAAAGCAAAATAACATTGCATTGGTATTGTTTTGCAACGCGTACGACGTCAAAACAACAACCTGCAAGCAAGCCCAATAAAATTTTATGAGTTTCAACTTAGTATATTGTATAAAAGTTACATTAGTAGCTAAGTACCTTTAATGTGCCTCTGTGCCCACGAGACAGTCTCAGTGTTGCAAAGTATTTCCCACGATCAAAGTCCAGCTCAATGTCCAAGTGAGGGATATCATGTTTTTGCTTTTGTAATTTTCTAACCCAGTCACTGCTGTTGACAGGTTTACTTCTCGAATCAAAAGAAGTTAGAGTAACGGTAAAATAAATGGTTTCAGGGTTAGCATAAAAGTTAGAAGTCGATCCACATGGAATAGTTGCATTACTCCATGTGTTCCTGTCGTCCGTGCTAGGCTGCAGATCTGCAACAAGGTGAAAGTAAGAATATAATATCTAGGAACTAAACAAAATATAGAATGTATTCTTACTTCAATCACCTTTATCAGTCAAATTAACACGTATCTCTGTGTGTAGTAAATTTGAAACTTGAATTGTAGGAAGAACAAAAATTTCCTTCTGCTCTTGCATTGCAAGTGGTGAACCTTTTTTTCCGGGGGCATAACCAAAGGTATCAGGATTTATAACAGGCATTCCCTTTCCAACAGTTAATATCAGGAAATGAATATTAGCAACTACTACTTCTTCAGATTTGAGAACACAATTTGCACTTCTTAGGGAATACTTCACCGAATCGACAGAAAACGCCTTTCTCACTTTGTAACTTAATTTATCAAATACGCCAGATAGGTGAACAGGCTTTCCACCTTTAAGATCATCTGACCACTCCACAAGTGATTGATTCAAAATTTTCAAACTATCGTCAATATTTGGCCTAAAGGAGAAAATAAAATTTCCTGCAGTTCAAATTGAAATTTAATTAGTCCTGGGTAAAACACAAGCCAATCCAGGATTTTCCTGCCCTTTAGTATGAACAAAAGTAATTCTGACATACAATGCATAAAAAAATACACAAAGATGATAATGCATGGAAATTTATTCATATATTATTTTAAGGGTAGAGATTCCTCGTATCAATATAATATGACAATTGCAGTATTCAGAATAAGAACCCAAAAGTATTCAAAGAACTGATCACTAGAACAGCAATTTCAAGCATTTTAGAAAATTGAAAAACATTCGCATGTTGATGCATAAACCAGTAAAACAAATCATAAGTTACTGATAAAATTAACAGAATATCTTCGTTGAAGAAATGAAAGTCTCTCGTTAGGGACAACCCCAACTAGTAAACATACTCAATGCACGATATATACCTGCTTTTTAGTATAAGGATTAATTTTAAAATAATTTGTTATGTCATTTCAACAAAATGAAATGTTAAACTTTCAGATTTTATTTATTTTCAATAATCCGAAATTCTTCTCTCAATAGAACAATTCATTATCCCCCAAATAATCCCTTGTCTCATTTCCCCTCCAAAGGCCCTCAATTTATCTGATGTTTGGTTCTTTTACACTTAATTTTAAAAAAGTAATGCTTGATGCTACTTGGTCCCATCACTTCACACGCTTTGTATTTCATAGAACCTTGCCAAGAACATGATGGCGTATTTTACAGTCTTTTTCATCCATATTGTTCTGTAGTATTTTGTGTTAGCATTCACCCTTGGTTTAAAATAAAATCAGTTTGAACTAACCATGGTTTAAAGGCACAAAGCGTCTGGACAAAACTTTAAGCATTAAATTAAAAACTGAAACATGCCTAATAGGACCTTAAACATAAAAGTATTTTTAATTTTTTATAATATAACGAAACTAAAAGCCAAACTATTGATAAAATCATGGCTTTTGGAGGGAATAGAACATGGATTTATTTGGGGGAAATGAATGTGAGAGAATTCTATTGGGGGAACAATTTCAGATTGTTTAAAAACCAACGCGAAAGTTTTAATATTTTATTTTATTTAATTTTTGATAGAAAAATATAATATATTCATAAAATAGAAATATAAGTTACAAAGGACAGACAAGAGATCCGCACACCAGGAAAAAAAGACAAGAAAAATCCTTGTCAATTCAAACACAAATAAAACTCCAACTTCTCCATAGATCCGAAATCGAAGTTCTTAAAATTTACATACTAGATTTGAAATCAAGAAGTTCTTAAAATCTACATGTTTCCCAATCAAATGAGATGCACGAATCCTAATATTTTTCCAAACATCTTCAGCCGATTCTTCTAAACCATAAAAAATCCGTCTATTCCGCTCCAACCATACTGACCAACAAATATAATGTACTATCACTGTCCAAAAAATGCTACCCATCTTACCCATATCGCGTCCAAAATATGCCTCAAAAAGCTCGGGCGATCTTGCAATTACCCATACCAAACTCATCTCACTCCAAAGAATGCTTGTGAAATAGCACTGAATAAGTATATGATCCCAATTCTCCACTTCTTTCCGGCACAAAACACACCAATTTGGACACAAAGCACACGAAGACCATTTCTTTTGCATCATATCACAAATGGGCAGTTCACACAGCACTCCAGTCCACGAGAATACTTAAACCTTTGATGGGATTGGACTTTTCCAAATGACATTAAAAAACGAAAATAAAGGAAAATCCCTAACCGGAAAGAAAGGCTCGTTGAAAACTCCTGAAGGATCCCCATCCCAAGCTCTGATATCTTCAACCCCCTACACAATCCAACTCTCTAAAGTTCCTAACAAAGAACTCAGTTCGTTCACTTCCTCATCCCTCAAAACTCTCCACAGATGTAGGTCCCAAGATATAGAAGAATCGGATGAACATTCCTCCATCTAGACAAAATTAGAAATAATGTGATTATGAACCGATGAAATTTGGAATAAAATAGGATAAATATCCTTAAAGGAAGAAACCCCCCACCACCTATCTTACCAAAACCTTGACCTATTTCCCCCTCTAACCATCACATGAGACCAATGAAAAGCCGGATAAATTTTTGAGATAAACTTCTACGAACTTCGAAAAGTACCATATCTCACTAAACCTGCTTCCCAAAAATTGTCTTGTAACCCGTATTTGCTCACAATAAATTTCTTCCATAACGGCTATTTCTTAGCATAGCACCTCCACCACCACTTCCCCAGCAAGGCCTGATCCTTAGACAAATTTTACCAATACCCAAACCTCCTCTTCCTTTTGGTTTACAGAATAACTCCCACGCTACCATATGACAATGTAAATCTCCATCAGCTCCATTTATAAAACACTCATAATTTTTCCATGATCTCCACTATACCCCTAAATAGTGACATGAAATACATCAGTAGCACATTCAACACCGCATAAATCAAAGTTAATCTCCCCCTAGACATACATGTTTTCTTCCAACTTGTCAACCTCTTAGCCATCTTTGACAAACAGGTTCCCAAAACGAAATTTAACAAGATATTTTATTTTATTAAATTAAATAGTACAATAATTATTGTCATATTAATATTGACACTAAAAAAAACGCTATTGAGCATTATGCGTGTTTAATAGCCCATTTGGGTACACTCCACTCAAGTCTTAGTGCCAACACTATAGTCCCTTAGATTGTTGATTTGTGGGCCTCAAATCATATGGCACAAAATTCTATTATTTTTTCAACTTAACACTCGTTCTACTCAACTAGTGTTATGATTGCGGATGGTTCCTTGACGGTAGTTGTTTGGATGGGTGATATTAACTAATTTAAGGATATTCTCTTGATATATGTTTTATATGTCTCTTCCCTCACATGCAATCTGATTTCCATTAGTATGCTCACACATGATAATCAATGTTTTGCTAAATCTCATGTCAATTTCAGGATCTGCTATCGGGGATGACGTTTGGTAGTGCTAGGACTCACAATGGTCTTTTGTACTTCTTTGAGACGATCCCATCCTATTGTCGTGCTAGGACTCACAACGGCCTTTTGTACTTTGATCTTTGAGATGATCCTATTCGATTGTCGACAAACACCAATGTCTAGGGTTACTTCGAATTTTGTCTCTATTGTTGTGGAAATAATGACATCACACTATAGGCTTCACCATCCTAGTTTCTTTTATTTACAATATTCATTCCCTTCTTTGTACGATAATTAATGATAAGGATCTACTTGTGAGAATTGTCAATCGGCTACCAAATTTGCACTTAATCTTCCCCAAAATCTTATATCCTTCCACCCCGTTTTCCCTCATCCATAGCGACATTTAAGGGACCTTCACCGATTACTAAATTTAATACCATAAAATGGCTTTTAAGTTTTAACGTTCATCGATAATCACACACGAGTTACATGGGTCTATCTGCTTCATTACAAATCTGAAATTGCAAAATCTTTCAAGACTTCCACAAAATGACTCAAACTCAATTCAACAATAACATTCAAATCCTTCGAACTAACAAGGACGGAATATTTCAATACCATTCTCGATGACTATCTGGTGGGTTATAAGATCATACATCAAAGCTCATGAATCGATGCTCCTCAACAAAATAGAATATCAAAACGAAAAAAATCGTCACTTTTAAAAGTAGCTTATGCTCTCATATTCACAATGAATGTCCCTAAATACCTATCGGGATGCCATTCTCACTGTTGCATACCTCATAAATCATTTACCCAGCAAGACCATTAACTTTGAAACCCCTTCGAACCTGCTAAAAAAGGTCTATCATCAGCTATCCACAACTCCTAACCTTCCATTAAAAACATTTGGGTGTACAACCTTGCATGATCATAATCATAGCAAACTTGATCCTCGAGCTATCAAGACTGTCTCTATAGGTTACCCTACAACTCAAAGGGTCAACGTTGTTATTGTCCTCACACAAAGAAAACCTACATCTCCGTCAGATCAAGCTCGTTAGGATGCTCCAGCCGATTCAAAATCAATTTTTCTGAAATCAATCTCGTAGGTTTGAGATAATATTTTTAAACATTTTAGTTTGGTAGGATAATATTTGATTGTCCCTTAATTGAAGGGAATTTGTCATATTTTTTGTTATTAAAGATTGTACAAATTGATGAGTAAAATACCAATTATTTATCATTTTTGTTTTATACAATTACCACAACACTACAAGAGAAAGGTATCAAACATCAAACTTTAAAAAAAAATGAACTGATTCAGTTTAAGATGTTTTTAACAAAATTACCGTTCAACAAAAGAACGTGGTCCAACGGATTCAAAATAAATTGTTCTTATCAAATAAAAATAATATCCGCTTTGCCCTCATAAAATGTAACCACTTCTTATCAAATTGGTGACAAAAAAATCAATAGATTTCATATGCTTACTGAGAGAAGTTTCATTGGTGTATTCATCTATGCATCTTGTGGGTTAGTTCAGGTTTCAACTTTCATATACAGCTTTTGACATTAGCGGCAAGCATAATTACACTTTCAAATTTAAGTTTAATTACTATATCTGAGTACTGATAATGGAGAAACAAGCAGATAGGCTCACCAACGCTAAGAGATGTCAAAGCCTTTTTCAGTCCACCAGACGAATCAACAGCATTAAAGGCAGTCAAAGAATCATCAACGACATCTCCAGCTTTCAGCGTCAATGAAGCAGCATCTGTTTCTTTATGTTGAGGCCTTTGAAAGCGCAGTTCCAATGGGAAATCAGTTTCATTGTGTATTTTAAGCATAGGAGCGACAATAATTGATATACCATCCTTTGAAAAGCACAGGGAAAAGGAATACATTAGCTCCAATTAAACAAGAAATAAGTATCCACTGTTAGAAGACAAGAATGACAGATGAATACATACCTCAATTCCCCTAGATATTTCAACAACAATAAGAGGACCAGGAAAGGACTTAGAATCTGATTGAGAACACAAAGACGAAATTAAAGCTAATTTGCACCAACCATGTCACCCAGAAAATATCATTACAATTTCATTATATGCCAAACAAGGAACAGTAGCCACCACCTCTTCCACTAGATACCACTATAAAACTGCAGATCAAGAGGAAGTTATCTTACCTTGTGATGAAATAATTCGTGTCCTCCAAGCAAATTTCCGAGTTTCTAGAAGTGAAAGATGAATTGGAGAAGTTGAAAGGAATCCTCGGTTTCTAAGTTGTAATGAAAAGTAAGATGCTTCTGGCGGTCTTGCCAAAGCTAAGTGCCTTTACAATGTTTTAGACAAGTTAACAAAATGCCATGTGGTAAACTGAAATAAAATATTCATCAACGATAGTAATAGTAGAATACATATGATTGTATAAAAAAGGAGAAATAGTAAAGAGATTATAAATGGAGGACAAACAAGATAGGTATTCGAGACTTTCGGCAAAAAAAATGGTGAATTGAGAACTAGTGAAGAAAATAGAACAGTAAAAGGTTCAAGTTCCTCTCATTTTTTTTGTTTCTCTGTATTTGACTATCCAAAAGTAAAATCTTTAATGGGAACTTAATATAACACACAGACCCCCGTATCATGATAGAATTTTAGAATATACACATCATGATTGAAGTACCAAGTAGGGTTGTGGTATACATAACCATTACCAAAGAATTAGCTTACTACTGAACTATTTTCTTTTTCTGCTACTACCTGCGTAGTATGCACATTCCAGTACCTTTATCTGATGGTTCTAGTAATAAATTGATCACAAATACCTTATGCCAAAGTGAGTGTATGTAACCACACAAAGACGAAGATGTTTTTAGAGATCTTGACCTTTCAAAAAACTTTTAAACAAGTTTGTTATCCTGGTTCAAGCTGAAAAGGTTTGAACAAATATCAACCGCATAACAACTTCTTGTTAGTCCATTTTCCACTGTTAACGAGAAGAAACCACCTAAGATGTATATCTTACTAAGAAATTGATGACATAAATACTTGATAATCACTTATAAATACATAAAAAAATCATGAGAAAAAGAGATTACCTCAAAAACACAGTGGCGGACTGATTTGCAGATATTAAAAAATTTTCGTTATCATAAAACTGACAAAGAAGGGTCATACCGGACTGGTTCACAACCTGCAATTTTAAAGAGTGCCAATTTTACATCTTTATAATTCATAAAAACCAAATTTATGCTGGAAGTTGGATATTGCATCCTAAGTTCTGGAGGCTATCAAAAGTGCATCGATATCGTATAACAAAATGAAAAATGAGGAAAGTTGACCAAGTATTTTGTATTGAAGTCAAACGATTAAAAAAAATTGACTCAGGCTCTTATGGTCCATACATAGGCCACATTATAAAATAGTATGCATATGATGAGCCAATCATTTTTTTTTTGATAGGAAACATTAATTTATTAAAATTATAATAAGTTCTACACCAAGCGGATAAGCAATCCGCACATTAGAACGAAAAGAAAAACCAGATTACATGGCCTTCTTCACGACCAAACATATTTC
This sequence comes from Primulina huaijiensis, assembly GCF_012295235.1. Taxonomy (NCBI): domain Eukaryota; kingdom Viridiplantae; phylum Streptophyta; class Magnoliopsida; order Lamiales; family Gesneriaceae; genus Primulina; species Primulina huaijiensis. Next base: position 24,499,546 of record NC_133307.1, read on the forward strand.
CAATCCCTAACTAATTCCGAAATGCATAAATGTTTATACTCTTTCAATACTACCGACCAACTGGCAACCCTGAACTTTATATTGATCACAGTTTGGTTTGCCTCAGTTATCCATGGGCCAAGGGACAAAACTAAGCAAATCTGCATTGGAACTCATCACATCCATTATACACTAGCCTCAAGTTTCCTCTCACTAGGCTCCATACCTCGGACATCTGCAGTCATAATTTTGCTTCTGTAAACAACAAAAGTATTCTGAGCAGCGTCTTTGCCAAAAGGCATGGCTTATAGAAGTCAGTTACTAAGTCATTGATGCTTAACTTATTCGAGTTTAATAAGATAAGCAAACAAAAATCAAATAAAAAAGGAAGGAAAAAAAGTGAGAAACATCTAAACAACTAGAAAACAAGAAAAAATAACTTGCGTTGCATTTGAAATATACTGAACGGGTCCATATAATATATTCTGGTTTCAGTGAAAGAGCAACTTCATCTTATCTACTCATGCATGGAAAAGTAAATTAAGAACCTTGCCACAATTGGTCGAAACCACAGGTTTTTTAACAGCATAAGGACCGGCAATATCCAGTTCCCCAATCACAAATAGAAGGATATCCAATGAAAGCTCACTTACTGAGAAGTTCACCTGCCAATACCACAACAATCACTCTATGAATAAATTGTGCTTACAATCTTATTGAATGAATAAGCTATTAAACACAATACACTAGACCTCCTTGATTTTGGCATAGAAATGACTACGCACTCCATGCATATTTTCTGAACCTTGAATATAAAACTTGGAACAATAGAAACTGTAGAATTCAAATTGTTGAACGAAGTCCATCCTGCATTCATGTACATTAAATAATAACTGGATAAAATCAAAGGATCTATATTAATGAAAATTATGAAAAACATAATTGTAGCTGAAAATAATTATGATATATCTAATGCAACTCTGAACTATGAAACTTTTACCATGAATTTCTCTCAGCATCAAAGTAATACAGCACAATTACTGACGTGTTCATAACCCTGAGTTTAGATTTTGATATCTGTATGATTGTCTGATTGGGCACAACAGATCCCTGGAGAAGTGGGAACTTTTCTTCTGTATTTAAAAGCTCATGGACGATGGTTAGAGTGACCTTATCGAGTGTAATTGTGATACCTAAAAGGTTTCTATTAGTTCTTGAGTCTCCCAATTCAGAGATATTTGAATCACTTTGAAGATTTGTTTCAGATGAATCCCATGAAATATTTGGCAACATATTATTACCCGGACCAGGGTCACTAAACACTTTCCACTTGAATAAATTTCCTGGCTTGCTGACAAATTCAAGAACTCCATCAGTAAAAGCAACTGCGCAACCATTATTTTTATTCAAAAGGTGAAATGTCCTTTTAGCTAGAGGACTGGAAAATTCTAGCTCAACAGCATCCTCAAAGGCGTCATTTTCAAAAGAAAGCATTCTCCAGAGTGCGGACTCATTATCACTAGAGCAAGAGATGTCAACAAATCTTGATCTTGGATTGGAACTCAATCGCAGTGATTTCCCAGAATCATCTTTAGCATACAACGAAATCAGGGAAAAGTACTGAGCTTTTGACTTCCACTGCCACAGGTTATGATACTTTACCTAACACATGTTCAATGAACAATAAAAAGACAAGATTAAGGCGTTACAGGCCCAACCACAGTAAAGTAACACAAAAATTCCTCTTCGTTCAAGATAAAGATTGTGGCTGAGAGGGGTGAAGAATAGTTCTTAATCAACTCCAAAACAGATTATGTAAAGTAAAATCACATACTGTCAGCAATACATTATTTTCAACAGTTATCTAACTAGGTGAGAATGAATAATAAGGTTTCATAAAAAATACCAGGTAAGAAAAAAAATCAAATGGCAACGATGTAAGTGGCTGATCCAGAGATGTGAATTATAATTTTGGACAACATTACCTAATAGATTAGTTAGTGGGATCATAACTTCTGACATGCCAGTAAGTTGTATGAATGAACCAACTACTGTTATTAGCAGTATGGGAGAGAAAACCATGCTTTATTATCTCAACGTGCTATGAACTCGATATAGGCCATGGAAAGTGAAATTCATGCCCCATACTTAGATCACACAATTACCCATTTTCTTTACCAGGTGCATGACGTGTATGATTCAAGCAAACTGCTGATCATTAACAATGAGGTGTAGAGCACAAACTATAATTTGAAGATATTAAGTTCCTAAAACTCTTTTTTCTTCTTCGAACTCTCTCCTCAGGGACCAAATGAGGTTCACCTTCATCCTCGAACATTGATGGTGTAGCATAATATGAAAATACATTCCAAGGCTAAGGTTTGGTTTGATTTTGTGTTTCTCAGAAATATTTCTGAATAATATATTGGAAAATGTGATTGTGTTAGCTTTCATTTTTTGAACGAGATATTACTTATTGTAGAGATGCCATATCATGCAAGAATGTTAAGAGTTAGCGATGTTACTTACATCAGAAATATATGACTTTTTACAGGTGTGTGAGATAATTTTTAAAAATTTAGAAGTAGAGTTTTTTTATTGTGGTAGAATATAATATAATAATAAAATATTTTCAGAGATTAGCGAAAATTTTAATTTATGATAATTATGTCATCAAATGTAAAAGAAGATAAGATATATTTTTGGAGAAAAAAGGGCTTAATGTTTAGTTTTTTCTTGAAATTAAGAAGGATGAGGAAAAAATGAATTGAAGCATACCCCGACATTCTGGTTTGACAATGTTTTAGAAGCTACAGTCTCTCAATCAATTCATGTAATCGCGAATGGAACTGTTTGGTGCAAAATTAGGAAGTAAGACACCTGGTGAAAGACATAAAGAATGAAAAACTTCTTGAAAAATCTTTTGGTAAGAACAAAGGAGGAAAGAAGTATAGTTAGATATATATTTCATGTTCTAGAGTGAGAAACATCAGGGAGCCTCACATCTAAAATGAGGTTAGGCCCCATTTAAATCTGCTACAGTAAATACCCATAAAATTTAAAAAGGAGCAAAGAAACGACAGAATAGGTGAGAGAACAGAAGAAAGTGTGATTTGGCCCTTCAACTGTTTTACTCAAGCTGGATCTTAAAATATTCATCGAAGTGACTCAAGTCAAATAATGACAATTAAAGCCTGAAAGGAAAGTTCAAAAAATATATCTTCCAAGTTCTAAAGACAAATCACATATTCCATTCTGGCAATTATAAGTCCGCATCCAAAAATGGGAAAGTGGGCACAGCTAAATATCCAACCAACATCCATATAGCATCATGTGATTTATAAATGAATCAAGCAAACCACACAATACAGAAACAAAGAAACAAAACAGATGATTACCTAATGTTGATAGAAAGAGTGTATTCTATCATGCGATTGTTCACAATAACACAAAATTATTTATACCAAAAGTAAAAAGTGCGTGTCTGAAGTCTATTAATCTCAAATATATCCTCTTATAAAGTGTTTCTTAAATCAAACTTGACCATGGAACATAGTTCCATAAGACTTCACCACTTAACAAAAGTGCAAAAATTAAGAGAGGCTGATGTTAAAGCATCTTACTCTGAAAAGAGCCCGCTTCCCCACAAGTGAATAATGAATTGTCCCGGCTATGTCATATTTATTTTCTGAACCTTCAACTGCAATATACATGTGTTGTTCGGTATCTTGGATGGCGACAATTGTTCCTGTGTAAGTTTCAAGAATACCTTAGCAATAGTTCAGTAAACGAATATCCTAGATAAACCTAGACAAATACCATCAGGAATAATTTCTTCAGCACTTCCTTCTGGTTCACGGTGATTTGACTGTTTGTCTGATTCTACTTTGAAAGTTTTCTCTCTGTTTGAAACTTTAGAGATGGCTTCATAAGCAGAAAGTATCATCTGAATTAAAGAATCCAAATGAATCAAACGAACTTCGCAGAGAAATCAAAAGTAACATGTAGCTGTACAAGAGATTAACAAAATCAAAAACTCATTAATAGCTTAGAGACAAATTACAAGTCTCGCACTAATATTTCTTGAGCATTTCTTGCAATAACCACCCAACATGCTTCAATGGATTTGATTGAAAAAAATGAGACGATATTGGTTCCATTATTTGTTCACGTTCTTTCCACTAAATTATTATATGCAACAAGGCAACATTACCAACCTCCACAACAATTGTATCACCTCAAAAAGTTCCCTTCCAATGTTCTTAGTCTTGAAAGAAATAAACATTTAGACACTAATCTTTTAAACCTTTTAACATTTTTTAGGTTTACAATAAACATGAAATGCAAGAATGAGGTACAATTTAGGTGATATTTTTAGCAAGATTAACTCATCCAATGAAATTGCTCACCTTTATTTCTGACAAAGTGATAGTCATATCAAACCCTGAAATGGAGCCATTCCCAACCCAAATATCATCTTTAAAGAATGCATCATTAGTCTGATCTCTTGTTACTGGCTCCTCAACTGCTAAAAAACATTTCAAATCTTTCACCATAGAATTCTGATTAAAGTGCAAGTTTTTATGTCGCAGGCTACTCATGGAACTGTCGATGTGAAAACCCTTTTCAGAGCTTGGCAGACTTGAGCCACTTGCATCAGCATGGCCTGATAGGATAGCCTCTTTGTTTCCAAGCAAGGATGAAGAATCCTTGCCATTGAAGTTGGAAGAAGAATCTTCAGAAACTATGGGAGAAAAAAGAGAGCTTTGTGTGACTTTGGCTTTATGCTCCATTCCTCCATGCATGAATCGAGAAATCATGGAAAACTTGGGAATGCCCATTGAAAATTTTCTCGCCATATTTAACAGTTTGAGGTTCAGATTAAAGTCAACCTCAAATAGGACTTCCTGAAGTCTGCCTGCATCACAAATACACATCATAGTTCACCAATACGTTAGAACATTCGCAATAAGAAATTTGTTTTTTACCATATTCATCCCTTGCCACAAGTATGAGAGATAGATGTGAAAGAAACAAAGAGAACACTTCCAGACAATCCCGTATAGTTTCTAGAAGATGAACTTGCTGGGGTTTTATCCCAAGATGACTATCTTGAGCAGCTGTATCCTTGACTTGACGCGAAACTACAACGTGTTCAAGTGATCGACCAGCAGACCAAAGTTCTAAGATGCAGTTACAGTATGATGTACAGCATTCAACGAACAATGCCGCAGCCATTGCTTCGAGTAACAAAGAACCACCCTATTGAAAAGAAGCATGCATCTATGGGTGAACTGGTCAAACAATGATTTAATGGATTACACATATGAATAAGTGGCAAATTAGGGAGTTTCATTAATGGAGAAGCATAACTGAAAGGCTGGTATTGTAACACGAGTAAAAGTCTTATCTTATGAAGAGGAACAGCACCTTGGACTGCCAAGAGAAATTTTGGAATGCTCCCCCAACGGAAAATTCTGCACTAAAATCCTCCGACTTTTGTTCACTAACCAAAATATCCTTTACTTCCCACCCAACCATATAAAGTCCAGATATGCAGATAATTGCTGAAAACCAATGATCCACTAGCCCTTCCGCGTTCACCTCCAAGGGCAAATCCCCCAACATGTGTGTGGTTTTGCCATGAGAACACGATAGATCATCTGTACTGTTTATCCCTATCGATGGAAAGTCTTTACCAGATCTTAAGCATAAATGTACTCTACAATGTGTAATCGCCGCCTCGGCTAAGAAAATTAGAGCGCATAACAGATTTTTTAGCTCATATTTATCGAAGCTTCTTTCAGAATCTGCCAAATATCTGAAAATGATGGATCGAATTCCAGTTACATCAACGATGAAGTCCATATCTCCTCCTTTTATATTGAATTCTGTCATCAACTGTTGAAGAGAGAAGTAAATTCCAAGACCGGAAGCATCATGTGTGGCCGAAATTCTACCAGTTACTCTCTCAATAGGCATTACATTCATATAATTCTCCAGATTGAAACTTTCCCTTGAATTATGAAGAACGAAGTCGAATGACTTTAGCTCACAAGTGCTGTGAACAACAAATTGAGTGCTTGTAACAATTGATTCACGGCTGACTATGCTCAAGCCTGTTTCTCCACTCCCAGAATCAGAATAAACTGATTTTCTGCTGGGTAATTCTTGATAGCTTGGGCCATCACCTGATCCAAACATGGCAAAGGCAAGTGACTCGTAAAAGACTCCAGAAAATACCTGGGAAAAACATTATTATGTTGTGATTACAGAAAAATCAATCAAATGTCTTCCCTGGAATGATAAAAAAAATTAATGCCTTTTGTTTATGTAAATCCAAATTGGATAATTAATCACAAGCCAAGGAATTGGACAAAACACGGTAAAAGTGACACAAAGACAAACACAAGAATAAGGACACAAATGGACGTAAAACACTAAGCATATGGTAGCACTAAAAAAAGATAAATAGTACAGAGTTGTAAACTCACAGGACCAACATTTCCCCCTCTTTAATGTACCTTATACCTTGAAAAACAATGATGATAAAGAGGTAAATATTGTATCAGTTCCTAAAGAATGTATCCGAATTTTGTAGCAAAGCTTATTCCCATTTATCACTACTCAGCATTCAGGCGTCTGTACAATAATCAGAATAACCGATCCATAAACCTTATTTTAATAATATAAGTTTCCGTCATATAAACTGTTGCATTTATTCACTTCATCCTTCCAATTTTTATTTTGCCCACAACACCTTCTTTGATTTTTCTTCCATCTAATAGTCGATCCAAGATATCAAAATTTCGTACACACGGGTTGCTTTAAGAACTACTAAATTGGTAATCCTTCTCCTTTAAGGTATTTCTCAATGATCAAATTTCTAATTGACGGCTCCTTAAGTTTCTCTGTTCAAGTGTGTTTTAGTGGAGAAACACAACAAAAGCAATAAAACCTAATATTATCAATAAAAAGATAAGAGACAAATCACCTTTGTCAAGGTATACCACTCGTCCAAAAACGCTAACACGGTAAATCCAGCAGCCACACAACAGAATGTTGTGGATAAAGCAACAATTTTTGAATCATATGAATGATGGTCCTTCCTGCCATAGATAAGAGAAGATTACAAATAAGGAGATCATCAAAACCAGTTGATAGATGAGCACTTTTGTAATCAGCATATACTCAGAACTACCACATCATGGCAACTTTTTGTTCAACTTCTTCTCAATGCCCCCTAGGTTATGCTTCAGATGGAACTTAAGATCGCATCTATCAATCTATATGTAAAAGTACAGACTGAGGTTACTAGAACAAAGCAGTTGAAAGGAAAGGAAAGAAAAAACATTATTATCATTAAAGAAAGAGTTTTTACATACCCGATCCCTCTCTGTTCATATAAAGAATACTTTCCTGATAATTGCATTTCTTTGCTCACTTATATATATATATATAGCTAAATCAGTCAATAAGGAGGCTCGCTTGGTGCACATCAAATGAAACATTTATCTATTGGAAAATAACGCGTTTATTTCCATGGCTTTACCTTTTATTTCTGCTGTCTACGTTATAGCTGGCTTTTCATTATATCGATGATCTGACGGGAATGTTTTTCATATTTTTCTGTATATCTTGGGTAATTACAAGCCCTAGCATATATATAAACTTAATTACCTTACCTTTGTCCTGTATAAAATATTAGCCTTAATTAATCGATACAAATAGGGAATAAAATATTAAAAGAATAATTTACTAGAAATAAATTATTTTCGTTTCCAAATTCACCACATACGCTCCAGGGAAGATGGAACAACAAAATAACAAAAATAAACATAATTAATTACCGAATTGCTACCTTACTTGAACAGACAATGATAGTTCCCAATTTTGTGGCTTCAAATTCATAATGAATTGTTTTGAGAAATGACTGTTCAACTGTCAAAGTTCAGAAGCCATTTAACAGATGCCAGTCCATCGAAAAGTACTTCCCTTCATTAAAATCTGTATCCGCAAAGAGTTCTAGAACTGAAGCAAAGTCAAACAGAAGGGGAAAAAAATTAGTTACCTCGTATATTGTAGTCGAGTAGTTATAGGGCTTAAGACAACAATTTGGTACTTGTAACTTTCAGCAGATTCAACAAGGTAGGCCTTCAAACCACAAACTTTAAAATATGCACCAAGGGAAATTTGTTCTTGACATTTGTAAGCTTCATTATCGGATTTAAAGGCATCAATTTCTTGGGGTTCCAGAATAGGATATTCTGCTGCTCTATCACAACCTGCAGCATTTTCACTGGGCAATCCAAGATATTTTTCCGACTTCGGAGATACCACAAGCTCAATGTTGCAGATGTCAAATGTGATGTGCGTAACAAGATGGTCACCCACGTTTTCACTATAGAACTTATTGTTTAATAGAGATATTTGAATGTGAGGACCGGCAATCAATACCCCAATTTGAATATGCTTCCGAGGAAGAATTCTGATAATATCTGATTCAATTTTGCTTGAATATGATCTACACCTGCTACTCAAATCCCTCACTGATGGATCCTGATCTAAAGTATTCATGACAACGTTTTCCCCCATCTTGTCATTCAAAGAAAGAGAACACTGTATTTGTCGAAGAAGCACAATAATGGTGGCTATAGAATTGAAGTCCAGGTCGAAGTTCAGTCTACCGAGAGTCAGGCCACAGTTCCAAAACCAGGAACTACCATAATCGAGGCTGTGATGTGTCAAAGAGCTCTTCACCTCACAAAGAATCCATGGAGTCAGCACATTAGGGATTACTTCTTCAAATTTTGAATAAGATTCTTTCCAATTCAACCACATACTTCTGATAATATGGTCTAAAAGGGGGACTGAAGTTTCACCACTAACATTAGTAGCTTCAGGAAAGTATATAATATGACCAGGCTCCCCCCACACTATCTGCTTCTCATCGAATTTCTTATTCTCCGGTTCTTTTAATTTATTATTCGCACCAGCTTTCACAAGAGGTGAAGAAAGAATCTTCAAACACCCAGATCCACACATCAAATATTGTTCAGAAACATTTACCGTATATCTTAAGATGAATGCATCTGCCAAAATATGGAATGAAAGTAAATCTTGGTAAGAAACTGCTGTAACTGTGACTGCCTTCCTAGAGGTAGAACGTTCTGTTGAATTATTTGGAGAAACAGATACGGAAATTTGTTGGACAATTAAACTGATACCATTTTCTACGAGGCAATCTTCCTGAAAAGTGCCACATTTCTGACGAATCTCTGGAGATATGGCCAAAACTTTGTGCAACAAAAAAAGTCTTGAAATGGAACGCAATAAATTCCCTACTACGCACAAAATAAGCACAAGTAGCTGAGACAACTTCCAGAAGGTCCTCTTACCCAGTAGCTCTTCAAAACCGTCATGTTTTCCAGGACCACGTGATGCCAGTCTGAAGCGTGTTATTTGTCGAGCAAATGCAATTGCCTCGAGTGGAAGATCATTTTCGATATTGGAAATAAGTTTCCACTTAAACTTGACAGATCTTGAATATGTCGTGTCTCGAGACATCACCTCAGCTGATCTTTTCATTTGATCACTCCCAGGATATCCAACCAGGAGAAGTAAGTTCTGATAGGCTTTTAAATATTGCAACCATAAATATGTAAATTTTACTACTTTCATTATTGACAGATTAGTAGATGGAAGCAGAGAACTAAGTCTGCTTGCCACAATATTCCATAATAGCCTTCCATGTCTAATACATTTAGATTCTTTGGATAAGCGTGCATAAAACAGCAACATGATACAGAGATCTGCTGGAGAAAATATATAATTTAACCTTGGAACACGTACACAAATGCTTGTGAACTGAAGATTTGTCACATTAACTAAAGCTGACATATTCGTCGCTGGCATAATAGAGCTCGAGTGGTTTTCACCATTCAATCTAATCCCAAAGCTGTCAATATCAACGAGAAATGAACTATCTTCAGAAGGCACAAAAAGTGAACCCAAGAATCCTCTAACAAAACAAATATGACCGAAGTTCTGCGATCGTGCTTCAATTTTTTTCACATACAATGACAATGCATTATGTGAATTCGGAAATTGAAACAAGACATGAACATCATGAAACTGAATCTGGGAGTGTGCAAATAAAGTATTCAGTAAGGACTCTTTCCATGTTCTTGTGGTAATGTCGGTAATCTTTCTAAGGGAGGCATGCAAGGTACAACCCTGAAACATCAAAGACAAAAATACTATGCTCGAAATTTCATGAAGATAAAACAAATTTACAAAATATAAACTCACGCACAAATCCACAACATAATAAACATTGTATAATTGTGTATTTTATACAAAAGATAATATTTTTTCAAATCATAATTGACATTATTAGAATTAATATATATGTTTATACGATTTTACAATAATTTAATCATAGGATATTATCTACCATATTTATCCAATTTATTTTCGCAATCAAATCCTTTCATGTATGCTCTCTGTCTCCCAGTTTTTCACATAAAACGTCATGCAACATTTTCTTCAAGATATTTTGTGTTTTAAATTTAAATTGAACACTTCAATTGAGACATGCCACTTGCAAATACCAAAAAATAGATATAGGAGAGAATACTTGTCGCTTTGCCAAATTTTATATATGATGGTAAAAATACAACACAAATTTATCAACTATATAGCAGGTCAAGCCCCACTTTCCGACCATTCTCCCATAAAAGACAATTATTGCTTCTCAATCATCTCCATACCAAAAAGTGACTCATCAAAATCAAACATAGAACATTAGCTTTTGCACAAATTGTGAGATTGAGTGTACATCGCTTTACCAAAACCTATATCTAGTGGTACCGGTGTAATCCAAATATTTTAAAATCATATAATAACTCAACTAGCATGTTTCAATAATTTTCCCAACATGCCATTGGTGACCGGCTCAGTGAATAACTTTTTCCCCCTAAAAAAACATTATTTCTGGATTGTTCGCCGACCTTTTACCAGTTCCGGTCTCTTTAACGCGGTCAGGGTATCCTAGTATTAACTTTTGCTCCCCAATAATTTATATTTCTCGTTCAACATATATAGAAGGAAAGTATGTGAAGGAAGGAAAGTTCAATCTTTACATATAGTTTTGGGTATAGCTTGACAAAAATCAAATTGATTCTCAACATTTAATCAATATTTAGAAATTCTAGTCATGATTCTGAAGGCATAAAGGTGAAATCAAGGAATGGGGTTGAAGTGTTTTTAGAAAAAAAAGAATCAATTGCATGTACTCAGCACCTCTGCATCACCGACGTTAGAGCCATCAATTTGTGTTTGATATGCCATTGATGGGTTACGATTTTAGGAACCCGTTTGAAAGCTGGTAGAGGTGGTCGGTCCAGGTAAGACGGGTTGGCCCACTGTTAATTTTTTTTAAAAAAAAATTCCTATTAATCACTGAATTATTTTTCTTTGGAAAGAAAATTAATTGTTCAGTAGTACTGTGAAATTTGAAAGGGTGTATTATTTATATATTGAGATTAGTATGTGATTAAAAACTAAGTGGCAATTCGTTTTTAGTATTTTCACAATTAAACCAGGAGTGTTCAGAAAAATAAAATAAAAATAAAGTAGGAGATTAACTTAAACAAAAAACATAATAAAGACTATATCTATTATTGGTGGGTATAAATTAAAAAGATATAATATTTTTTGAATAAATTTAAATTTAGAAATTATCTTTGCTAAATAGTCAATTTCATCAAATATATGAGAATTTAATACACAATTAATCCGTAACTCAAATAAATACATGATTTTTTAATCAAGTCAATAGTTAATTTCATCATTAGGCATGTCTCTCTATTTGTTAGTCTATGGAAACCTTTTGGACAATAAAAACTTTAAATTTAAACATGGATGATGCCAATCAATTGGACAAATGGCAACATAACGAAATTGATAAAATCAGAAATGATGCATATGAGAATTTGAAGATTTATAAAAATAAATAAATATTCTCATGACAAAACAATTCGTTGAAAACTATTTGAGATTGGTCAAAAACTTTGATTTGTATTTATAAAATTTACATATTTCCTAGAAAATACTATCAAGGTGGACAAGCCGCTCTGTTTTAAAACATGTGTATTTCCTATGGAGCTTTGATCATTGATAACACCAGAAGTGGTAATATTTTTAAAGTAAATTGATAAAGATTTGAACTGTATTTAGAAAATGAGATCTTCCAATACGAGTTTATTACTCAACCACAACCCGTTATCATTCTAAAACAAATGGACGAGTTGAACTACCAAACGTGGATATAAAACAAATTTTGAAAAATATTGTTAATTCACATCGAAAAGATTTGTTTTTACAACTTAACGATACACTTTGGGCAAAATTAAACTACTTTTAAAACATCTAGACATGTTACATGTATCTGTACTGGTTAGTCTATGATTAGTCTATGAAAAGTATTCTCATTTTCTTGTTTAAATATTACATAAAATTTATATTGCCATAAAAACTTTAATATCGAACATGTAAGAAGCCAATAAATTACGCAAATTGCAACATAACAAATTGATAAACTCAAAAATGATGCATATGAAAATTTGAAGATTTATAAAACAAAAACTAAATCTTTTCAGGAAAAATCAATTTATTAAATGATTTAAGATCGTTCAAAAACTTTTGCTTTATAATTCCCGATTTTAAGAAAACTACTATTGAGGTGACATATCCATATATATATTGTAAAGCATGTATACTCCTATGGAATTCTGGACGTTGATTGAAAATCCTAAAAGTAGGGATATTTTAATGTAAGTTGACAAAGACTAAAACCATTTTTAGAAAATAAAATTTCCAAGAAGAGTTCATTACTCGTTTCCATCTTCAAACAAAGGGACAAATCGAACTAGCAAACCGGATATAAAACAAATTTTGGGCAAAATTGTTAATTAAAATTGAAAAAATTGGTCTTTGAAGCTTAATGCAATTTACGCATATAAAAACATTATCATGCATGTCTGTCAATTGGTTAGTCTACGGTTTGCAACTTAATGATTCACTTTGGGGATATCGAATTACTTTTAAAATATCAATTTGCATGTCTCTCTAGTCGTTAGTCTATGAATAATATTATCATTTGCTTGTTTAATTAGAACATAAAGTTTATTGGGTAATAAAAACTTTAAAATAAAAAAAGATGATGCCGATAAATTGCACAACTTGCAACTTAAAAAAATTGATGAACTCAGAAATTATGCATATGAGAATTTGAAAATTTATAAAGAAAAAACTAAATCTTTTCAAGAAAAAACAATTCACAGAAAATCATTAGAGATTGGTCAAAAACTTTTGATTTATAATTATCGACTTCACATATTTCAAGAAAATTACTATCTAAGTGGACAGCCCATACACAAAATTCATTATGTCCTTAATAATTTAAAATATTAAATCAAATTTAAAATATTAAAAAAAATAATAAAATATAAAGTAATACCTAAAATATCCAAATTTGACAATTATGAACATTTTAATTAAACAGATAAATTTTTTGAAAAAAAATAAAAGACCACTTGTCTTCACACAGTTCCTTTAGTGCCAATATAAATAATTTTATATCAGCAGATATGTAATTATTTAAATCGCAAGCGGCGCTAGTCTAACAGAGTCTTAGGCACAAGGTGTAAGGCGAGGTGTGCACCTTATCTAAGTAAGGTGCAATAGCGTAAATTTTAGAACTCACATATACAAAGTAAATTTTACTAAAATACTACATGACAAAATATTTTTTCACAAATTCAATAATAACATGAAGGAAAAAAGATTGTGATTTATGTGCTGAAACAAAACAAGAGAGGCTGAAATAAAACTTCTTTTAGCCGGCAGTGTAAAGGAGAGAATTTGAAGATGCTAATGATTGTTGAATAAAAACAAAACAGAAAAGACATCCGTGTAATTCAATTAAAAGAAAAACAGACCACTAGAACATGAGGAAATAAAAAAGAAAAGTTTCTGCGTGCATTCTGATTGAACCAGAAGAAAAAGAAAAAATTACTTGCATGGTCATTAAAGAATTTTATTACTTATGAGCTTTGTGTGTTTGGGCTTGATTTAATCGTTATTTGGCTGCATGTGGTGTTCTGTTAAACAAAAACTACACATGGAGCTTAATTTTTCAATGCGCGTTATACTCACGCCTTCCAGCCAGTAAAAGTGCCTCTCTTTCAAGGGTTGAGCCTAAGCAGATACTCAGGCACAAGGAGAATGCCTAGTTGCGCCTGCGCTCGCTTTTGATAATTATGGTAAATAATCATCAAGGAAAACAAGAGAGAAAAATTTATTATTGGGTCTTTTTCCTTGCTTTGATTGTCGCTTAGACAACCTGCCTCTCATTGGTTTATTGTCCATATCGAACGGGGTTTTGAATCAAAGTGGTGCATTCTGCCTCAATCTTTGGACTTATCTGGAGCTTTGTGACTGTGGTTGCATCTTTGGTGGTTGGCTCCTTCTTGTTTTTGTTGTTTATTATCCCCAGCTTCATTTATGCCCACCACATGTTCGATGATTTTGCTATATGATGGAAGATTTTATTTAAAATGTTAGGATAAACAAAAAAATATATATGTATTTCGTGTACCCGAAATTATCGAAATTCCAATAAGTCCTATTCTATTACCAGACATAATTGGGAGAAGGTACCCGACCCGACAAACCCCAACCTAACAAAATTTGACCAGATGCTCATCCCTAGTAATAAGGTTCTAAATACTGGCATATAAATAATAAGAATCTTCATTTTGCTTGTAGAAGAGCAGTACACTACCTACACTACTCTCTTTTAGTCCTTGGACGGAATTATGTGGGAAACGTAATGGTAAGGAGTAAGCCCGTATATCTTGACTCTTGAGTTGGGGCTACAGCCCTAATATGGTTTGATCATTTCCTTTCTCATCCCTATTCTTTGGCTTCCACGTAGAACAATCCATTATAAAAGAAAGTAAGAAGTTCTCGATGGTTCACATTCGAGTTTTTCCAAAAACAAATCAAGTGTCATTTTAAGCTCAGATAACTAGTCATTCTTGCTAGAATTTAAAAATAAAATAGTCTACGAACCAAAACTTCCTAATTTTCTCAGTGCTAAATTTGAATCAAGATTAGTTCGCATCTTAAGGATATTGTTTAAATCTCTGATATCCTCCATATTTGATTCAACTGTAATGATATATCCACATTAAGCACCGACTGCATACAATCAAGGATTGTGGTCTTTAGGTTAGCTGTTACTCCCTCTTTCTTGTCCAAACATGAGACATTGCTTATCCTTAAACTGAAATAAATAACCTATTCTCATGCCTTTTCTCCTAACACCGTCACCTTCCACAGGCGATAATAATCATTTTCATTTTTCCCTACCAGCAACATCCTCTTCCCTTTCAACATCAAATACCATAAAACAATGCAGGTTTCACTGTCTTCCCTGGAGGAGGCCCCCTAGTCTTTCAACCCACGCCCCATATTTCTCAACTTTGGTGCCACTATAGTCATCCTCACAGAGAATGACTCCATTAGTCCTTACATAGTCCTCGAGTAGGACCACATATTGAATGCTTCTAAGAGCAACAATGGGGTTCTTGATTTCGCTTCAGTTTAAAATGATGTCACGCAGAAAGAAACTTGTTAAATATATAACGCCAAACCACATGTTAACTCTGTAATGTTCAAATAACCCAACAATATTCATACACAGTAAAATCCTCAAGAAAGGAGGTACAGACAAGAAATACCTCAGGATCAATCTCCGCAAGAACCTTGTTCTTGCCCTCCATTGTAATGTCTTTAACCCTCGGCCTCCACTTCACTCCTCTTTCATCCTCCTCTTCCCTTCAGACGCCAAATAATAATAAACAGAGAAACGGCACGGTCGGAAAATGTAAAAAGGCGCAAAAGTATGACATGACAATAACGTTTATAATCACAGAAAACTAGCTTGCCAAAACTAAGCAAACACAAGTAATCGTGTCGAGGTTATGACGACAAAAAGTAAAATAAATCCGACATTTTCTTTAAAAAAAAGAGAAGAATCAAGCTCGCTCAATCATGACTATACACATTCGAATAAGCAAATACAAAACACTAGACGATAGCGTACCCAATCGAAACAACAAAACGGAGGCCCCGAATCACGAGAGTGAAGGCTGACGAGGACCATGGCGAGAGTTCGATACTCACGTGTTCGACGCGAACTTCTTTGAAACAAATCCGAGAAGGGTCTTCAAGTAAATCGTTAAGAGTCGAAGGGTTGAAACTGACGTTATTTAGGCTCCCATTTGAACGGAGGAATCCAAGCTTGAATTCAAGTTCAGGGTCGTCTCGAAGCCATGGCCGCAAAAGAGCCGCGACCCTCCGTTGAATCAAATCATTGAAGAACATCCCTCTATTCTGCACAAGGTTTCTTCGCTCTCATGATTTTGAAGTCGGACACGGAGAATTGAAGCGAAGATTTCAATTTGAGAAGATAATATAAATTAACCGTAGAAGAGGAGGAGTGTTTCAGGAAGAGTCGAAGATTCCTTTTATTTCCCGTTTTCGCAATATATAATGGATTATAATAAATTCAGTTTTTCAGTGCAAATTTATAATACTTTCAAGCTGAGTCATTTTTAATCAATTAAGGTAACAAAATTCAAGCAGGGAAATTTTAGTGCAAAAATAAAAGTAAATAAAAATTGGTAAAAAAAAAATCTTTATAAAACATGTAAGCCACACTTTTATTTGATAAATTCAATATTTTCCCTAACATTAAAATTAAAGGATAACACTAATATTGCATCAAATTTACTTGTCCTCGATTAATATATACTTATATCAACTTTCATTCGTCAATGATAAAAATTGGTAAAGAACAAATTATTTATAAAATTCTAATAAAAACATGCAGATCACACTTCGTATTTTTTGTTTAACTTGGAATTTGATCAATTCTAAATTTTCAAAACAATAACATGGAATCATGAAAATAGTAAAAGTTCATACGTATGGTGGCAAAATGCCCTAGCAGCTTTACGATGAGATCAAAATGAACATTCGATATTGTTTGTATAACATAATATATAAATATGATTTTATCAAATTAGATATGTCAGAGATTTTTCAAGATTACCTTTTTATGATTATGATACATAAAATGTAAGCGTATTAATACTAAACAAGAATACGAATGAATAACCATTCATTAAATAATATTGATGTTGCTGAAATCCGGAATGGTAATTAGGAAGTCGGATCTTTACTTGGGGAGCTCGGATCGTATCTTCGAAAAAATTTGAAAGCACAAACAAGAACGTTAGAAGAGGACTGGAAGGTTGTTCAGGCGTAGCCCCTCCGACGCTCAAGTCATATTAGAAAAATAAAATCTTGATTTGGTAGATTTAGATCCTCAGAATCTAGGACGGGATTAGATTTAAATATTCACGGGCTTTACATTGTTGGGCTTTATTTATGTGGGCTACTCGTTGATGTCTGAATGGAAGCTCACTTAGGCAGAAGCTCGTCTATAGTCTGGGCCCCGTGGGAGCTCGGCTCGGGAACACGGCTGAGACATTTCCAATCAACACGATACCACAATCAGGGAGGTCGGCAAGTGGGGTCGACATGGGAGGTCGGCTATAACTTCCTGTGTTACGACTACGAGTGTCTGAGAGGTCGGTCGAGATGACTTCCTGGATGCCTTTCTACCCACATCGCGCGTGAGAAGACACAGGACCTTCTGAACACCGGACCCCTACCTTACTGGGCTAACGATAGTAGACCGGACCTATCTCCGATCCGATGATATCAAATATATAAATTATAATGTAGAACAACTCGAAACAATAAAAAATAGTTCAAAATCACATATCTAATTTTACTTTAAAAATCATAATCTAAAAAAAAACCCTTTTAACCGAACCATACATTATAACTCTATTTGAATTTAGTGAAAAACCAAATAAAATATATTAACTTCTAATAAATAATGTATTATGTTGATGCATATATAATATGTTACGCACATCGTAGCCGCTTGTGCCAAAAATAGAAGTCCATAGCCTTTGGGTACCACATGTTTTCCGTTAATTTCGTCACGAAAAGTTGTCATGTTTCCAAAAATCTATATAATTTAATATTATTCGTTACTATATATTTCTTTTAAATTCAATGACGATTACCTTTTGATGCATCACGCTGACGAAATACTTTTTTTAAAAAAAGTACAAAAACTCGTGACTTGGCAAGAAGATAACTTGTGAGGCAGAAACAACTATAATCAAATCCTTTATTCTATGGTAGTTGCGAAATGTCAAATTGTGTTTGACAAATTGTAGCATACCATAATTTGCAACATTTACGTCCCCATGAAAGGAACTTTGCCCCCACAAAGATATTAATGTGCTAATGAGGAAATATAGCTAAAATTCAGATTGATTATTCTTTACTTATTTTATTACGCAATCGATAAATTTATGAAATCTCAACTTCGTGCCTCGGTTTGCATGCATTTCGTTATGATATTTAGAAAGAGTTAAGATTAGTTAAATCATGCAAAATCATATATTTGTATTATATGTTTATATTCATAGGTAAATAAGAAAAATATAAATTTCATGTATTAAATTTTTTTGCATAGAATTAAAATTGTGGTAGGAGGACGACGTGGCATAACCAGTGAGTATATCAATCCATTCGCTCACATATCTTTCTCATGTAAAATATACATATGTTGGTGGATGTATATTTTTTCATTGATATTGATATTTTCTTCTCTCTTCATTAGATTGACTAGTTTTTTTTTTTCCATTTATATTTGATCTTCAAACATTTAATCCCCGATTAGTTAGCAGATGAAGAAGAATTCAAGAACAGGGAAACAAGATATGGCAACAGAAACCAGCACCCCGAGGAGACAAACGTTCGGCAACATGTTGCAATCAGATTCACAAGAATACTCCTTCCGCCTCAGCAGTGCGGCGGATGTCATTGTTATCCCGGAAAACCAAGATAAGACGACGCCACCGCGGACCTCCGACATCAGCACCACCTACAGTATTGCCCCATGGGAATCCCCAACGCCATATTCAACCCCATCGTGGGGCCAACCTCTATCTCCGTCGTCCAAATCTCCCTGGTCTTCCCACATCCAATCTGAAAATAGTTATTTTTACACAGGCTTGATGGGATCCCTTGTGCGTGAGGAAGGACATATTTATTCTTTAGCAGCTTCCGGTGATTTGCTGTACACGGGCTCCGACAGCAAGAACATCAGGGTGTGGAAGAATCAGAAGGAATTCTCCGGGTTCAAATGTAATTCCGGTTTGGTTAAAGCAATAATCATAGCGGGGGACAGGATATTTTCAGGTCACCAGGATGGGAAAATCCGGGTCTGGATGGTGTCTAGAAAGGATCCGAGCATTCACAAACGAATCGGGACATTGCCCACATTAAGAGATACGATAAAAAGCTCATTGAACCCCAAAAACTACGTTGAGATCAGGAGACATCGGAACTCGATATGGATCAAACACGTTGATGCAATTTCATCTCTCAGCTTGAGCGAGGACAGATCATTATTATACTCCAGCTCGTGGGATAAAACCTTTAAGGTGTGGCGAATTAACGACTCGAAATGCCTGGAATCAATCAATGCGCACGACGATGCAGTAAATTCAGTGGTTGCCGGGTTCAATAGGCTGGTTTTCACGGGATCCGCCGATGGAACCATCAAGGTTTGGCGGAGGGAAATGCAAGTCAAAGGCGGCACGAAACATGTCTTTTCGCAGACATTATTGAAGCAAGATTGTGCCATAACATCATTAGCCGTTGACGCTTCCGCTACAGTTCTCTACTCCGGATCATCCGACGGGCTCGTCAACTTCTGGGAAAACGGCAAGTTTCTATCACACGGGGGGTTTTTGAGGGGCCATAAGCTGGCAGTTTTGTGCCTTGCGACTGCGGGGACTTTGGTGTTCAGTGGTTCGGCGGACACGAACATTTGTGTATGGAGAAAGGAAGGAGATGGCCATATTTGTCTGTCAGTGTTGAACGGGCACAGTGGTCCGGTGAAATGTTTGGCGGCGGAGGAGGAGAAAGGAGAACATTCCAGCGAATTTGATAGGCACTATGTGGTGTACAGTGGCAGCCTTGATAAATCGGTGAAGATATGGCGAGTGTCTGCTTTGACGGCTGCCGCCATGCAACCTCCGCCAGGAACCCCGCAGCATTCTCACCCGGAGATCAATCGCAGTCCATCTCCGACAAATATTTCTGCTCGTAGCTTCCCGCAGCAAGGTAGTATAGTAGGGTGAGCCATGGAGCAAAATGATTTTTTTTTAAAAATAAAAAAATAGCTGCCTGTGTTCTCGATTAAATTCCTAAATCAATATAAATAACATATACCTGTATATTGTAATTTTAAAAAATATAACTTGATCCAGAAAACATTATTCTATATATCTTACACATATCTTATTCTGGTTTTGTATATGCAATTAATATACATTATTTGACTTAACTAGATAAATCAAATAACACAAGTATATTTAAAGTGATATCCACCATTTTATTGCTTTATTTATGTCACTTTTTTTTCCCTAATCCGTAAATTGTTAAATTGATGAAACGCGTATCAAATATAAATACTCTATAAATTTAAATTATTACTAAGCATTCATGGATGGCTTGTCTGCACGTTGGGATGGGTCGAAGATCATAATTCATTTTTTATGACTTAACATTACAACTTTACACTCGCGCACAGATACATATATATAAAGTTCTCCAAATTTTCAAGGGTATTCTTATATTTTTCAAAATTTTGGAAAGTNTGTTAGTTAATATTGATTTTGAATATAAAAATTCACAAGATATGTATTCAATATTATTAAACATGATATTCCTACAAAGCTAAAACAGTTGTTTTTAGGTTCAATACTAGATCTTTTTCTCCGACTCAAAATATAATATAATAAAATATCAAATACATAATTTGATGATTTTTTTACCCAATATAGGTATGTTTTACCAAAAAATTTCCAATATATAAAAATTATGTTTACATTAGAATTTGATGTATATGCGCACATGACTTGCCAAGAGTAATTTAACAAGAAGAAATGTAAACATCTTTGAAATATTATAGTATTTACATACTTGTATATCCATTATATTTTCAAAAATATCGAAAACATCAATATTTCATGATTTTTAGTCGAAATTGAAATTAAGTGTATTCCCAAGGCTTTTATCAAAATTTTCTTAAATTATTACTACCAAAATTTAGATCAAACCAATGTTTGAGACATTTTTTATACAATGGGGTAGGAGATTTATCTAAAACTAATCTGACTAATTAAACATCTTTCGGTGTAATTTTAACCCAAGACCAATGTTTAGTAACTTGATCACAACAGTCGGACATTGAAAAAAAAAGTGATTAGCAGTCCAAATCTCTGACTAAAATATCAGGTTGGCAATTATATCCAGGTATAATTGGGAAAGCCAGTCACTAAATATACATACCTTGCCAGCGTCAGTAAATGGTTTTGCTTCTCTCTGGCAAATGGACCAGAACATCTCAAGGAACGAAAAGACCAGCAAGTGATTCTTTAGGATATGGTATCATCAACCTGGTCTGTATGATGAAGAAACATGCCGTCATGAAGCCAAACTCGTAACAGTTCAAGAATTACACAGGCCTAAGCAGCACATCTAACAGCAGCAGACCCGATTTTTCAGTCCAACCTCGCTCAGCCTAAACCAACTTCAGTCAGTAAAAAAGCTATATCTTGCTTGCTCCTGTGTGCTGAAAAGGACATTTCTGCAAGCCCATCCTAAGCTTGACATATTTTCATTCAGCAAAGCAATACTGTTTTGCGAAGATTTCTTGCTTTCCTCCATCAATATAAACCATTCCTCAATGACTGAATCTGAGGAATCACAAGCTTCTAATACATTCTCCCAGTTGACCACACTGAGGCCCTTTCGAATGTAACAAGCCTATTTTTTAAATAAGATCATAAACAATCATTATGCATAAGCCATTTGGTAGAATTTGGGGAGTTGAACAAAAAATATTAAAGTTTATTTTAATAATTGATGCAATTTTGTTTAACGACAAAATACAATGTACATTATATTTCTATGGTAAATCACATAAGAAATCAAGATGATTTCAGTGTGGGTCTTTATTTTACTACTTTTCTCCTCAATGTTTTTGCTTTTTGGTCCTAACAGCATCAACAACAAAAGAGTTTCATACATTGTTTCGAACCGTACAATTTATTGATAGCATCGAAACTTTTTGTCAAATTGACGAAATAGCGTTACCTACATTGTTAATAAGAAAAATAATATCTTGAAGAAAGATTATTCACCTGTAATAAACCCATGATAACATCTGAGGTTACCGCACCTTCCCGTACAAAAAGAACAATTCCAAGCTGAAATTAAGTAATATGGTCGAGCATGAGAAGGAAAAAAAAGAACTCGTAGCAGTAAAATTGAAAACTAAAGAGTTCGGAGCAGAGGCTTGTTTGTATACACGTACATCCCTTGTTCTAAATCCACGATTGAAGCTTTCTATGCATATGAAGTAGAAATCATTGTTGCTTAAAGATTTCATCGTCATAATTGAAAGCTTTGGCATTTTCCTCTTCAGGTTCAAGCAACCGATTCTGATGGGCAACATCATCATGCCTAACCCAGAGCTTAGTGAGATTTGAATCTGATTCAAAGTAAGTTTAAATGGAGAAACTTGAAGATTTTTATCATGGTAAAAAACCTCACCACTGTTCTGAAAGAACCCAATGCCTTCCATTTTACTCACTTGAGCAGGAGAAGGAACATATCCTAGCTCAATCCATGTGTTTATTATCAACTCAAGCCTATCCTGTACAGAAATGTATAACATACATACTTTGTTGCCACCCGCAATAAGAAAAAAGGGTAATTTTTCCTCATCTAAAACATGGATCAACGTGTTTAAATAAAAAACATATAATTGTAAATTACCTCATATAAAGTAGAGTTTTGGGGCCCAATAAACAATATTGATTGATTAAAAACTAATGCAATGTAATAAAGAACCAACCTTAGTTAAAGTAAGAACCAACCTTAGTTAAAGTTTGCAAATGCACGTTTTTTAGCCCTTTATAAATCCCGAAAAGGTCAACAGCTGAGAAGATTGGGTATGCAACAAATGGTAGAGTAGCCAGCAATCTTCACAACATGACAAAGAAGTTAAAAAGTACACAGCAAGTCTTAAATTAATAGTAATCCTATTATGTTGAAAATAATCCTAATTTCCTGTATTTGGTTGAGCTCTAACCAACCTATTACATTTTAATTAGCAATATACAATGATATTTGAAACCTCGACATTCAGGAGAATATGAGGTGAAGACTAGAAACCTTAGATTGTCTCTGAACATGATATTCAGAGTGGCCGCGAGCAAAAGACCTATATTATCAAAGCACACTGTTTGAATCTGAAATCCGAACCCTGAATTAGATTCATAGAATGGAGAATTATTACGTCAATTCAAATGGAGTTCTGTATCCACCTGGGATTTCGCAGAAAATTCGCCAAGATTGTCCGAAACTGCAAAGCTTCTATGTACAGCAGACTAACAATGAAAATTTATTTTATCACATACTTATTAAGAAAAGAAAAATTATTTGCATTCTCAGATGTAAAAAACTTACAGAAACTTGAAAAGTTAAATGTTTAAATTAAGTGAATTATATACAAAATGCTTCCATGGCATAAAAGGAATAGATATCTCAGACTTACACCAGTTGCAAGATGGCAAGCAAGGCTTATTTGCTTACCAATGTTGGCCATTGTTGCAAGAAGAAGAAAATAGTCAGGAAAGACAGGAGTCAACAACTCAACTCCAATGCTCAAACTGAATAGCACAGAGGTCGTGAACCTAACTCTCTTCCGTTCCAAATAAGAGAAAGTCAGCAATTTTGTGAAAGGATTTTACAAAAATCTAACTGCATAACCAAACAAATTTCTTTCAGTATTTAGACACTACACTCAATTCAACAAAGAAATACAGTTCACTAATATGTGATGCCCACATATAGGATAGCCGAGAACGAATTTATAAGATAATACAATAGAGTCTTCTAACACTTTGGGTACTCATTTATATAAAGCAAGAGTAGATGTGCAATAGTTTTCGGTGAAGCCCATAGTGCAAAATCTCTTGCAGTGCTAGTGGACTTAGGAGTTGGGGAATGACAAATAATGAACCGCCAACTACATCCATTATTCATTGGTATCTGATGAACAAATATGAAAACTTATATTGCCACCTTTATATGAGGGCAAGGGACTGTACCTTTAGATTGGTATCAAAAGCAGAAGCAAGAGAAGCGGTATAGATGCACCTGCTCAGCCTCCCAAGTCCATCCTTCAGAACCCAATTTAGAGCAGCTGCTGACGGGAGAGAACGAGAATAGCCAATGCCAATTGCCCGAAACATTGCCTAATTTCAACCATTCAGTCATCACAGTCAAATGTACTTTCTAATGAATGTCAGGTGCATCGACCAAAATTTGAAAGAAAAGTATACGAAATGAAAATTAATGGCACTAACATGAACACACACAGGTACATATCATCACATGCTGCGGGTTATCTATTTCAAGATTATGCCAGCATAAAAACAAAATGCACTTGACTAAATCACACACTTATGTTAGTATCACATTACTCCATTAATTTTCTCTCTGCATAACCATCCCACCCAACCACCAAAAAGGAAAAAGAATAAATTTCACAAACAATAGCAGTAGCACAACCAAAATTTTTTAATCAAATATTCAATACGATCGAAATTTAACCAGTCAAATCAAGCCAAAACTCAAAGCAATATTCGACCACATCAAGAACCACTAAAACAACCCGGCCGAATAATTTTTAAAGCCCTTCCAAAAATTCCCAAGACTTTTAAACTTTACAGCAGTTTTTGCAGTTTATTCTAAGGCTTCTAAACTTAGAACCTTGGGTGAAAAACAGGTATCTGAAACGAACCCGTACACTTAAAATCGACAAACTCAAAATAAAAGTGTTAGTTCAATGACTATTAAAGAACCAAGGCATTTACAACCGAATGGCAGAGTCCAGAGCTCCTCAAAATTTCCTTATTCATCCCAAAAATTTGAACTTTGTCGCGAGAATTTTTAACCAGATTTATGCAAGAAAAAACTCCAACATGACAAATTTAATACCTGTGTAGCAAGAACCTGAAGAGCAGAGCTGAACACTCTGTGCAAGAATTTCCATTTCACATATTCCAAATAGTTTTCACTCACTTCCCTCGGAAGAAAAAAGTTCCTCAGGGCAGACCAACAAAATTTACCCAATTTCCTCACCCCATCTTCGTAATCAACGAAATAATCCCGAAAACAAAATCCATTTATCCCATCAACAGAAACCAATTTCAGCTCCCTTCTATCCCAAACGTACCTTGAAACCGTTCCAGAGTGGCGAACCACAAAAGGGAAGCCACAAGTTTCAGGGAGTTCATCGCTTAAGCGGCAAGAATGGAGCTTTTCATGAAATTCATTGCTGCAGATAAAGATTAAGGGTTTAAGAGAGGTTTTTGGTTTGGTGGGTTTGGGTATCTTGGGTTTAGGCATGTTCAAGCTGAGCGGTGGATCCCATTTGCAGTGATGGAGTCGCGAGTTTGAAGGTGTGTATATTGTTGCTTCCATGAGATTGAACATCATGCGAGTTTTCACATCTTATTACTTCAGTCAACCGGCAAGAGTAGTCATGAAATTTCTATTTCAAACTGCGTTCAAATATTTAATTAAATTTATCTTTTTTCAAAATAACTTAGGGGGAATTTAAATTTTATTTAATAAAAATTCTCATGTAGAATTTTGTTCTTTCCAGAATATAGTAGATTTGAATCCAATTACTTGAATGAATAAAATCAAATCATCTACCACAAAGCCAACAAGTCATGGTATATAATAAATAATTTGAATATAATGTGAAAGCGTTTTTTTTGTAATAATAATTTAACGTCTTATATACTAGGCAGTGCTCACTCTTTGAAATGTTTGTGTATTTTGTGCATGGAGATGTAATGAAACTAAATGAACTCGAATGGGTCAAATTGTTACTGTTGAAATTACACGCATTTAGATATTATATAGACAGTTGATCAAATAAAGGAATCAATACAAATATTCAATCAACACAAGATTTGAACTAAATTATTCATTCTTTAGTTAGTTTGGTGGGACAAATCTGGTAGCTAGTGGCCATAACTAATGCAGGTTTGGATAAAATCAACACTGGATTAATTTGTTGGGAAATTGAACTGCTACGTGGATCCAAGAAAGCAACCGGAAAATGGAAGCTCAAGTATGTGTGTGTGTGTGTGTGTATATGATTCCAGGGAGAAAAGAAGACAATGAAGCAACACTCTCTACCACAAGCAAGCACGTGATCAAGAGGGAAGAAAACCTAGAGAAGATAGGATAGAGAATAGAGGGCATAGGGTCTGTGTATTTACGAGTTCTTCCGGAACAATTCCCTTGTATTGTACACTTGGTGATGATAAAGAAGGTTGGTGGGGAAATGCCGTGGATGGAGGTCGATCTTGACAGAGAACCAGGTAAATCTTTCTTCTTCTTTTTTATTGTGTGCTTGGTAACTTCTAGTGTCTGTTGATTGTTGGTGGTGGTTTGTTCGTGATCGAGTGCCATCTATTCGATCCTAACTTCTTCATTCCATCAAACAAATTGTGTGCTGAATCTTGAACCAATTGATCTAACATATCAAACCTACTGAGAAACATGTAAGAACAATAGAGGAATAAGCAGTACAGTTCATAACGCAAAATGTGTACACGCATTCATAGCATATAAAATAGATACACGTCCATAGGAAGTTAGAACGAAAAGACCGTCCAAAAAGTTGTGTATCTTACATATACACAAAGCTCAAGTGTCCTTGCTAAAGAATATAAACAAATACATCTCCTTTTTCAATTATGGCTACCAAACAGGAGATATCTATATCTTGATCTCATCTACCCGAATCACATTTGTTCTGGGGTTGAATTCAAAAGAGTAGGTTCTTCCAAAGACCAGTCCATTTTCTTTTATGAACCCCGACCATGCCATTTCGATCCTAGATAACCGCGGCATCAGGTGCAGTACCGCAGAAGTAAAATGCTGCTTCGGCACATACTCCAGCACCACTGTCTTTTGGCTGATCAAACCAGACATGTTCGCAAATTTCATATGGAGAGACTATGTTTCAAGCAAAGCCCATGAAACCAAATGAGTCGTAAGAAACCTTTTCATTATTTGAAACGAACAGCTAATAGAAAACTAGTTGAGATGCTAAAAAATCATCATGCTAGAGGTAGCTAATGTGAAAAAATAAAATTTGCTCGAAACAATATAAAGAGCAGAAGACAGATTTTACCACTCTGGATCTGTGATATGTCTTCAAAACTTTTTCGAAGTAGAGTGGGCTCAAACGATCAACATTACCAGGACTCTTAGTTACTTCTTTCTCCAAAATGCTAGTCTTTGCTCGTTTGTTACTCATATCTGCTAATGAGTTTCAATGGAAGGTAAAATGCGCCATAAAAACAGGACAGAAAGACAGCCATAAATGTTACCTAAATCAGTATACAACGCCATATCAATTGCATTTCAATAAATGTATTTCTTCTGCACAAGCAAAACTACAAAAAAAACAACAAACAAAAAACAAAAAACAAAGAAAGAAAAAGAAAAGGGAAACATGGAATTTTCACAGGGGGTATAAAAATTGAAATTATACATATGTTTAACTGAAAATACAAGTTCGCGACTGTTAAAATTCTTAAGAATATGCACCGATCATAAAGGAACAACACATTCTCAGATTCAAATCAACTACCGAACAAGGAAGTTGAGAGAGCAATTTTACTGAATATAGGAAAATGAATACTATTGTTCAACTTTACAATGTGCTGTACATCTCCTTCTACATACAAGACCTCTTCTATCTCTAGATCACTAAAATCTAACCCAACTAACTAACTGATCCAATCTGACTAACTGGTTGATTTGATAACTTCCACCACAAAGTCCACGTCTCATATATTACTAGCACCAGCTACACATACAAGCCATTTCATATACGAAGTACCGAGAAAACCAAAGATTACAGGATTAAGAAAAAACAAGAAAGCTAACCATGGTTGCCGCGTGCGGCAAATGTGTAATCTTTGCTCAATATTTGAACTTCTTCATCAGAGTCGGAGCTCTCAAACTCGGAGTTACAATTCGAAATTACCCTCTCGCAGCCGCTGATCCCATAAACCAAAACATCAAATGTGGACTTTCCAACTAACAAGAACAACAGAAATTCCCCCATTTTGAGCCCCAAATCCTTGGCAAACTTCGGCCATCCACGCGTAAAGTAACATTTCTCATATTCCTCACTATGCTCCAGTTTCACGACCCAAGATTCCCCAGAACTGGCTCCGAGAACGGCATTTTCATGCAAAATATCACCATGCTTCTGCACGAAAGCAGTCGGCAACCGCTGGAGGAAAACACAAGACAAGAAATAAACAAGAAATTTATCATGGAACAGGCAGAAATAGAATCAGTACATAAAAAGTAGTTATTTTAAAAACTTACAAGCTGGAGAGTGAAGTTTTCATTGAACAAGACCTTGAAAAAAGAGGGTTTGGATCGTCGCTCCTCTGCCATGAGAAATCAGTAGGTGGCGATGAATGAAATAATGAAGATGATTGATTACATTGATTACAGTCACTTGTGAATGCAGTTTAAC
This sequence comes from Primulina huaijiensis, assembly GCF_012295235.1. Lineage (NCBI taxonomy): Eukaryota > Viridiplantae > Streptophyta > Magnoliopsida > Lamiales > Gesneriaceae > Primulina > Primulina huaijiensis. The sequence continues at coordinate 24,528,407 of NC_133307.1, forward strand.
ATTTTCGGATATTCTTTTTCCTTTTATGGGCAGGATGCATCTTAGAACAAGAGAGAGGCCGAGAAAAATCTGGAAAAGGAAAAAAAAAATTGAAATTAATATTGTAATTTAATAAATTTACGTAATTGAAACATAAAAGAGAGATACCTTCTAACAAAATTGTCGAATATTATTTATCAAATAAAAAAAATAAATATTAAATAATTTTAATATTTTTTGTATATTGAAATTGATATACAAATATAAAGAAGCTAAAGAATTATTTATTTGAAATTGATTTGGAGAGATTTTGAATGCTAATAAATTGCTAGAGAAATGCAAGAAATTTAAGTCATATTTTTGGAATTTTGAAAAGAGATTCACCAACATGCCTAAACAGTTAGTACATATGTAAGTGATTTAAATTTAATATATAGTAGTAGAAATAATTGATGAGAAAAAAATAATAGTTTGAATAACGATGTTAATATTTATTAAATTAATTAAATTAAAATAATTGATAATTGAATTATAAAATTTTATTATATTTTATAACACTAAAATATCTTATATAAAATAAAAAAAATGAGTTTTAAATTAAATTGTATAAATAAAGTAACCCAAATAATTTAAATATAATTGTTTGTGTTTCTTTGTATCTTGAAAAACTTAAGATCTTGCGATTTTAATTCTCATTTGAATATAGTTTCGAATTTCTATATGTCAAAATCAAAACTGAATCTTAAGCTTGCGATTGTGGCCTTGTTTGTAGAGATGTCACAAGGTGACATTAGTCGTTCTTTTGTTATGAGTTTATTTTTATTTATTTACATATTATTCTACGATATTTTAATACGTAAAATATTTTTTTTACGTAATCGAATTATTATTCTACGATATTTTAATACGTAAAATATTTTTTTTTTACGTAATCGAATATAGTTAATGTATGTAGTATTACATTCTAATTTATAGAAAAACATATTTTAATATTTATGATCATATTATTATATTATCCAAAATATAGAGTGTATTTTAGCTACAAGTGAGTCTCTTTTCATTGCATTCAAGGCATAGAAAATAAAATGAAATCATATTCAAATCAGAGGCATGCAAAGCATTTAATGTACCTTGATCTTCATTTGACTTAGCTCATTGATCAAACTTCTGGTTGCATTTCCTCTAGACAAACGAAATACAACCAAACCAAAATTCAAAAGAGATTGAAAGTTTGCATGCTTTGTTCTTAATTAGATCCTCCAAAAACATGTCTTTTAACTTAAATCAAGCACGAAAAATAATAACGTCCCATGTGAGGTTGATCCTGTTAGATACTTCAAACACGCATACATCGCCTACTTTAAGATCATTGTCTCCAGCAAATTCTCTCCATCCACTAGTGAGTGAAGCTCGCTTTTTTCCACAAATGTACCTTACGGGCCATGTCTTCCCTTCAGAAACAAGGAGGATCGAGCTAGTTACCTTAACAGGCAAGATCGCTTTGGAAAAGACTGGTGGTATATGCTGCAACGAAAATAAATTTAAAAAGGGACTTTAATTCATGTGCTTAAACTAAGATTTTCATGAAAAGTAGCAGCAATGATCGTAATAGTAATAACAATAATAATAACTACTTAATAAGATATATATCTATCGATGAGTTACCAAAGCCGAACGTTGATTGCTGACATAAGATGGATGCATCACAACAATGGAGAACAGGTTTTTAATTGGCTTCTTAGACATGAAAATGGATGCCCTCGTATAGGCTTCGAATATGTTGTTACCATCCCTTGCCCGCTGTTGCACTTGCTTCAATTCTGTGCCCCCACTGTGTTCATCTGCCGGAAACAAAAACATTTAATGCACAAAAATAGACAGAAGATATTATAACATTGCAACTCACATTTTAGCCGAAAATCCACTAATATCATGTTTCAATAAAGTTTAACCCCAAGAGTCAATATGTGATGGCAAATCTCAGTTGTATATCCCTTCGATACGTTGACATGATATTTCACAACACATCTAACACAAGTGTCTGATGATTCACACATTTCTAATGAACATTCAAGGTCGAATCACCCGATGTATTACTCGAATGCGAACCCAACTTACCAATATCATCAACATCTTGATTTTCTCTTCCCATGCTCTTCCCTGCCAAAATTTCTTTCAAGAACACAAGAGAATCATCAGAGTCTGATTCAACTCCCTCAGTTATAGCTACTAATTGGTTCTTACCAGCGTTTCTCTCAAGGGAATCATAATAGGAATACTGTATCTCTGTAGCAGTGGTGTCGAATATGTGAACCTCAAAATGTTCTTTCCCAACATATTTGAATAACAAGAGGTGCCCCAACTGGATTGAATAATACTCTTCGAACAGTCGCCAACCTCGGTGCAGCCAAGCTTCATGATTGGAGTGAATTTGCAGTTCTACTTTCCACAACAAACCATTCGGAACCTTGAGAGAGACACAGTCTGGCAGATTGTGCCCGTATTTTCGAGTGAATTCAGGAGGAAGTCTCTGTGAACAAATATCAAGAATGCAAATTTATCAGATAGTTGCCTGAGACACCATTTTAATTTAGAGAAAATAAACATAGCCCATAAAACCGATGTTCAGTTTTCCAACCTGTAAACTTTCTCTAATTGTCAAGTAGTGATTATCACCCTACATGCTTTCATCTCAGATCACAAAATCTTTTCTTTTATACTAATTATAAATTTTCATTTGACCATCCCCTATAGAGAAATATAAACTTTTCAAGTTAAATTTCACAACATTTTGAGATACAGTAAAACTCTTGTTTCAGTTCAATTATGATGGTTACAGGAGAATGTCATAGTTTATAAGGAAATGATTATTTAATATTGCTTGAGATTTACTCTCTAAGCTACTTCTGACATTGGCGTGGTTTTAATATGAAGATTTTCCAGGCTCACAAGGGCAGCATTTTCAGCTCCCACAATGCTCTTGTTAAGGGAATATATATTATCTAGCCAGTATTTCAATATTCATTTGATCTACGAATACAATGCATCGATAGAATAAATATATATACCACATACCATCCTCCTCACCAACAAAAATCAAATCTCAAGTTAAAAAAAAACAAAAAAAATCAAATCTTGGAACAAATTAATTCCAGATATCAAGAACTACAAACAAGAACATTTACATCCAAACAAGAAACGTGAAACTCACAAGTCTGTGTTCTCCGGGGTTGGATACAATCTTGAAAAATTTTGGCACCTTTGCCCCGTAGATGCCGCACCCATTTGAACCAGACCCGTCTCCTTTTTCGGTGCTATAATCTTTAGCCATTCCTCTATTGTTTAGGAGATGAAATGTAACGGGTAAGCAGCAGATTGAGAGAGCACAATATAATGATTATGGGGGTGGAGAAAATATTTGCCAGGGAAAAGCCCGTTGCACTGCTGGTCTACAAGCACCAAATATTTCTGCAGACTGCAGTAGCTTTTAAGGTTGCAAGAATCCACATCGATTTTGACAAACCTGTAAGAATTAGACACATGTCCAGGAAAAAACAAGAATGTATCTGCATATGTGTCAGGCAAAGTCAGGAATCGCACATGAATCTTTGACGGTTGGGGTAAAGTATCTGTTAGCTACTTTTGGAATTGCTCTCGTAAATCAAATATTAATCAATTTAACAAACTTAATTTTAATTTTGATTGGATTTATTCCACAGTTTAGTTTGAGATTTTATCTGTATGATCTTGTTATGTGTCATCAAGGAGTATTTATTAATATTTTAGTATCTTCTGTATCCATTAGCTTTCTTTTCGTAATTTAATTATTTTCTCTTGCAAAGTATATAATAATATGTCCACTCCCATAATCCATAATAACTAGCTCTTGTGTGCACACAACACGCACATCTTCAGTCAATTTTTTTAATGAGTACTTTCTGTTAAAATGTTGAAATTAAAATTGAAAAATAAAATCCAAATTTAAAATCTTTATAAGTTTTTTATTATTTTTTTTTACATAAATTCAATTTTTCATGAAAATAAGCAAAAAACAGAGGAGCTAAAAATAGCAAGAGTGGTATTTTGGAAATTTTAAAAATTATATCAAAATATTATTTTGTCTCTATTATTACTCAGATATGATATATAATATAGATATAATAAATATGTAAATATATAAAAATATTTTTATAAACTTTATTTGAGTAACTCCAGTATAACATAATTTACTCATATCAGATGAACAAAAAGAATCCAAAATGTATATTTTTAAACATGTAAACTTCAAAAAAGATTTCAGACGGTTAAATATATTTTAGCAAGCTAGAAATGACGGATATATCATAAAATTTCGATATTCCTCCTCAAAGATCTTCATATGACTCAACCCCATGATCAAATTACTGATGGCTATTCCTCAATAGAATCAAAATACAATATGCAAAAAATGCTACATTCAAAACTTGAAAACTAAAAAAATCAAAAGAGACTGGACAGTTTGCTTGCTTTGTGCTATGATGCTTCAATGTAGAACAAACCCATATCTTTGATTCTTTAATCAACCACGAAAAATGATGACATTAAATGTGAGGTTGATCCTCTCAACTACTTCTAACACACAAGCATCGCCTACTTTAATATCATTGTCCTCGACGAAATTTCTCCACCCGGAAGTGAGGGTGGCTTTTTCTTTTCCGCGAATGTAATTCACCGGCCATGTCTTCCCTTCGCAAACGAGGATCAAGCTATTTTTCCCATAAGGCAACATTAATTCTTTGTTAAAGGCTGTTGGAATATTCTGCAAAGAAATCGAAACCGAAAAATTTCAGTTAATGTGCTTGAACTATGGATTCATGAAAACTATAATTATAACAACAACAACAACAATAATAATAATAACTCAAAACTATCTTTTGATGAATTACCAAAGAGGGGCACTGAATACTGGCATAAGATGGATGCATCTCCACTATGGAGAATGGGTTTCGGTTTGCCTTCTCGGACATGAAAACTGATGCCCTTATATAGGCTTTGAATCTGGTTTTTGCATCCCTTGCCTGATGTTGTTCTTGCTTTATGTGTGAGTATTTTAATTCTGTACCTTCAATACCTTCATCTGCCGGAAAAATATACATTTTATACACATATATAAACCAAAGATAGTATATCATGATTTGCAACTTGCCTAGTAGCTCAAAATCCCCTAAAATCATGTTTCAATAAAGTTTAAACACTATGATATCAAATCTTGGTGATATATCCCTTGGATACATTGATCCGATGTTTCCCAACAAGTAGTACTTTGTTTGATGATCCACACATTCTGATTATATATTCAAAGTTGAATTACCAGATGTAATCAAAGATTTGAAACCGCGGATTCAAATGTGATCCCAACTTACCAATATCAGACCGATATTTTGGAGATGAAGCCACGAATATTGACTCCCTTTTTATAGGACATGAAGTATTTTGTTCTCCCCTAGATGATTTCCTCAATTTTTGTTCAGCATGCAAATCATCGGATTCTTGCATCCTTCTTTTCTTTCTCCATCTCGAAGGAGAATTGTTGGTGTCATCAGCGACATCTTGATCTTTGTTTCCTGCATTCCTCCCTGTCAGAATTTCTTCCAAGAATAAGACAGAATCATCAGATTCTGATTCAACTCTCTCTGTTTTATCCACATGGTTCAGACCAGCGACACTGTTAAGGGAATCATTTTGAAAATACTCTATTTCTGTACCACTGGTATCGAATATGTGAACCTCAAAAAGAAAATTCTCAACATATTTGAAAAATAAGAAATTCCCACGCCGTAAAGAATAATACTCCTGAAATCGCTGCCACCCTCGGTGAAGCCAAGTTTCATGATTGGAGTGACCCAATCCTACTTTCCATACTAAACCACCAGGAACCTTGAGAGAAATGCAATCTGGCAGATTGTGCCCATATCTTCGTGTAAATTCTGTCGGGAGTGTCTGCAATCAAATCTCAAGTAAAAGGATCTTAACCAGTATGAAGTAAAAACATAAGAAGGTGGCTTAGTTCAACACAGAATATCATTCAGAAACTGTTTTTGGAGATGTTCATAACCTACTCGCACACTTATGGAGGTAACTGAAAATAGAAAATATGCATATCATTTTTAAATTCCACATTTGATCTCCAAATAAACGAATCAGTCTCTCCACCGATCTTGCCAAGTTACGTGATCGTAAAAATAAGATCAGATATACAAATCTACATACCATCATCAACAACAAAATTCAAATCTTGGAACAAACCCAGACAACAAAAACTACAAACAAGAACATTCGCATATGCTGCAAGACATGAAACTTACAAGTCTGTCTATTCCAGTGTGGGGTACAACCTTGAAAAATCTTGGCGCCTTTGCCTCGATGCTGGACCGGTTTGAACCAGAATCGTCTCCTTTTTTGGGCTTATAATCCGTAGTCATCTTTGGGTACTGGAGATGAAATGAAACGGGTGTGGAGCTGATCGAGAGCACGATATATAACTAGAAGCACACTTTCACAAATTGAGTCCTAACGGGGGTGGAGACAATAATGATCGACGGTGAAGAGCTTATTGCATGCTGTGCAGGTGTGGAAGCAATAAATATTTTGCAGTGGCTTTTCGCTTCCAAATATCACATGGGAATTTTAAACGATTGTTTATTTATCTTCACTTTTAAACCGATTTAACAAATTTAATTTGAACTTTGATTGGATTAACTAAATAATCCCAAACATATACATTTTCTTTAGCAGTCTCCATTTCAATATTCCATGACATATCAGAGTAAACTATATACGGTGGGGTTTTGGTTTTTACGGTTTTTAAGATATTGGTCCTGGACTTCAGACCCGGAAGCAGCTCCTACCCAGCAATACTGGAGCAGTTTAAATCGTGAAAACGGGGTTGTGGGTCGGTCCAATTCCGGCGCTAAACAATTTATATGTAGTCGGTGATGAAATATGTGTTTGATACAAGATGTGTTAATTATCAATTATTCATATAATCAAACGTTTGGTAATAATTTCAATAGCAAACAGCCATAACTACGGTTATGAAGCAAGTAGCTACACAAACAATATAACTTAAAATTTTAGTTTAGTACAATACTTTGAACTTTGATCAAAACTTGCTAAAATTTGGGGGCCTCCCTCTCCTCTTCTTGGGAGAAAACAATCCCTTTTTCCCATCCTTTACCACCTTGGCTTCAATTATGATATTGTCCTTGTTCGACAAGAATTCGAACAAAATCATGCTTCCAATACGCACCTTACTACCAACCAAGAAATCGTTCCACCCCACAGTCATAGCAAAGCTCTGATCCCTATCATGTCTCCTAGCCGTCACAAAAACTGGCCATTTCTTTGATTTCGGATGACGAGTTAGCAAGAAAATTCTTCCGTTTTCCGCGATTCCGGTTTCCTTTGCGAAATCTCCGGGAACTTCCTGTGTGTTAACAAGAAAGCACAAATGATTTTAGCCACGAAAGAAAGGATGAAGACACTACGCTACACATTAAGTCACCATCTACACCTATGAATGATTGGGTAAGCATAGGAAAAACAATCCCATGTTTGTTTAGATTTTCGAGGCCCCAATGTGGTTAGCAAGGATAATGAAGGTGAAGAGCTAAAAAGAAGAAGTATTACGCTTGAAGTTTGAACAACAATAGTAATTTTATCACGTAAATCAAATCACTTTTAAAGAATATGAATATTCGCACTTATCACACTCCCATTTCTTCTGTAACATGAACAAGAAACACCTACCAGTTCGGTCTCGTGATGTTTCTTTAATTCCGCGCGGAATCGCCATTGTTTTCTAGCACGAAAACCTCTCTCTTCATCAATGTTCGCATCATCTTCGTCTCCGCTTTCCGATTTCGCGGTGAAATCTTCTTGCCCATCTCCTGTTCGCGCATGTTCATATTCAACAAACACGGGTCAAAAGAAGTTTTCGATTTTCAAACAACATTTACAAAAAAACTAGTTATCAATAAGTAATCTTTAATCGATATTTTGTCAGAAGGGAAGAAATTACAAGGTTGAAGAAGCAAAAAAACCCCACCATGTTCTGAATTTTCTGACCCGCCCCATGTATTGCGAACACTAAGCTCCCTCTCGCAGCCACTCATCCCATATACAGAGACGCGGAATCCCGATTCTCCGTCGAACCAGAAGAGCATAAATTGCTGGAATTCCAGATCAACATCCCTAGAAAATTTCTCCCATCCCTCCGTGAAGAAACGGTGCTGCCCGATTCTCTCGATCTTCACGATCCAGGACTCCCCCGATTCGATTCTTATCGTGGCCTTCCTCGGCAAAATTTCTGCATGATCTTTTACAAACTGCGGCGGTAATCTCTGCAACACAGATCCACACATAAATCACCAATATTTTTACTTCCCACATTGAAAAGAGTGGAAATTAAAAGTGGAAAAATTTCTTACTAGCTGAGAATCGAAGTCGGGGGTGACCAATAGCTTGTAAAAAGAACTCATCTTGAAAAAAACGAAGTGTGAAATTCTATGATTTCCAGGAACTAGCGGCTGCCCACACGGTATTGAAACAGTAAGAATGCAACAAAAACCTCCAAACAAGAAAATAATATCTTCATGGAAAGAAGATTTTATTTTACTAAAAAAAATAATCTCCAGTTGCTCAGATGATATTTACCCAAATATCGAAAAATATAAACTCAAGAAAGAAAAAAATTTAGACTTACTGATAGATGTGAAAACTATATTGAGCCCATTTGATTTTGGATTGGAAAATCTTTTAGATTAGCACAAATTTTCACATGTTGGACGAGAAGCGGACGGACTGAAGAAGATGGGGTTTGCGGCAACAAAGGAGAGGGAAGAATGGGAGTGAAGTAAAAATAAGCCAAGTGATTAGATTAGCCAATCGATAATAATACATAAAAAGCAAGGAAAAAAGGTAAATAAATCAAAAAAAAATTGGTGATACATCCAACAGGTGAGAGATATCTCATCGATGTTCACATAAATATATACTATAGATGTGTAACATATCAAAACTATATATATATTGGAGAAAATTAGTGACTTTTATTCTATAGGTGAAAAAAAATGGTCAAGAATTTAATGATTTGTCAAAAGGCGATTGATTGGGCTCAAAACTGATGAGAAAAGACCCTCTTGGTTTCAGGTCCTTTTCTGCTGGCAGACCAGATTATTAATAAAGAGGGTGGGGCACATTCCCCAGATGGTCTTCATGTGCAGAACACAAAATATATTTGTCCTTTTTGCTTGTTTTCCCTAAATTTTTATATAATTAATTAATAGGAAATCCTATACTACCTGGCATATTTGTGCAGTTTGAATTTGAAGACTTTGCTTGTAAATAAAGACCTAGCGAACCACCACTATACGATACTCTTGCATTACACAACATTACTCCAACAACATTCGATCAAACAAACTTCTTGAGAGATGGGATTCAAGAATTCAGTGCTCATTAAAATCTTCATTTCAAGTTGTCTATTAATTTTATGTTCTTCTCGTATGATTTTGATTTTTTTCTATTTCGTCCAACAGCTTAATCGTCTCTCACTTCATATATTAACATATGTTTGTAAATTGTTTAATCTTTCTTGATGGTTTATTCAAGACAACATGATTTTGGAAACTATAGCGTGGGATACTTCAGCTCTTGATCATTCAGGGATGGAAGTTGTAAAATTTATCAGATTCTTTCTTTTTCTTTTTTCTTTGTTGTTGTTGAGAATTATCTTCCTTGAAAGTTTAGACCTGTTTCAAGACCATTTTCTAAACCACCTGTTATTTCAAGATTCTTTTCTTTGGTGACTATTTTGCCGCAGCTAAGAAATATCATAATGACATCGGATATTCTCAACCATTGACAGCTCCAAATGCGCAAATATATAATAAGCTCCCTTATATGCATTTTGTTTCACTATTAATGAGGTAATAATTTTTATTTTTTTAAGAGTGAATGGATTATTGATTTATGTTTTGTTATAACAAAGAAACATTTCTTGTACAACTAGCAAGATGAAAAAGAAAGCATCAACTATTCATCAACTTGATGACTTTACGATCGGTGGGGAATGGAGATACATCGGACTAGAAAAATGGACAGTAATTTGGCTAGAGTTTTAACTAATCAAATGACTCAAGGAAATAAATGTGATGGAGATACTTGGAAACCCCAAGCTTTGCAAGCAGCTTTGTTGTATTTAAATTCCAAAATGTATCTTAAGTTAACTAAAGAAAATATGAAAAATAGACTCAAGCCTTGAAAGAAATATTATAATGTTGTTACAGATGTTCAAAAACAAAGTGGATTTTCTTGAGACGAGGAGTGAAGAATGATAGCTGTGACATCGGATGAATACAGTTCTTAGAATGAATATAACATCTCATGAATATTCTAGAATTTGGGTTTGATATTTTCAGTTAAAGATGTTGAATACTATAAACTGTTTTTATATGTTTGTTTTTGTGGGAAAAATATGAATATTTTATTTGATGTTTATTTATATAAATGTTCTCTCTATCTAAATAAATAAGATGTGAACTCTATTTTATTAATATTTGTTGAATAGTGAAAATGTGTTACTAGAGTTTTTTTTATTTATAAGTGTTGATAGAATTTTGATTTATTATAAAGTGCTTGCTTGAAAAATATTTCTTATTTTAATCACTGAAAAATATAGTATGTATGTATATATTTTGTTGAATTTTTATTTATATAAATTTAATATTTTATCTAATTAAATTAATATAAATAAAATGTAAAATGATTTTTTAATCATAATCCTTGTTTTAATTTCAAAATATATGAAGAATAATAGAATATACTTTTATGATATGAAATTCATAAATTTTTAATCAAAAAACATATTTCTAATTAATGGATTAAAAAATCCACTTTGAAATTCTATGTACAAGGAATTTAATAAAAAGATGATTTCAAATCCATTAAATTGAAATTAACTCTCAAATACAAATTACTTCATCCAAACATAACCTTATTGTTATTACCGTAAATGATGAAAGACTGACTTCAAATATGGGGAATATATAGCATGAAAGTGGTTAAACGAGGGGTATTTTTTCTTCTTCTTTTTTTGAAACCAAACGTGGGGAGATTTTAAAAAAACCGGAAAAAATTACTAAATATATTATATAGCATTAGATGTACGTTAGATACAACATGTAAAATATGATATTAGTCCGGGTAGATCAATTTAAAATATTAAAAGATTCTAGTGTTTAAAATTTTAGTCCGGACATAGCCACATTTCTGGCTCCGCCACTGAGTCACGGCTCAGAAATTTGATTATATTAGCCCGTAAATTTCTTCCGATGTTCGAAGTCTGTGCAACCAGCACGCTAATAGCCAACAGCATCCTTACAACATAGTTTATGCTGCATTGTGCACGCAAAAAAGCTAAATTTAAAACTTCAAGAAACATCTGTAAATCCTACCACAAAAAAACACTGTAGATTTTCATGCATTGTACTTGACAAAAGCTCGAATACCCCATGGGACAACTATATCCCACGTGCCTTTTTCAATTGGTTCGAGAATCGTTCAAGTTCTCACGACGCCTTTGCCTCAACCTTCCACCGATGCTATCAATGGATGGTTCCAGTTGTGCACGTTTCTTGGAGGCTTTCGAACTTGTTTTAGATGCAACAAAGTTCTTGTTCGTGCATGTTTCTTGCTCATCACTGCTACAGAGAGCTTCAGGCTTAGAAATTAATAAATCTTTAAGATCCTTAACGGATTCAGTACAGAGAAAATCATTCTTGAGGGTCAGCTGAGGATTAATCATCCCTGAGGATTCCCTATCTAGTTGAGAAAGATCATACTTTTGCGGTTTTGCATCAAAGTCTGAAAAAGGCAGTGATCTCTTAGCAGAAACTGGAACCCTCATACCAGAGGTCTTATCTGAATCTGGATTTGAACATCGAGTTTGCATGAGATAATGTGCGACTGACTTATATCCAAGACTAGAAATCTGATAAACGGAAGAAAATCTTTTAGATTTGGCGCGTTTTGTAAAGATGTTAAAAGGAGAATCAAAAAAAAGAAATTGCTCCTGGATATACATACCTTCCTGTAAAGAGGTCCAGTTGGAGGCCAACCTTTTGCTTGGCGGCACAAACTACAGTTGCAAATGCCACGACAGACTGGGCAAATCCAGTTAGGATTTTGTATTGCTTCAAGCACATTTTCTCCGTATCTGAAACAAAGTTTGTTTCTTAAAGTTTTATTGTTGATCAATGAATGCGTACAGACATCCTAACAGAACATTCCATTCAACCAGTTTGTCAGATTGATGATAAAGCTCTGAGAAATCAATGCTATCACACAACCAAATAATGGAAATTCGGTTCAATGTTTGGAGAGCCCCGAAGGACGCAAGCATGCAAAAATTCATGATATGCCATATTATAGCATTTACCTCATATATAAGCAATCCCCACAAAACTGCCCCTGAACCATGTTGCATTCGCTGCAGTGTGTTCGATGTCCAAGGGTTTTTTGCCTGAAATTGTGACCTTTAGTTCTTAGAAGTGCCTGAAACAGTCTAAAGCATGTATCATAAAGTAAAGAGAGACAAAATACACTTTTAACAATAAACTCGTCTTATAACGACCGTCCTTGAAAGTCAGGGGATAGAAACCAAAAAGCAGTCGCATCAGGGGCGGAGGTACAGCCCTTCGTACCCGGGCTTTAGTCCGGGTGGTCCAAATTTAAAATATTAAAAGATGTTAGAGTTTAAAATTCTAGCCCGGGTAGCGTTAGATTCCTGGCTCCGCCACTGAGTGGCATAGATGTGAGATTCTCTCAAAGAAATAATTTTTTTTAACTAAAGCGAAATCGATGCAATAACAATGATGTTTATTTCGGATTTGGAAATGAACTAGCCAACTTATAGGATCCTGTCTTAAAACTAATGTCCCTTCTAAGGATTCTTTTCTTGAATTCGAGGGTAAAAGTTCAAATCAAAATAAAGTCATCAAATGCAAGTTGCATCTACTACAAAAACCTGATAAATGCATGACGAAACGGTTTTTTGAAGAAAAAATATTGGAAAAAAAGAAAACGCATAGACAAAGATTCCACAACCGCACATTCAAGTATTCAACTTGCCAACAAAAAATGGATCCAATGTGGCATAGAAAATCCCAAACTTTGAAGTCTCAACTCTCAATACGCCCTTAACTGACACATTTGCGCGACAATGTTCCTCAAAACAAGTCAATCATTCAAAGAAATCGAAACGGTTGAAGAAAGAGCAGCTGACCTGCATTGGTGACAAGTCTTTCCCCTAACCGGATCATAAATTCGCTTCCCGTCTTTTCCATATCCATCAACAAAAAGGGTCCAACTCATTTCAGTGCTACCCAGCAATTTTTCATCTTCATCGGTGTAAAACTCCGGCTTTGACCCCTTCTCTCTCAGCAAGTCATAAACTTCCAAAGATTCTTCTTTCTTTGTTACAGGTGCTTCGGTGTAATTAACTGGTGTTGAGTTTTGTAGCCTATAAAAAGTGATAGACCATACATTCATTGTGACAAAAGATATGATCACTGTCAGTTCTTGAAAAGATACAAAAAACCCCATAGTTTTTCTCCATCAAACAAACACAAAAGTAATCCTTCAAATGCCAATTAAGAACTTGAATTACAGAACCTAATAAGAATGGAATAGCATTCTATTTTATGCTAGTCAAATGTATCCACTGTTTTCAGTACTAACAGTCAGCTGCGGAGTATTACTCAGGCGAGCTAAACAAAAATTTCTTAAAACCAAAAACGTAAATAAGGGAAAAAAGTAAACACAATCACAAAAAAATCCTCATTCAACAAACCTAACAAAATGTGGAGCAAACTGAAACTTGGAATAGAGGCATAACGTTGATAAAAAAGAAAAATAAATAAAAGAAGCATAGAGAAACACCTAGAAGAGCGGCGGACGGGGGCCGAAGAAGGCAAAGGGGAGGAGCTATGAGGGGTTTTCCGATTAATGGGTCGATTCTTTATGGGCTTCTTGAGGGACTTGAAATTGAGAGACAAGTCGAAAATCCCAAGCTTCTGCATCCTCTCTAGGTTTTCTTTGATTCTCTCTTCTCTGAACTGCTCATAGCTTGAAATCTCGTGCGTCTCCGCATTCTCCTTGTCCGTAGTTTCCTGCTGATGTTGTGGTTTCTCGGAGCTGTTCAGGTTTACTGGTGAGCTCCGATCAGTAAAGCCCATTATTTAGTGTCTGTTGCGTCGTCAGAAGTGAGATATAAACCAACAGTGCTGTGTGTCTTGAAGCGTGAAATGGGGAACCGGGACTCTTAACGGTCAAATTTTGGGAAGGATATCAGCTATCTTGGGCAGAGTAAAAGCATTCCAAAAATAAAAATAAAAATCAAATCGCCATTTAAAAATAAATAAAATTGTGGGATATAAGATATATAATAAATATTTATATATTTTTTAAGTAGATTATCTATTTAATTAAATATTAATTATATATATATATGTATATAAACGCATGGAACCCAAAGAAGTAGCTAGGATGTTAGGGTATCAGATGTTCAATTATTCACTGTCTTGTCCAATGTGATTTACTTGATCAACGTGATTTGCAGGTTATTGTTTTTATCCAGAGCACATGACAAAAATAACGATTTTTCACACATTCCTTGCTTATTGACATAAACTTCTTCGAATTTAAGTTGAAATAAAACCCTATATATTTAAGTTGAAATAAAACCCATTATATATAGTATTATAAAATGTTTCATCTATTGTAAATACTACGAATCTACGATCTATAAAATCCAACACAGCGAATGGATTTTATATTTGGAAATATAAGATTCGTTTAGGTAGAAGTAGAACGACAGGTAATTATAGAAAGTTAAATTTATTTAGTATGAATTTATTTATTATTTAAAATTATATTTTGCATTTAAAATGCGCTTGGTGTGTGTGTGTGTAAATATATATATATATATATATAAGGAATTTAATTTAGCCCATTAAAAGAGGTCTAACATAATTCTCTAAGAATGGGCTCATTCATCGTGCGAATAAGAGTGCTTCCATTTTTTTAAACATAATGTAAATTTAACACAATATTTTTTTTTACATCATTTTATCAAAATTACTTCAAAACAACATTAAATTCTTAAGTAAAAGAATTTCAGATTTATTTAGATTGAAATTGCCTTAATTTCATCACTTAGTATAATATTCACTACATGATACTCTTCTATCCTTGATTTTCTTGAATCAAACGCAAGTGCATAGGTCTAAACAAAGTTGAGACAAGCCATAATTACAGTTAACATAACCCCATTTACAAAAATCAACCGAGTCATACCAAAATACAACTCCAATTAAAGTTTCAAGCCCTTCCCTCAATCACAAGTTGGTGTCTAAACATATATATGCACCTTTTGAGGATTCACTCACACATGCACGAAGACACGAAAGATACTATGGCCTTCAACTTTAATCATTACAACATTATAGTACTCTTGATTGTTACTATGAATTTGTGTTCCTTTGGAGTTGCTCAGAATGAAGATTTAACAAAAGGGGCTTCGTTCATTTTTGGAGATTCTTTGGTGGATGCTGGGAATAATAACTATTTGCAGACTCTGTCTAAGGCTAACATTGCCCCCAATGGGATTGATTTCAAGGCCTCGGGCGGGAATCCGACGGGTCGATACACGAACGGCAGAACCATTGGAGACATTGTTGGTATGTACCGCCAGTACTACATGTTTATTATGACACGTGAACGATAAATGTGCCTGAAATACAGTCCCTAATTGTGTGTTCTAGGGGAGGAATTGGGACAGCCACACTTCGCGTCGCCCTTTCTCGCCCCCAACACCACCGGTAATGTTGTTTTGCGCGGGGCTAACTATGCTTCAGGAGGTGGAGGGATCATGAATGCCACCGGAAGAATTTTTGTGAGTAAAACACGCATGTTCGAAAATTACTCGTGCATGAAAACATGACTTGATTTGTTTATATAACTCTTGGAATTTTCGCAGGTGAATAGGCTTTCAATGGATATTCAAGTAGATTACTTCAACATAACGAGGAAACAAATCGATGGGCTGTTGGGTTCATCCAAGGCAAGAGATTACATCACTCGGAATTCCATTTTCTCCATTACAATAGGGTCCAATGATTTCCTAAACAATTACCTCCTCCCCGTAATATCAATGGGTGCGAGAATTGTTGGGGAATTACACTACCGAAGCGATGCCAACCACGATGATAATAGTACCCAAAAATGCGGAATAAAATAATCAACAAGAACACAAATATTTACGTGATTCACCCAATATAGGCTACGTCAACTGAGCACTGCAACTATTATAACTGGAAGAAATATTACAACAAGTGTATACACCAATACACTCAATATTTCTCACACTCCCAACCGGAGTATACCGAGAAAATAATTTCTCTAACTCACAAAAGAGAATTCCCGCACTCAAGAAAAAATACACTCTTTTTTTCTATGCTCTCTCTTTTTATCAAAGCTAAAAAGCTTTTGATTTTGGGATACAATAACTGAAGGAATTGAGCTCTATTTATAACTAATTCTCTCTAGCAACTTTTGAAAACAATTCGATGTGGGAAAAGATTTTATTATTATTTAATTTAATGTGGGCCCCACCCCATTAAATAATAACTCACCTAACAATTCTCCCACTTGAAGATTTGATTTCAATCATGTCTTCACACCATCAGTGCAGCAGCTCATATCTCCTTTGTTAGTCCAGGAGACCAACTGAAGTCAAACACAACTTCAGTTTTTCAATGATAACATCCTTCGTGAGCATATCAGTTGGATTCTTGCTTCCAGAAATCTTATCAAGCTTCAAGACTCCATTAACTAGATCTCTAAGGATCCTCATTCCAAGGATTTTTTTTGCAGCATCCAAATCCTTCAAAGCAAATTCCTTTGATAACTCTTTCTCGAGTGTAACAATCTCCTCCAGACAAGCTCATGCTATCAACATATCATCTACATATATCAGTAGTATGATATAATAACCATCAAGCTTCACATAACAACAGTGATCAGCCTGATACCTCAGAAAATCATCATTATTCATTACATCATCAAACTTCTTGTACCACTGTATTAGAGCTTGTTTGAGACCATACAAGCTCTTCTGAAGTTTGCACATCATTTTCTCTTTCTCTCGTACTTCAAATCCCTGTGATTGATTCATTTCTTTATCTAGCTTTCCATGAAGAAACCCCGTCTTTACATCTAACTGTTCCAGATGTAAATCTTCTTTTACCATCAATCCAAGTACACTCCTGATAGTAGTTAACTTTACCACCAGAGAGAAAATATCAGTGTAACCAATGACTTCATTTTCACCTTTTACAACAAGTAATTCTTTGTACCGCTTGTTACCGTCATGTTCTAACCGGTACTCCCACTTGCTATGCAAAACCTTTTTACCTTCAGGAAGTTCTGACAACTCCCACATGTGATTTGATGACAGTGAATCCATCACATCTTCCATGGCTAACTCCCACTGTTTAAAAGTCTCAAATATCCGATTTATTTTTCACAAAATAAACCTAAAATTTCCTGCTCGAATCGTCAACAGTAGTGTCATAATATCTTGAGTGATCTCCAAGGGATGTCACAGGAGATGGTCCACATACATCAGTATGCACCAGCTCCAAATCCGCCGATTTCGGTTCTCTAACCTCTTTTGAAAAGCTCACCTTTTTCTGCTTTCCAAAAAATACAGCTTCACACAGTTTGTGTTCAACGATCTTTAATTCCGGTAGCTTTCCGTTTGAAACAAGAATCTTCATTCCCTTCTCACCCGTATCCCCAAGCCTACTATGCCATAGATTTGAATTAGCTCCAGCATCCACACCCGCTAATTTATTTCTCAAACTGGAAGTCATATACAGTGTTCCAGTTTTCTTTCCTCGAGCAACAATCATGGCTCCCTTTTTCATTTTCCAAGAACCATCACCAAAGGTCACCTTATGACCTTCGTCATCAAGCTGTCCTACTGAAATCAGATTGTGTGTCAACTCTGTTACATGCCTTACTTTGTTGATTTTCCAGACAGATCCATTTGACATCTTCATCCGTACATCACCCATACCAACAATTTCCAAGGGTTTTCTATCAGCCAGGTAAACTTTTTCGTAATCGCCAGCGATGTAATTATCAAATACATCGCGCTCACCAGTGGTATGAAACGAAGCTCCCGAGTCCATAACCCAAGAATCAACAGGGCTTTCCATGGATAATAACAGAGCATCATGTACTTCCTCAGTGACAGCATTGGCATTATTCTTCGTTGATCTGCAGCTCTTTTTCGGGTGATCAGTCTCACCACAGCTCCAGCACTTCATATTCTTTTCAAAGATGTTTTTGTCTTTTCCATTTCTTGACTTGGATCTACCGCGCCATCGGTTGGAACTCCTTTCACCACTCCTGCCTCTTCCTCTGTTATCAAGATTTATAGCAGATCTCGATGATGTTGCTTCACCCGAGTTTTTCCTGCGAACTTCTTCAGCAAGGATTTGATCTCTAACATCATTGAGTTGTAGTTTTCCTTTCCCAACAGAGTTGCTAACCGCTGCCCGCATCGGTTCCCAATTGTCTGGTAAAGACGTCAGAAGAATAAGTGCACGAATCTCATCATCAAATTTGATGTCCGCCGATGTCAGCTGGGAGACAATCGTGTTGAATTCATTTATGTGTTTTGCCACCGAAGCACCTTCTCCCATCTTCAAGTTGAATAACTTCTTCATGAGATGTACTTTGTTGTTTGCTGATGGCTTCTCGTACATGTCTGATAGAATGGTCATCATCTCCTCCGTGGTTTTGACATCCGCCACGTTATGCGCCACGTTCTTTGTTAGGGTCAATCGTATGACACCTAAAACCTGTCGGTCAAGGAGCTCCCAATCATCATCCTCCATCTTTTCCGGTTTCTTTCCTGATAGAGGTTGATGCAGCTTCTTACTGTACAGATAATCTCTTATCTGTAACCGCCAGAACGAAAAATCTGTTCCATCGAACTTGTTGATTCCTGGTCCCGATCCATCATCTCCGGCCATCACTTCTCTAGCCTTAGCAAAAAATCTAAAAAATCTTTTCTGATGTGGAAGATCAGACAAAGCTGCAACCACAGAGCATACTCAGAATTCTTAAGAATTTTCACAACAAGGCTCTGATACCAGTTGTTGGGGAATTACACCCCCGAAGCGATGCCAACCACGATGATAATAGTACCCAAAAATACGGAATAAAATAATCAACAAGAACACAAAGATTTACGTGATTTACCCAATATAGGCTACGTCCACTGAGCACTGCAACTATTATAACTGGAAGAAATATTACAACAAGTGTATACACCAATACACTCAATATTTCTCACACTCCCAACCCGAGTATACCGAGAAAATAATTTCTCTAACTCACAAAAGAGAATTCCCGCACTCAAAAAAAAATACACTCTTTTTTTCTATGCTCTCTCTTTTTATCAAAGCTAAAAAGCTTTTGATTTTGGGATACAATAACTGAAGGAATTGAGCTCTATTTATAACTAATTCCCTCCAGCAATTTTTGAAAACAATTCGATGTGGGAAAAGATTTTATTATTATTTAATTTAATGTGAGCCCCACTCCATTAAATAATAACTCACCTAACAAGAATAACACAAAGCCCCTATGCATTTGTCGATGATCTCATCAACCATCTAAGAGGTCAACTTACGGTACGTAGTCCAAATAAAATTCGACGCCTTGCTATATATGTATACCGTCTTGATCGAGATCATAGTTTCAAGTCTAGCAATATTTGGTTGCATGCAGTACATGCATGTTACTGAGGCAACGTTTAGCTCGTGAGATGAGATGGATTTAATGATTTAAACTTCAATCTTTTTTAGATCTTGACTCAAATTAATGTCGAATAAAACAAATATTTATATATAATCTATCTCACCAAATAGTACGCTTCGAGTATTATTTTTTCAAAAGAAAAATAAGAACTAATATACAAGGGCTTTTTTATTAAAAAAAATTATCCTAGCTCAAATTTAAATATCATAAAAATCGAGTTTCGAACATAAATGATAAAACTAAAGAATGAATTGATTGCAGAGACTTTACCAACTTGATGCGAGGAAGTTTATAGTGGGAAATGTTGGGCCAATTGGTTGCATTCCATATCAGAAAACCATTAATCAACTCGGTGTGAATGAATGCGTTTCATTGCCAAATAAGCTTGCACTTCAATACAACGCCAGATTGAAGGATCTTCTACATGAACTAAATGACAACCTTAAAGGGGCCACATTTGTTCATGCCAATGTCTACGAACTTGTCATGGAACTCATCACAAATTACGCGAAATACGGTACGCATTCGAGTCGAATTTGATTTAATCACAACTACATTTTCGAATCTCATGCACAAAAGAATTTGCAGGGTTTACAACTGCAAGTAAAGCTTGCTGTGGGAACGGAGGGCAATTTGCAGGGATAATCCCTTGCGGTCCGACCTCGACTCTATGTTCCGACCGGAACAAACACGTGTTTTGGGACCCTTACCACCCAAGCGAAGCAGCGAATATTATAATCGCGAAACAACTACTCGATGGTGGCACCAAATATGTCTCTCCCATGAACCTCCGGCAACTCCGAGATCTCAAGTGAAATTCGCCAAATTTTCTTTGTTTCCTTCTACTTTTATTTAGCTTCAATTAGACACTTGTGATCGAATATTTTCCGGCCTTTCTTAATTTGCCTTTGCTAGATGTGCGTTGTTCGTGTGGTTAAAAATATGAAGTTAATGAGAAACAAAACATTCGATATAAATCTTTCTTCTGATAAAATCACAAATTGCAATTTTTTTTCCAAAATTGAAAATAACCATTTTTTCAATGTAATATTTTCCAAAATAAAAAAGCAAACCAAATTTTTTTCTGACTATTTAACTTATTGACTATATAAAAATTTCATAAGGCTGGTCTTTATTTTTTGTATAAAAACAAATTAAGTCAAATATTTAATATTTAGGTCTCAAAGATTGGTCAAAGTATTCTTAATTGACCACAACAATACAATATTCCATTAAAGATAAATAGAGGACAACATATTGTAAGTTGGATTAAAGCAAAGAAATTCATGACATTGTGATGACAAAGAGGGGGATATATTCTTCCTAGGAAAACACGACAAAGAGAGACAGAGGACTAGATACAAAGTGGTATTAGAGCATTTCTGTTTACGATTAGAGTAGATCTCTTGTGAGACGGTCTCACGAATCTTTATCTGTGATCAGACGAGTCAACCCTACTGATATTTACAATAAAAAATAATATTCTTAGCATAAAAAGTAATAATTTTTCATGGATGACTCAAATAAGAGACTTGTCTCACAAAATACGACCCGTAAAACCGTCTCACACAATTTTTTGTCTTACGATTAACACCATACATTAAATCAAATATAATCGTCGCTTTTAATTTGACGCGCAAATTGTATTTTTATAAATATTATTTAAAAACCCAAAATCTGTGATAATTAATTAAGAAACAAATTTTAGAAAATATTTTATAAAATTATTTTTTTTCAAAAATTTTATAAATGATTTTAGATTTTGTTTTAATAATAAACATGTGTTTGGAAAGCTAATCTTAAAACGTTTTTACCGTTAAAAAATGTTTGAACAATTTTCTCTATTATTCTAAAAACATCAAAAAATATTTCTAACTTATTCTTTCAAAAGTATATTTGGAGAATTGTTTTAAAAATATTTTCATAAACTTTTTACAAAATTCTTGTTCAGACATTTATTTTAAGTTTTTTTTATTTATAAAACACTAAAAAATTTTAAAGTATTTGTCCAAATAGAGTCTTATGTATTTATAGTTCTCTAAAATGAAAAATATCCACATTATTTATTGTTCATGCTACCCACATAGATAGTGCTTTTATCCACTTAACAAATAACATGTGTGCTGAATAAATAAATCATTATCACTTGTTTAACCATCATCATGTATGGATGAATGATCGTGTCATGCTTCAGAGACGGGGTTGGTCGACACCGACGTTGCTCTTAAATTTACATTCGAAAACAACAAGTCTCAGAAATACAAAATTCAGAAACCAGTCTTTTTATTCATAATACTAAATATTTTATTGTCGGATACAAACTCAAATAACTTATGTTTTACAGCGGAAATATAAAAATTAGATATAACAATATTTTAACAGATGCAGCGGAAAAACATAAATTCGAATTGAGAAACAACAGTATTCCTCACCAGTCCCAGAACTGATTTTGCTCTTCTTCATCTAACGTTTCTTCCTTGTTCTTATCTGAGATGGGTTTGGTGGGTGAGTGATTTGGTCGTCACTCAATAAGCGGATGCGGGAATAATTCTCAGTTTTCAAAACCATTTTCAACAGAAACAGTGATACAAATAATATACAAAAACTCTTACTTTCAGAACAAGAATCGGCATCACTCGACATACGTGTCATATGTTAAGTAGACGATGATATGAATATGATCTACGTTTCTTATATATTTCCGTTACTTTTTATTGTGTCCAAATTTAGTTTTATTATTAATTTTCCGAAAATATGAATGAGAGGCCCTGTAGGGTGGTAGAGAGGAGACAGGAGCGTACCTGGTGCGGAAAATGACTTGATATTGAACAAGCTAACCACTTATTCTCTATCGCACTGCGTGCATGCCAGATTAATGAATATGTAGCTAGGTGAAATTAAAATATTAAAAAAAAAATTAAAGTGTGAGGATCTTAAAATTTTAGCTGCCGTTCGAGCTCAGCATCCAAATTTAGAGCAGTTCTAAAGAGCATTTTGAAGTTTCTTTCACATAGAGAAAACGATGCTCCGCAGCAACGGATCTTTTAGCTTGGTTGGTAAGTTAGCTACACGCCTACACCAATATCATTTCACGATAGTGAAAAGTTGACAACATACAGAAAAGAAATATCATATAGGGGTGTCAACTCGGATGAAGCGGGTGGATTCGGGTCGAGTTAAGCAAAGATAGTACAAAATATTATCAATCCAACCCAAACCTGAAATCTATTACTATTATAAATATATGAGTTTGAATTGTGAGCTTACCTTTTTACCCTTTTGTTTATTTTATAATTTGTCATCTTCATTTGGTTATTTAAGTAATTTTTTATGTTAATTTAATATGTTAATTAATAGTGTACTTAACTTTCATTTGTGAGTTTTCTTTTTTACCTTTTCATTTGTTTTATATTTTTCATGTTCATGAGGTTTTTAAGTAATTTTTCATGTTAGTTAATATGATAATTAATACTGTACTTAACTCAATCAAATTAATTATTATTTTGATTTACTTATAAATTTATCATATACATTTAAAAAATTGCTGTTATTACTAACATCTATTTTATTTTATTTCTATTACTATTATAAATATGTGACTTTTATTTGTAAACTTCATATTTTACCGTTTTGTTTATTGTCATTTTTCATATTAGTTTAATATGATAATTAATAGTGTATTTAACTCACTCAAATTAATTATTATTTTTATTTTACTTTGTAAACTTACTATTTTACCTTTTTTTGGTTTTATAATTTGTGTAATGTTCATGATGTTCTTTAAGTTATTTTTTACGTCAGTTTAATAGAATTATTAATAGAGCACTTAACCCAATCAAGCTATTTATTATTTTAATTTTACTTTTATTTTAAATTTTACTTTTATTTTTAAATTTAAATTTAATTACTTTAATTTATACATTGACATCAAATTAATAGAAAATCACTCTCATAATATTATACATTAAAAAAATTATTAATATTACGAACATTAAAGTAATAATAGGAAGACGAATGGAGATGAGTGACATTGAAAAAAATTAAATAATTAAAAAATATTAAGGTCATATAAAATATCTTCTTCTCATTTAAAATAGAGATATTTTAAGACTACTTATGTATCAACAAATATATGTGATTCAGAGAAAATATTTGTATGTAGGTGATTTCAATATAAATATTTAAGTTATTTAGTCAATTTTCGATATATGATGTTAAACAAATATTATCTATTTTCATTTGTAACCTTACCATTTTATCTTTTTTTTTTTTACAATTTGTCATGTTCATGATGTTATTTAAGTCATTTTTTATGTTAGTTTAATCAGATCATTAATAGTGTACTTAACTCAATCAAACTAATTATTGTTTTAATTTACTTTTAAATTTAATTTTAATTACGAAATTTATATATTTCCGTCAAATTCATGAAAAATATCTACTATATTGATGATAGGTAATAATGGGCAGATGAAGGGAGATGAGTCGGATTGAATAAAAATAAATTATTAATAAATATTAAGGTTATATAAAACTTCTTTCTCCCATTTAGAATAAAGATATTTTCAAACTCTTTATGTGTCAATAGAGATACATGATTGAGAGAAATATTTGTATGTAAGTTATTTCAAACATTGTTTTTAAGCTATTTATTCAATGTTTTATATATGCTGCTAAATAAATATTACTAAATAATATGCTTCATTTGATCATTTTGTGTTCTTGCAATGAGATGAGTTTTTTAACATAGCATTACATGTTTTGGTGTTATATGTCGTTCGTATTGATCATGTTGTGTTTGGATTCTTTATGTGATTTGTTTATTCACCGAAAGAAAATATAAAACAAAACCATATATCCCACAAAAATGATTATTTTTAATTTTTTTCCTTGAGATATTTTGTTAATTTTAAACACATAATGCATGTTTTCAGTTTGCTTAGATTACTTAGTTTGAAGCGACTTACAAAATATTAAAAATGATGAAATGTTTCTTCGTTTTTAGCTTACCATCTTCATTTGGTTCTTTAAAATAATTTTCTATGTTAGTTTAATATGTTAATTAATAGTGTACTTGACTTTTATTTGTGAGTTTTCTTTTTAACCCTTTCATTTGTTTTATATTTTGTCATGTTCATGGGGTTCTTTAAGTCATTTTTCATGTTAGTTTAATATGATAATTAATAGTGTACTTAACTCAATCAAATTAATTATTATTTTGATTTTACTTATAAATTTATCATAACGTTATACATTTAAAAAAATTGCTAATATTACTAACATCTATTTTATTTTATTTCATTATTATAAATATGTGACTTTTATTTGTAAACTTCCTATTTTACCGTTTTGTTTATTGTCATTTTTCATATTAGTTTAATATGATAATTAATAGTGTACTTAACTCAATCAAATTAATTATTATTTTTATTTTACTTTGTAAACTTACTATTTACCTTTTTTTGTTTTATAATTTGTATAATGTTAATGATGTTCTTTAAATTATTTTCTACATTAGTTTAATAGGATTATTAATAGAGCACTTAACTCAATCAAGCTATTTATTATTTTAATTTTACTTTTATTTTAAATTTAAATTTTACTTTTATTTTTAAATTTAAATTTAATTACTTTAATTTATACAATGACATCAAATTAATAGAAAATCACTCTCATAATGTTATACATTAAAAAAATTATTAATATTACGAACATTAAAGTAATAATAGGAAGACGAATGGAGATGAGTGACATTGAAAAAAATTAAATAATTAAAAAATATTAAGGTCATATAAAACATCTTCTTCTCATTTAAAATAGAGGTATTTTAAGACTACTTATGTATCAACAAATATATGTGATTGAGAGAAAATATTTGTATGTAGGTGATTTCAATATAAACATATAAGTTATTTAGTCAATTTTCGATATATGATGTTAAATAAATATTATCTATTAAATATATGATTTTCATTTGTAACCTTATCATTTTAACTTTTTTTTTTTTACAATTTGTCATGTTCATGATGTTATTTAAGCCATTTTTTATATTAGTTTAATAAGATCATTAATAGTGTACTTAACTCAATCAAACTAATTATTATTTTAATTTACTTTTAAATTTAATTTTAATTACGAAATTTATATATTTCCGTCAAATTCATGAAAAATATCTACCATATTGATGATAGGTAATAATGGGCAGATGAAGGGAGATGAGTCAGATTGAATAAAAATAAATTATTAATAAATATTAATGTTATATAAAACTTCTTTCTCCCATTTAGAATAAAGATATTTTCAAACTCTTTATGTGTCAATAGAGATACATGATTGAGAGAAATGTTTGTATGTAAGTTATTTCAAACACTGTTTTTAAGCTATTTAGTCAATGTTTTATATATGCTGCTAAAAAAATATTACTAAATAATATGCTTCATTTGATCATTTTGTGTTTTTGCAATGAGATGAGTTTTTTAACATATCATTACATGTTTTGGTGTTATATGTCGTTTGTATTGATCATGTTGTGTTTGGATTCTTTATGTGATTTGTTTGTTCACCGAAAGAAAATATAAAACAAAACCTTATATCCCACAAAAATGATTATTTTTAATTTTTTTTCCTTGATATATTTTGTTAATTCTTAAACACATAATGCATGTTTTCAGTTTGCTTAGATTACTTAGTTTGAAACGACTTACAAAATATTAAAAATGATGAAATGTTTCTTCGTTTTTAGCTTATATCTCAGAATAGAAAGAGATAATATTTTTTTATTTATTGGGATAAATGTATTTTCAGACTTCTGTCTATAAATCAGTATTCAAAATTTTTACAACATTATTATATTCTTTATTCAAATTTTTTTTTATTTAAATTGATTGAAAGTATTTGAATTTGAGTTTTTATGCGCTTGATTATATTATTTTTGTAGTATTATTTATTGCGAAATTAATAGATGGACTAAAAAAATTAGTGGATCTATGAGTCCTCTGGTGGACGACAAACATGGATAAATTGTTAAAAGAGATAATATCAAGTAGATTTTTTGTATACGATTTTTTTCTACTTAAATGATTATGCATGATTCTAAATTTTAATTGATCAGAAGTTAACGTATGTTTAGTCGTTGTCAGATATATTTTGTCAACGGTCTAATATTTTTCTTTGATTTAAGGAAAATTATGTGACTTCGTATTATATTTTTATTTTTTAAGGTTTTATTAAAGGATTTTTCATGATGATTTTGAGGCACCATTTTTTCCTTTGTGTGTTTTTTTAAAAAGTAAAATATTTATGAAACCATGACGTTAGTAAGGCACCTTCTCTTTATTTGAAAAAAATATTGAAAAATTTATAAAAATTTTGAATAATATGAGTTAGTATTTAATTTGCGAGTGATTTATTGTAGGACCGAGTGCTTACCGCTTTACCAAAAGCTATAGCTAGTGGTAATGGTGCAACTCAAATCTTTTAAACCGCACAGCAGCTCAAGCACCACGTTTCGATCGCTCTACCAAGCAGGGACAATTATTGCACTCAACAATCTTCCTCCCAATAATTGCACTCCTTGCAATCAATGGGAATCGAACCCGTGACCTTGACTCTGATACCAATTGTAGGACCGAGTGCTTACCGCTTTACCAAAAGCTATAGCTAATGGTAATGGTGCAACTCAAATCTTTTAAACCGCACAGCAGCTCAAGCACCACGGTTCGATCGCTCTACCAAGCAGGGACAATTATTGCACCCAACATTTATGCTTTTTGTTGCTCGTATATACTTCAATTTCTTTGTTATTGTACTAAATAAATTATTTTTGAACTTTGAGTTATCATTTTTTTATGGAGGTTGTTTGTGTCATGAATTTTTTAAATTCATTTTGTTTAGTATTGTTGGCAGCAATTGATTTTTCTGATATTCTATTATTTGTCTTGTTGTTTATATGAAAATATGTATGAGAGTACACCAATAAAAGCCACATATTTTGGGTCTTATGTTCTACGAAGAGGGTAATATATGATTTCTGTTAATTATATAATTTATTGGTTCTTCATACATGTAGTTAAGAAATGAATCAAATTTTGAACAAAAAATTTATGACAAACATAGTGGATGAAAAAACATGTTAAAAAAAATAATGTTGCATATTACTATGCCCCTATTTCTGTATGATATAATTCAAACACATTTTTTTAAATATTTGAAATTAGGTCTAACTAAGTGACATAAAACATATACATATATATTTGAAGGCGTATTTAAAGCAAAATATTAAGATCAAGAATGATTCATATTTAAATTTCAACGCAATTGAAAAATTGTATGTGTAAACCTTTAAGGGTTATATTGTGATTATGTTGCTACTTAATGGTTTGCAACATATTGATGCCATATAAAATATCAATATTTCTCAAAAAATAAACAAAAAGAAAAAATTCTTCATTCAGAAAAAGAAATACATGAAAAAAATTTGTGTATAATTCTCATTCTATTTTTAATGGTTTGAGAACAATTTTAAAGCTTTGTGGACACAATATATCAATTTTGTGCATTTTTAATAAATTGAAACATTGAGCCGGTTGCACTTTATTTCTTCCAATATTATATCGATAGATTTTGAGGTGGCTAAGAGGTTGTTTTTGTCTATTTTTTTAGTTAAAGTGGCTAACAAACTAATTCATGAGATATATGATGGTAACATAGAAAACTACTCGCCAAATAAATTTAGTTAGCCGAATAGTGAAATTCAAATTGAATTATACAATATTTCATCAAATTAATTTTGTCTATTATAAGATGCTCATGAAATCTAAACAGTTGTATTATTAGATGAGATATTGAATAAGACAAATACTTTGATATATATATATTTGAATGATATCTCATATACATATCTTAATTACGTTATCCGTGTCCTTCTCAAGATTTTTAAAATACAATAATTAATTTTGTATGTCGTTCCACAATATATAAAATATTATAAAACAAAATGTAAACTCGATAGAATAAAATTTGTTTTGTTTATGAGATTGAAACTGTATCATCTCCATGATATGATGCACGCAATCATTGTTCCAAATCTTCTAAAAAATGACGAAAGAAATGACTTTCCTGAATTGCGTCAAATTAAACGATGACACAGTTCTAAGATATAGTCATTTGAAAAGATTTTCAAGTTTTTTTCTCACACTGATTGAAAAATAATCGTTAAAAATTTATTAAACTTATAGCTATATGTTGATAATATTTATACAAAATATATAAAAATGATATTTCAAATATCCCGATGTTTGAAGAAATTACAGCACCATTCATTGGTTATGTTGTTGAAGAATATATAGGTTATACATACTTTTAGTCACAAGTAAAAACCAATCACGACTAAAAACAACATTTATTCTTATGAGTTATAGTTGATGATTGTCAAAAACTGAAAAATCATTCAACAATAAAATAAATATTTGGAAAATAAGATTACTGGATAAGAACAATGTAGAAAACAAAAAAAAAACGTCCTGATAGAGAAGTAAACTACGAGCATGTCAGATCCCAGATGAAGATTTTAAATAACATAATAGATATTTAAGACGATCATATACTTGCTGAGTATATCAAAATGGTTATATGTATATTATAACAAACTACGACAAAGAGTTGTAGAGTTATCAAAATCAACCAAGAAGTATATTGAAAAGTATGTTATGTGGATTAGATAACTTCTCCGATTCATATACCGTCTATGGTCATGATTTTTGATTTTGTGGTTTGGTTTGTTGCAATTAATAAATGCTATTCGCCATATTTTAATTCATTTAAATATTATCAAAATTTCGTACTTATATTTCCAGCAATTTAGTTGCTCACGTGCAACGCACGTGCACTTTTCTAGTAATATGAAAACTCTAAACCCAAACCGAAACACAAACACGAACCAACCTGAACAAAAAAATTGACTTAGCTTTTAGTGTCCGACCCGATTTGATATGAATCCGAAAACCCTCAAAACTGGTATTTACATGTGGTTTTGGGTTGGGTTGACAGATAGGATTAATTTTTGACACACCTAATATCAGAAATCAAGAATGATGTGAGGTGAGGAGACTATTTGCAATGACGAAATCTACATTAATTATGACAATTGATATCAAACATTACAGAAGTGTGGAGTTGAAAACTAATGAATGGTTAAAAAGAAACAAAAATACCATGCCAACTTTGATGTTAACACGTATAAAATGTAACAACGCTGCTAATATTCATTCTATAAGCAACATGGGCATTGAACAATCCTTCTCGATCAAATATCACAAAACTGTAACAATTAATATTACTTACTTGGAGAAATATTTTGATTAAATGAAACACGAGGAAGCCTATGGGTCCCGCAATCCAATTATAAGCGCCACGCTAATCCGACATCGCATGATATTGTCTGTCCTAATTCAATCAACATAGCCATCACTCGAATCTTTTTCTTCTTCCCGCCTTTGTCACTTCAACTTGTTCCCTGTCCATTTGTCCCTATCAGACTTAGTTTCATATTTCTTTTCTATTTTTTCCAAATAGAAATTCGAGATATACATTATGTTGTTGCTTTCTCTTTTTTTTTTTATCAATACATTTTCAGTGCCTCCTTTCGCTATTTTAATTTTTAAATAAATACAATCTTATGTGAGAAAATCGGTGTGAATAGTTTGTATATATAATTCTATTTAAAGTTTTTATTTATTTTTCGACGTACGTATTTAAAAATCGGCAAATCGGATTATTTTCACCAGAATGGTGTCCACGAATTAGGAGCCGACCCAGACAAAGCCTGATTGTCGCCGACTGAACATATACACAACCAAGCTGTAAAAGCTGTCCACCATTGCAGTAGAGAATACACTCCGTTTCAGCAAAATCCAGCACAGAATCTCTTCTTCTCCCCCCGCCAATAAATACAAGCATTTATTCCCTCATTTTCCCCGAAGCTCGGACCACATTTTCACTTGTAGTAGTAAGTAGTAACTCTCACATCTTTCCTCTCCTAAAAAAACTCAAGAAAGAATGGCGAGTGAGGTTTCTGAAAGGAAGGCCACCAAGTCTGCTCACGTTGGTTTGCAGCCACCTGAGCCAGAACATCTTCCCTGCCCCCGCTGCGACTCCATCAACACCAAGTTTTGCTACTACAACAACTACAACTTCTCCCAGCCCCGCCACTTCTGCAAGTCCTGCCGTCGCTACTGGACCCACGGCGGAACTCTCCGTGACATCCCCATCGGTGGTGGCAGCAGAAAGAATGCCAAGCGCTCTCGTACCGGCGTAGCTGATGCCAGTTCTGGCGCCGTTGCCCCGTTTTCATCAACTCGTCAAGACTTCCGCCGCCTTCCAGTAATGAATTCTCAGTTTCTGATGCCCCTAGCGACCGATCACGGCGCAGCCGTACAGTTTATGGAAGCTAAGGCGGGGCTGAACCTGAACGCTTGTGGGAGTTATACTTCTTTGTTGAATACTCAAGGGCTGTTGACTTTGAGTGGATTTGGGCTTGGTATTGGGCCTGGGTTTGAAGATATGAGCTTCGGCCTTGGAAGATCGGTGTGGCCCTTTGCTGGGATGGTGGAAGGTGGGCCGACAGGTGCTGGGGTTGGCGGGTCAAGCTTGTCCGGAGACACGTGGCAGTCTGAGAATGGGAGGAGTGGGTTTGTGGGAAGCGGGGATTGTTTCTCCATTCCCACACCCGCTGCTTTACTGAAATGAATTGAAGTGTTTTCGGGTTGTTGAAATCTTCATCGTAAAGTCGCATTTTTAAATATCAGGATTATATATTTTTGTTGATTTGTTGAAAATACATCTACCACTACTGTCCGATAACTTATTTACCGGAATATATATCTTAAGTTTGAGTCACACTGAATGTATGTATTGGTTTTAGATGTTTCTTGGGATTTATGTGACTTTTAGTACTTTCATTTCTCTTAAAATCACGAAGCTTTCTCTTAAGTCTTAACTAACGGATTTCAAACAAAATTTTAACAAATACTTTTGCAAAAAGAACAAATTTACAAGTGATCTCTGATAATCAAAATATCAGGTTGACCATTATAACAGAGAGTATATAATTCAAAAAACGTTGCAAGCACACATTTGAGCATCGAACTGTGGGCATGGAAATGTGATGACTATTGAAACTTCCACGATATTCAAATTAAAATAGAAAATTTGGAAGTAGAAAACTAAAGAAAAAATGATTTTTTTTGTTCCATTAACTTGTCTAATTTTGGGTTTTTATCCATTAAGTTCTTAAAGTTCGATTTTGGTACATCAACTTTTAATTTTGATTATTTTGGTCTAACTGATAACATGTAATCTGACAAATTTGCAGAAAAATAGAAGTTAATATATCAAAACCAAACTTTGGAAACTTAGCAGACAAAAAGATCTATTTTCCCAAAAACTAAATATCTCACATGATTATATCCATAATTTACATATTTTCGGTTAGAATGATTATAAGTTTGATCTCTATTTTCCGATGTCACGTAAGATTTTGAGAAATCAGTATTTTCGCAGAAACACCAAGGTAAAATAACATATAAGCAGCAAATCAATTGTCATGTGTACGAAGTTGAAACGAGGTCTCAATGTTATCTACTCGGTCTTCAATAATGGGCATCAAGTTCCCGAGAAGTTTACACAGCTCAACTTGTATTTCATTATTTTGCAGGTGTGATTGATCCCCTGAAGAAAACACGTGAACATTTTTGTTGACCTCTATCCAACTAAGACCAGGTTCTTTATCCGATGCAACTTCTCTCACGTTTCTCCTTATTTTCGAGACATCGTCCCATCTCCCTGCTGCAGCGTATAGCTTCGTAAGCAGTATATTTGCAGCACTATCTTCGGGATTTATGGCTAAAATCTGCTCCGCAGCACGGATACCTTCTCTCGAATTTCTGTTCTCGATACAAGAACTCAAAACCGTTCTCCATAATTCCAGATACTCGTCGGCAAAAGGTGATTCATCGATCAGCCTCTCAGCCTCTTTCGTTAATCCCGCTCGACTTAACAAGCTTGTCATGCAAGAAAAATGCTTCGGTCCTGGTCTCAAACCACTTTCTTTCATGAAGTTCCAGAAATACCGACTTTCATTCACCAAGCCACAATGACCACAAGCAGCTAGTAAAGATACGAAAGTCACATGATCCGGTCTAAGGCCATGTTTAAGAATCTCATCAAATATTTGAAATGCTTCGTTGGCTTTACCATGGTGACCATAACCTCCAAGCATTGAGTTCCAACACTTCAAATCATGATAAGACACGCGAGAAAACACAGATTCAGCAGCTTTAAGTTCCCCAATTTTTGCATACATATTTACTAAGGATCCATGAACACATGTTTCAGTGTCATTTCCAGTTTTTAATGCCATAGAATGAATCATCTCCCCTTGTTTTAGAGTCGCCAAATCAGCACACGCACTTAAAGCACTACTTAAAGCGAAGTTATCTAATTTGAAACCTTCATGGCACAACCCACGGAAGAACTTCAACGCAATCTCACTTTCCCCAATCTTACCGTTCCCCCCAATCATATCAGTCCAAAGAACGACATCTCTATTTGAAATAGCACTGAAAATCTTTTGCGATGTCTTGCCATCATCATTGCTGAAGTACATGGAGATGAGTGCGCTACAAATATAAAGACTTCTTGCGAATCCGGCTTTCTCAATTTGGGCATGGAGTGGTTTCCCACATCTGGCCGCAGGGTATACACCTGTACCAGATATAACCATTGCAAAAGTATATTCATCAGGTTTAACAAGTGATACACGCCCCAGCTGAACAAACATAACCATTGCCATATCTCCGTCTCCACTCTCTGAAAACCCGCCAATAATTGAGTTCCAAGAAACCAAATCTGGACTCTCGATTCGCGAAAAAACCTTAAACAACGCATTTATGTCCCCACAGCTACAATACATGTGAAGCAACACATTTTGCAATGGCAAATCAATGTAAGTTTCCGACACAAGAACTTGAGCATGCGCAAGTTTCCCCGTCACATGATCTCCTAACTTGGCACTAGCTTTCAAAACCAATGAATATGTAAATTGGGTAGGAGCAACCCCATCCTTTAGCATATTCTGAAAAAGCTCGAGGCCTTCCATTATTTTTCCATTCTTCACACAACCGGAAATAATTGCATTCCAAGCTGTGGTGTCTTTGTCCTTCATAAGACAAAACACTTTTTTAGCACAATCCATATCCCCCAAACCCGAATACATTCCAAGTAGAGAGGTCTGAACAAGGAGATGGTTGCAAAATCCTCTTTTTATACAACGGTTATGCAACAAAGAGCCCAATACCTCGTTTCCTGGTCCCGACAATGCGTGTAGAAGACTGGTGAAGGTTGTTTCATTTGCCACCAGGTTCTCGTCTTCCAATTCGTGAACCAAACGAAATGTCCGATAGGATTGTTGGGGACTACGCGAATAGGCTGAAATCAGCGCGTTGTACGATATGATATTTCTTTGGGGCATTTTGTCGAACACGCGCTGGGAGTCCTCCAAAGACCCGCAGCGCACGTACATGGACAGAATGTTGTTGTGCAGAAACGGTGATCCCTGGTGGTAGTGCGTCAATGTAATAAGTAAGGCATGGAGCTGACGAGCTTCCCGGAGAGAGGCTGCCCCGGCGCATTTCTGTAAGAGGAGAGTTGCCAAATACGAAGCTTCAATCGGCGGCAACGGTGGCATAAATAGACGTTTGAACCCGCCAAATTTCAAGCAAATACATACATATATATATAGACACACACACACACACACACATATTTTCATTCCAGTTTCAAATATTAGACACCACATACCTTTTTTTAAAATTTTTTTTTAATAATATAAAACAAAAGCTTAATAATTAATTAACGAATTACTTATCTAATCGGTTATTATAGACTAACATTAAGAAACAATATTTAGTGACTTAATTAATTTGATGTATTCTTGCTATACATCAAATAGATTAACGATTTGATACATCATATGTATACATTAATTGAAAAGATATGTCTAATATGTTATTATTTTTTAATATAAATACCTCGAGACAATAAATTTTATGTAAATTATTTTTATTTTGTGACGAATAAGTTTAACTTTACATAAGAATTTTTTATTAGAAAATAAAATTTGCATAAATATTTTTGCACGAATCACATTAAGGTTCTTAGTAAAGATGCGGCAATATTACATTTGTATGTTTACATAGAAACAAAGCTATCAATTATGCAAATTCTTATGTTTTGTTGGTTTGGTTATATGTACAATGGCCTGCACACATTTCACGCACAAAGCAAGGATGAAGCTTGTCATTTTGCTCCTGCCTACTTTCTATTACTCCGCCTGCGTAATGCGTTAAATACAGGGTTGGTATCATGCACGATTCAGATCAGATATGTTTAAGAAATTCAAGCGTAAAATTTAAAATCTGTGTAATTCTCATACATATATAGGTCGAGTGATCAAATTAAAGGTATAATTAGTGAAAGAGTGGGGAAAAAATTAAAGGGCAAGAGGAAAAATGGAAGAGAACAAGAAGCAAAAACAACACGTCGTGCTGATTCATGGCGCATGCCATGGTGCATGGTGTTGGTACAAAGTTACGACACTGCTGAGATCCCAAGGCCACCGTGTGACCGCCCTCGACATGGCTGCTGCCGGAGCTAATACCAAACCTTTGGCAGAGGTTACTACTTTCTCTGACTATTCACAGACGCTGATGGATTTCATGGAGGCTTTGCCAGAGGAGGAGAGGGTGGTTCTTGTCGGGCATAGCATGGGTGGGATTAGTATATCTCTTGCCATGGAAAAATACCCCAAGAAAATTGTTGTTGCTGTTTTTGTTACTGCCTTCATGCCCGGCCCTAACCTAATTGTCCATACTATTCGTCAAGAGGTATCGTACGTCGACATCTTTATAAAAATATGTATATATATTATAAGTCATTAATGGTCACACACACACACACACACACATATATATATATATATACGATTTTGTTACCCTGCACACATGGTGTGCAGGGTATCATGTGCACCGCCTACGTGCCAGTGCATTATTGGTCCGCCATTTTTTAAAAAACAAAACAAAAAATTTTTTGTGGTTGTGGGCGTGCCACGTAGACAGGCGTCCACAAGTATGCAGGAGAAGGGTGTGCAGGGTATCATTGCTCATATAATATATATATATATATCATATGATGACATCTTTTTGTTGGATATATACAGCACGAAAGGCAAGTGGAGACTTTTTTGGACTGCCAAGTATCATTTAGCAATGGAGAGGACAAACCTCCCACCTCCTTCCTCTTAGGCCCAAAGTTTATGTCCTCTCACTTGTATCAACTTTCGCCACCCGAGGTAACAACCCATTTAACCACATTCAAAAATATACTATGCGAAACGTATTCTTTATCTCAAACAAACTCTGTCTTTTCATTCTTATACATATGTTCTTTGTTGGGTACATGTATATAGGATTTGACTCTGGCAACGTCATTGGTGAGACCCATTGGACGTTATCAGGATGCGCCTGATCTGTCGAAAGAAACTCTTCTGTCGGAAGAAAATTACGGTTCGGTTCGACGTGTTTACGTGATTTGCGAACAGGATTACGTCTTAAGGAAAGAGTACCAGGAGTGGATGATTGAAAATAATCCAACACATGAGGTGAAGATGATTCATGATGCTGATCATATGGTCATGTTCTCTAAACCCCAAGAATTGTGTCTCTGCCTACAACAAATCATTGGAAAATAATATTTTTTTCCCTTGTTCACGAGTAGCTGCATGTGTATTACCAATAAAAATTATATGGTATGATGATTTACACTTAAATGTACGGAGAAAAGGGGGAAAATGGACAATTTTAATTGATTTATAACGGCATAATATGATTAATTTTTAAATAAATTTAATAGTTGATATACTAATATTAAAGTTTAATTAATTTATTTTTAAAAGACCCACATGTCAGTATACCACCTATTTTAAGAAACCAAACACATTTAATTTTAACTCCATTGGAGTTGGCATAATAAAGTTACGTGATATTCCTAATAGTTAATGTCAGTGTCCCTTTGGGAATTCATATACCAGTTAATTTTTTCCTTGCAGTGTTTATATATACTTGTAATTCTCCTTCTTGCGTCTCATTTTTACCTCATGTACAATGTAACCAACGATCATATAAGATTTGTGAATTAGACAAATGTCATTGTTTATAAATTCGCTCTTCAAATATCTTTTCATTTTGTGAAGAGCTTGGGTCGAGACTCGAGACCCAAGTCAGCGTGAGTTGCAATATCCGGTTACAAATTTGTAACTGGATATTGTTGTGGTACACAAATCAATGGTATGTGGTGGTGAATATTTAGATAAAGAGGATATTTGGATGACATATCTTGAATTATATCCATCATTGTGGATGTCATTATATTTGAATTCAAATGCAAAATATTTTGAGGACAGGGTGAAAACAAAAATAGAAAAAGAAATCAGAGCGTAAGCAGTAGTACTGGGCAGTGCATGTACGTGAGAATAATTGACTGAATTATTATTGTGGGGGAAGGGAAGGGAAGGGAAGCGCATAAATTGGACCGTACTCGGGGAAAAAGTGAATGAAGCGGGTTGTGGACCCAAGAAAATACTATTTGCCGCGTAAAGTGAGACAACAACCGGGCTGGGGCCCCATTTACTCAATTGGATTGAATCGAATCATTCTCCGGTCCTCCCCGCTTTACACATTTCATTCGACTTATTATTCATTTAATTTTTTTAATTGATTTCATAATTTAATATTAATACATTTTCATAAACCCGAAATTATTTAGAATTTAATATTGCTAAAAATATCGTATCTTCCAATAATACATGAATGCTTACTTTTTAATGGATTTTTTAGGGTACAACTATTTTTTTTAATTTTATATGTATTTATTGATAATATTGTCACATCAACGTCACGTCGAAAATAAATTCGAATAGAGAAAAGAACTAATATAACAAAATAAGTTTGAAATTTAATAAAAAAAAACAAACATACGGAAATAAAAATGTATCACGTTCTTGTAATTATTTAACTCTTTTTGCAGGCGGATTATCACACCAAAATGAGGGTTTATTTATTTCAAAATAATATGATATATACATACAATATATTAATGGTTATCTTGTAAAATATTTTCCTGTCACTCCAACTTTTTATAGGATAATAATGCATAGCAATTAGAATAATTAATTTCACTTTTATGTTTTTGACAGATTTTTTAGTCACTTTTAATTAAACTTAATTCCATTTAATTTTTTAAATTTTAAATAATTTATTTATTTTTATTTAGTCTTAAAGGTTTTAATAATTGAATGTCGTTGATAGATTTGAGAGCATGAAAGTGACATGGCAAGAATATTGTTGAATAGTGTAGATTAATGAAGCGCATGCAAGAAGAGAATATTATCTGCCCGAGCTGCCCGGCCACCACCATTCTCGCGTCCTTTTCTGCTGTCGTCCCACCACCACCAATCACCACCACACGTATAATTTAATTCAAATAAAGTACCAATTAAATTATATATTCAAATCCTAAAGTTGATTTTTTAAATTCCCTGATAATATTTTTGGTTGTGGTTGTGTTTCCGGACGGCACGCGCGGTCAGGTCAGGTCAGTCAGTTCAGTTCAGGTGTACGTGACGAGTATCTCTTTGTTCAATTGTTGGATTGTGAGGTTACATTAATAAAGCATCCGCCAGTCCTGACCCAAGGCTGCATGCATTTAAAAAAAAAAAACAATTATTTATTTTTATATGCACTTTTGGATTTTAAGTTATGATTAGAAATATTTGAAATATCGTGTTACGAACAAGAAATGAAAGAAAATGAACATATGGAGCTAGGAAAAGAAGAAATTGATAATTCTGTGTATTATAGTCGGTCTCTCCATTTATGGACCAAAAGTCTTGTGATTGAAGTGTGACCAACAATGGATGTAAAAACAAGCATGTGTTTTTGGTTATGGTGGTCGTTTTCTTGTTAGCTTTTTCTTCATTTTCACACCTTTGTTTCAGTCTAGGTCTCGGGTTTCACACTTCCACATTCCTCTTCAAACATGTACATTTCTCTTGCATGCACACTAATTAGCTTATTTCAAACAAATTTAGGATTTTGATTTTATTATTATTATTATTAATTTGTGTCCCTGGAGATTTATTCATGTAATGAGCCAATTAGAATGCTGACATGATATCATAAATAATAACAAAATGTGACGTCATGTTAGCGTCCCATAGGAATTGTTTTAGAAAAATACTAAAATTGAGAGAAAAAATAACGGATTAGGAATGAAATTTGACTACTTAAAAAATAACTTCGTGCACAATTCAACATAATTATGCTTAATAGCATCCAAAGCAGCATTTTAACAATGGCTTCTAATTTTTATGTTTTTTATTTTATTTTTGAAAACTAAGATATTTTTTAATTATCGTATAATATTATTAATATTGAGTATCCATTGTTGTACGTAATTTTTCTCGGCATTATCACCAAATAATCTCGGTATCATACGCTATATTTGACCAGCAGCTTTTTAAGCATTGACTGCGTAGTTGTCTGTGAATAAAATAATTGGGTGGTGAGTGAGTGGATAAATAAATTAAATATTTAAATGAAGCGTATAAATAATCAGGGATGACTTTATCCTAAAAAATATAACAAACACTGCCGATAATTATAATAAAATTTAATTTTTGTTCATAAAAAAATAATATTTCAACCTAATTACAAATTTTAAACCGCTTGTCATAATTAAACTCGTTTAATATATTCAATCTTGTTTACGCTGATGAATACCAGGATTGACAAATTCTTGGTTATAAATTCACATCATCTTTCCCATTATTTATCCTAATATGTGCTAATATAATGTCCGATTCTTTACACAATAATTAAATAGCCTTAATCTGTTAAAAAAAGGCCTTAATTGGGTATATGTTTAGTTTCTTTTTAAGGCCATAAATTTGTTTTCTTTAATTAATTCAAATCATATTTTGATTTAATCCCAAGAAAAGTTTGTAAGTACTTCATAATTGACATGATCATAATGAAATTGAACATGGATTGATTCAAGCACACGCACAAACAAAATAAAGCTGCAAACAAACAAAAATTATGATCAAGAACAAGCTAGCTAGCTAGCACAATGAATCCCCCTCGTGTTGCAAAAAAAGCGGCAGTATAATTAGTAATCATACTAGGTTGATCGTGTGTTCGACTAATTTTTTTAGTCGAATAATCTTCGGTGAAGCCAAATTGAAGCCATAACTTTCGGGCCATTGAGTGCAGTTCCTAGCTATTAATTGAGGATGGTGGGGTAGTGTTCTTTGTACGTATTTTCATGCTGCCATAGGCTTCTTTAAACTCGAACCTATTTGTTTCCAATTCTTGGATGGACAGAGCCTTTTAGTGCTAGCAACTGTTTAATTAATTAAAATATATTGCTTCGTCTCGAAATTTAAATAAGACGATTTATGTATTAGTGTGCCGCATGTGTTATCGGGTACACCACATGGTATTTCGATAATTCCATGGAAACTTTATTTGGATTGATTTCGACAACTATACGACAGATTTAGCTTATTTTCCTATGCTAAACATGCAGTTTCCACACATTTTTATAAGCATTGTTTTATATTTATAAATAGATACATTTAATTAAGAGTGATGCTTAAATCTCGCCATGTTTGTAGGAGGAAAAATTACATTTTTGATCATGTAAATTGAATATTTTTTTATTTTTGGTTATGTTATCGATAAATTCACGATTTTAGTCCGATAATTTGTATTTTTTTTCAACTTTAGTCATTTTTATTGGAATGCTGACGGACACATGACGCATCAGCAATATCCGATTTCATATTAGTATTTTTCGACGTCATGTCAGCTTTCTTGTAACATATGATCGAGATACATTACAATATATATATATATGTATATATATACACACACACACACACACATATAATCATGTGATAGGTGACAAATGTGAGAATATATGAAATGAATGTAATATCAATTATAACAAAATGTTAAAATTGAGTACGTTACTAATCCAAAAACCAAAAGACTAAGTTATTGTTTTCGAAAGTAGACAAAGTAGCTTGTTTCTTTAGTTTGTCACGTCCTATATATAAGGTTTTCTATCTTAACTTGTTCTGTTCCTCTACCTTCCCCTATAAATTTTCGGCTCAACAAATCAAAACCCTCTATTTTCAGCTGAAAAGAAACAAAGGTAAGCTCCCATTTTCATGTTTCCTTATCTCTCTTTTCTCACAATGATCACGAAGTAAATGATAAAATTACAAACACAACAAACCCTAGCTATCTAAGCAACTTTCTTCATCTTTTTACTAAAAAGAGTAACAAATATCTGCTTTTTTTCTTGGTTCTTTTGAATTTTTGTAGATCTGCAAAGAACAGAAAAAGATGATTCAAGAGCTTCTTGGGGGAGGCAATGTTGGCTTAATAGCTGGAGAAAGATCCAATATCTCTAGCCCTAATGGAGGATTTCTTGTTGGCCCGGTTTCTCCTTCTCCGTCCAGTACTCCGTCACCCTCTTCTTCTGCTGGAGCAGCTGCCACTGCAGCTGCTGCTGCGATGGAGAATCTGAGATGCCCACGATGCGATTCTTCAAACACGAAATTCTGTTACTATAACAACTACAATCTCACTCAGCCACGCCATTTCTGCAAGACTTGCCGCCGCTACTGGACAAAAGGTGGGGCCTTGCGAAACGTTCCAATTGGAGGTGGATGCCGGAAGAACAAGAGCACCAGCATATCTGCGGCCGTTGGGAAGTCTTCAACTGCCGGAAAGTTGAAAACTTTCTCATCGGAGATGGGGAAAGCAGCCTTTTTCAGTGGATTTGAGCACGCTGATGCTTTCACTCAAAGCCCTATTTTATGGGCCACCCCGCAGAATTCTAACATACTTTCTTTACTCAGAGCAAACCAAAACCCTAATCCGAATCCACTGTCTAATCCAGGAAAAGAAGAAGTTGGTTTATTTGGATCACACTTGGTGACAGATTGTTCCGTTTCCAATGGCGGATTTCACACTCGGGCCTTAGGCTTCGACCCTTTAGGCCCGATCCAGGTTCCATCCATCGGCCTGTCAAATTCTTTCCACAGAGACAATCAACACCAAGCTCAAGCAAGCCAAACCTTTATTCTTGGTGAAGTTAAAAATAATGGGATTCAAGAACTGTATCAAAAGCTCAGATCTTCAACAAATATTTATCCTGAAATTGCACCGCAGGTAATTCTTGGAAGCATGGTGTCGTCGTCTTCTTCTTCCACCATTTTCGAATCGGCACCCATTGCCGGAGCTGAAATCGGCTTCTGCAATTCAACTATGTATTGGCCGACAGATCTGCCCACAACAAATGGTGCTTACCCTTAAGCGATCAAAATCCTTATTTACAATTAATTAATTATATACTGCACGGAACCGCTAATATGCACCCATGACTTAACTATCATTTGATCCTAAAGCTTATAAGTGGATATTCCGATCCGTATAAACTTTATTATCGAACGATAATTAATAATTGTGGTGAATTTCAATTCGTGCAGAGTATAATATATATATACTTACTTCATTAGTTTCACTTACAAAGCTAGCTAGCTAGCTAGCTAGGGTTTGGGGTTATTATTTTGCTTTATAATTTGGATCAGTGTGGTATATCATATATGGGTGAATTTAGCATCATTGTTCTTCCTTTTTAGTTAATTAAGTGTGTTTAATTAGTTTATGGTGTGTTGGGTGTGGAAGAATTTTTAGATGTTCAAGTGATTATCTGTGCATGGTTTATGCTGCAGATTTGATTATATTATAAAATTATATTAGTGGGATCGAGTATTGTTCATTCAATTTTTAATTAAATTTGTTTATTGCTTGATACTCAATCCACCAATCTTATAATTTTCTTGATATGCGAGAAGACTCACATTACACAAAGAAGATTTGAACTATACAATATCTTAAAATATAATTTAATATAATCTTCTTCCAACATGCATTTTCTTAAAAATATAATTAGGCAAGTAAATAATTAAATATAACTGTATTGGATTTTTTTTTATACTTTAATTTACTTCACTTAAAATGTCCTTAGTATAATATTTCATCGTATTACTTTTCTGCTCAGATTTTTTATTTTATCATAAAAAAATATATTTCCTCGCAATTTTTTCAAAAACAATTGTGGAATAATTTGTAGTCCCACGGATTGCATACACCGAATATCAAATCATATCATATATTTTTTTATCAACANGAGACAATGCGAACTAAGCGTGCTTTGGACAAACAAGAGAAGATTCTTGATTTGTTAAGCTTTATCGATTATCATTGTTATAATTATTATGAAAAGGTTACTTAGAATCGAAAAATGTGATTCTCCCAGTTGGAAGGAATCCTTCCAATATGGCAAACTGCAACCCAAGGCCATTAAATTAATCTGTTTAGTTTAGATCAAATAATTGAGATATATATAATTAATTATATAGTCCCTGATTTTAATATTTATTTAATTTCGATGCATATGAGTGTGAGACTGAGGACCACATACAGCAACAGGTGTCAAGTTCTGTTAGAGGCCAAACAAGATCATACCATTGTATATCTTATGACATAAATCTTATCTTAATAATTAAATAACGAAGATATACTAGTTCACACTAATTGACTTCATAAAATTATTGTGTTGCATATGTACAAGGAAATTAATAGCCATATTTAAGGGTGTCAATTCGGTATATTGGGTGTGTTGGGTCGGGTCGGACAATAATACTATTTAAAAATTGTTCAACCCGAACTTAACCCGAACCCGAGCTAACCCCAATTTTGAATTTTTTTAAAAAAATTTTAAAAGAAAATTAAATAAAATTTAAAAAAAATAATAATAATAATATTTTAATTTAAATACATAATAA
The DNA here is from genome assembly GCF_012295235.1 of Primulina huaijiensis. Lineage (NCBI taxonomy): Eukaryota > Viridiplantae > Streptophyta > Magnoliopsida > Lamiales > Gesneriaceae > Primulina > Primulina huaijiensis. The sequence continues at coordinate 24,572,355 of NC_133307.1, forward strand.
CAAAATCTCTCTCATATATATGATTTAAATTAGAAAGTCTAATTGTAGGAAAATAAAATATATTTACTAAATCAAATAAAAAATTGTTCAAAAAATATAAAATGTTCAAAATAAATATTAAATTATGAAAGTTTATGCTATAAATATACAATAAATATTTTTTCAGACATACAATATATAGAAATGTAGGTAATATTTATTAGTTTTTTTTAAAATTATAATTTTCGGGTCAACCGAGCCCAACTCAACTCGATCATTTTTTTCTGGTCAGCTATCGGGTCCAATCCGAGCTAACCCGAACCCAAAAACCTCAAACTCACACTTGATTTTTTCAGGTTGAACCGTGTCCAGTTGGTGTGTCGTATCTGATTTTGACACCTTTAAGGCCCATATTGCGTTAATACGTTATTCAATTAAAAACATATGTGCGTCCTTGTATAGTATATTTATTATTTTTTTTTTTGGATTTTTTATAAAAAAATGTACATTTGGGGATTCAAAGAAATATACAAAGACATTAATAATTTATCTTTTTTAGGCTAACATAATTAATTATATAGGATAAGATTATCTTGAGCCTCTGTTTTGAACTAAATGGGCTTCGACTAATCCATTACCTTTGGACTGAGGCTGATTGTAGGCCAACAACCGACAGATATGGGCTCTCTCTGTGTGTGTTTCCCAAATCGTTACCGTTTTTATAAATTATAATTATTTGCTTAAAAATAATTTATTTACATCTATTATCTATACTATTTTATTAATGTAAAGACATGATAGTAACCATCTAAAAAAAATAACTTTTTTTTTTTAATTTTACCCTTATATGATACTAGTATTACACTTTTGTTTTTTGTTTTTTTTTTTAAATTTCAATATACACTTTTATTTTTATTTTTTTTATTTCAGCAATTCAAATATCAATTTAGTCCCTCCATGATTTGTCAAATTTCACTTTACTCTATCAATAATGATAAAAAGACTATACACACATCGCGTGTACAGAATAACTAATTTATAGTAATTTCTCCCACACAAGAATGAAATTAATCTCATGTTTAGTCACAGCCACGTGAATGTTGTCACTTTCTTCAACCAAAAAAAATGATATATTTTATTTCGGGGAAAAAAAAAACAAAAAGAAACGAGAGACTTCCACCGAAATGTTGAATATTTCGTTTTGATCCAAATCAGATATATGTACGAGTAATAAAATTAAAATGGGAAGAAGGCTGCATGGCTTCCACGTCTCCTACTCATTCAAATACGTGTAACCCCAAATTAATTATATATTTAAACCTGTCTTAGACTATACCAAATCTTATATCACCAATCTTCTGGCGCAGAATACTGTACAGATAATTTTCAATCATGTCCGCTTCACCGGAATCTCAGCCTGCTCCACCAATAACCCAGCACCAAGAAAATCCAGGTTCCGTTGTATTTTAACTTTAGAATTTCAAGAAGTTTTATGTAGTTTGATTTGAAAAACTTGCTAATTAGAATATGTTAGATTATGTGGCAGATTGGGTGAGGGATATAGTGTTATGGAGAAGAAAGGATGCCGGTATTTTACTCCTTGTGGCGGCAACAGTTACATGGGTGGCGATGGAGATATATGGCTTTACGTTTATCACTTTGGTTTCTTGGCTGGCTATGGCGATTGTCGTGTGTTTGTTTGCTTGGGGGAATCTTAATCGTCTCTTCAATAGGTACCCAACTAGGAAATTATTCATTTCTATTCTTTTTTCCTTTACACGAAGGTGTAGTTTCTAGACTTTTGATATTAACTTGTCTGGTGCAGAGAGGGTACTCCAGACTTGTCAAGATTGGAAATCAGCGAGCAGACGACAGTAGAGACAGCCACTTTATGCCATCAGCTTATCAATGAAGCGATTCGAATGGTACTTCACATGGGGGCCGCGAATGAATGGTTTGTGTTCGCCGGAGTTGTGGCTTCTTTCTATGCACTTTCCTTGGTGGGAAGCTACTTAGATTTACTTACAATCTGCTACATAGGTAATTCTGAAATTCCTCACAAAACATATAAGCATTTAATAATTGAGTTACATGATTTAATTTTCCTTTAAATGTTGTAGGCATTTTGGGAGGATTGACATTGCCTTTGACATATGTGAAAAACGAGGAGAAGATAAACGAGTATACTGAGAAGTTGAGGATAAAATCGGAGAGGTTGTATTTCATGTTAAGGGAAAAGCTTCAGAAAATGATCAATAAGTTAACAGGGAAACAGAAAGAACCAATTAAGGAGCAGAAGACGGAGTAGCTCCTATTTTTTTTTTTTAATGTAAATTGCTTGTTCCAAGTTTTTTTTGTTTATGTTGTATAAAGGAACAAAAGCCATGCATGATGTGTGGTGTGTTTTTTGTTAATAATTTTGATATAAATGGTGTTTGGAGATGAATTGTCCTATTGCCTTTGTCTCTTAGGCTTCGTTTGATGTTCAAATTAAGTCTAACTAATAGAAGCCCAAATTTCTACTACCACAATTTGACAAATATGGCAACACAAGTTTTGAAATATATGTGACATTAAATATGTAATTTGACTTCCAAGTTGTGCACGCGGCAATTAATCAATCAACAAATTTATTCGAGAACGGCCCGCTAGTTACGTTGCAAGCAACATAAAAATTAAATATTCTCTTCACTATTGATATCTATGAAATACAAATCGAATATGAGGAGAATGACACGCATTTGTGGCCTGCAATATCATGGAAGCCTCGATCAGGTAGGTCGAAGGTCGATTTCTCGGGTCCAGGCACATCGGTCCTGAGCGTGCAGTTGCCAATATGTTTGAGCAAGTGCATCTGGGTCCATCGACCCGGCTTCTACTCCCCCATGCAACTCGCCGACCGAAGAAGTTGAGGATCTTCCCCTGTCAAACACCAAATTAAAAATTAGCTAGCAAAAAGCATCCTGATGCACTACCATCATAATTGTACTAAGGTTCATATTTATGATTGTAAAAAGTAACTTGGTTTTTTCTTGTAGATCAAATATCATAACATTAATTAAATTTTAGGATCGGTGGACTGTTGATAATGGCGTATATATTCTAGTGGGCTGCCGCGGACAATAAAGTGTAAGATTTTGTGGCAAGATTCTATATGGACCATCATGAATCAGTCAGACAGGCCGACAAACCTAGGGGCGCCGACTATGCCGTCGATGATGACATGAGCAACGTGTACTCCCCGAGGCTGGAATTCTCTGGCGAGGCATTGAGCTAACCCTCTCATCGCAAACTTCCCACAGCCTGTTGTTTTAAATTTAAATAAATGAACTTAAATTTATTAATCCAAGTTTACTTTTGTTCTTTGGCCAAAAAGATGCTTGAATGGGGTCTAGAAACAACCAAAAAGATATCATACAACTTGGAAAATGTCACTTTTTAGAATCTAACTAACATAGCTTCTATATTTTAACATTAAAAAAAGTTGATTAATTAATTCATGGCATTGGAAAGGAGCTACTTTACATAAGTCGGAGAAGCCAGCAATCCCGTAAAGAGAAGCGGAGCAGCCGGTGAACAGAATCGTCCCTCTTCCTCTATCCACCATGCGCGGAAGCACCTGCGATCAATTTCTCAAAAAATATTTCACAATTTATCAAGTGTTCGGAGTACATCTATTACTTCGCCGACCTGTTGGGCGCAGTGGAATGCGCCGACGGTGGAGACGGCGAGGGATTTTTGGAAGTGATCGAGTCTGATATCGGCGAAATTGGTGGGGTTCCGCGATGTTGGATTGTAAGCGTTGTATACTAAAACTTCCACGAAACCCAGAGACAGAACCCCCTCGAATGCCTCCTTTATGCTTCGAGACTCCGAGCAGTCGATTCGGATTGCGAATACCCGCGCTTTCTCTTCTCTCGCTATTTCATCTGCAAATCTGGATAGTCTACCTGTAACAATTAAATCAGCATACGGGATATANGTATCCAGTGTACTGGCCTAGGTCGCGGGATAGAATGGCGACAGTGTACCCTTCATGCGCGAATTTCCGGGCGATGGACCGTCCGAGCTTGGCCCCCACGCCTACTATGGCCGCGATGCCTTTCGGCGAGGCTGAGCTTGTCATGTTACGCATCGTGTATATACGCAAAACCCGTACTATCTAGCAAAATCAGCAGCTAATATTTATAGTCTATATGTAACTGTTGATGGATAAACTAGCTATTTGAATAGAAAATTCAGAGGGGAAGTGGGATGGACATGGAATTGAATGATTTTCTTCCTAAAATCGGTGGCTTTCTGGGTTAAATTAAAAAAACATTCATTAAAAAAAGGTAAAATATACAGATACAAACACACTGCACATCTTAATAAATAGTAATTTGAGATTCCGCAATTTATACTTCTCAACCTCTACTGTACAAATATCTGAGATAATATAATAGCTTCGACAGGTTTTTTGGATAAGGTGTCGATAGGATCAGAGAATTGGAACTCACATATAATAGATTCATTTACTCTATAATAATTCGAATATTCACATATAATTTCTTTTTATTTTATCAGCGTATAAATGTTGACATAAAAAATGTCATTTAAATATATAACTTTTAAATTTTATATTCACCATACGGGTTATTGATGAAGATAAATTGTTCCTCAAACAGATGAAGGAAAAGCTTCACAATTTTGGCTACTTTATTTTTTATTTATACAAAATTTTAATCAATTTATGAAACGGTTCTTCTATTTCAATTATTTATAAAAATATTATTTTTATATCAAAATTATTATTTACTATTTAAAATATGAACAAATCGATTTATCTCATTGACAAATCTACATGAGATAGTTTAATAATTTTTTTATATATAATATATGATTATTTTCTTCGCAAGTCATTCCTTATCCACCGGATATGTAAGACCAAATGGCCACGACACTCCAAGAAAATTGTTGTCAGTTACCACGTGTACCATTATACATGCTTATATATATATTTTTTGGATAATTATTATTTTTATTGAATTATCGAATTTTAAAAAATCGTATAGATATGGTAGTCAAGTATATATAATATTTTTAAAATTGATAGGGTCGTGACTATATTAAGTAAATTTAGTTTGGTTGTGAGACGATCTCACATATTTTTATTTTTAAGATAAGTAATATTGTTCATATTTATAATAAAAATAACATTTTTTTATATAAAAGTGTAACTCAAATAAAATATTCGTCTCACAAAATTTAGTTATCAAATAATCTAATTTTTATAATTCATTGTTATATAAATATATTATTGTTTAGTATAGTATTATAGATTTTATATCGTTTTCTTTTCATAAGCGAAACATTGGAATTTATTAAAAATTTTGTTAAATAATTTTGGTGATTATTTTTAGATATTATATTAATATTAACATTAAAAACTATAAAAATGTATTTTATAATAAATTTTTATGTTTATAGATAAATGATTATTTAAAATAAAAAAACGTAGATAGAGATAAAAACAAGTATTTTATTGAGATATGTTGGATATAGATGAGATATGTATTTACTAAAATATGTTTTTACGATTTTTTTTAATAAATAAAATGAACTGTTTGTAATTCTAGAATAAACAAAATAATATCACGACACCGACTTTTATAATATGGTATAGATAACGTATAATAATATAATATAGATATATAAATTATTATTTTATTAAATTGAAAATCGTATAAAAATTAAAATGAAGCAAACCGGTGTTTTATAACCAATCACAAATTTTATGTTGGACGCAGGATATCAATGAACTTCTACGAAATAGTCGAACGGGATTCAGCCAATTATCTTGATTGTGGAATATCATTGAGAAATAAGAATACGTCCTCGTATGATCATTGACCATAAAAATGAACCGAAAGGTTAATCTTTACCAACTTGATCTTGTTGCTCGTGGTTTCCATCTCGAACGAAAGTCACTTTATGCATTGATGCAATGAAGCTTTACAAATAAAAATAGATAAATATTTAAGGAGAAATTACAAATATCACCTCCTGTGAAATCCTAAGTTTGTTAATATTTCTTTGTGAAAGTTTTTTGAGCTAATAACTTCATGTTATTTTAGATCTATAGCACACGTACCTTAATTCAAAATTTAGTCAATTGAAAATTAAAAATGACAAATTTTCCACTACTTAAATAAATAATTAAATTAATTTTTTATAACTCTATATTTAATTGAATAAAACAATCAACTTTTAATTAAATAACTATGAAAATTATATGTAATTATCGTGTCTTAACATTACTTATAAGCGAAATATATCTTAATAGTAAATTGTATTATTACATTAAATTAAGTAATTAACGAGTTTAATTGTTTTTTAAATAAAGTTAAATATTAAAATTAATTGTATAAATAAACTTAATTGGAAATATAATTTAATGCATTGATACTGTCATAACCAAAAACTCTTGTTAGTCGGACAATATTAGATTTAAAATAATCATTTTTTTATCATATAAATGTAGAGCACTTTATGGTCTGTCATGTATTATTTTATGCTACACCTGAAGTATTATCTTTTGATGTGGTTAAATTTTAGCTCTTGGATCATAAACAAATATATTAACTTATATAAAAATGTGAGAAATCTATATGATCTAAATTAGAACATATGGATAAACCAGGTTTCTCCTAAAATACTAATCACATAATATCTTTCTTTTTTAAAGAAACAATACAATACAATAAAACCTCTAATATTAACTTTTAAAAATTTCTTAAACCTTATAATATTTCACACAAAAAATATTAAATATAAACAAATATTTATATTTAAATTTAATTGTACGCAGTATTTAAACGAAGCTGAGCAATCTCGTTTGGAGAAAGTGAAATGAATGGATGCTGGCTGATCGCCTTGACGGCAAGCCCTTTACCACTGCTTTCTTTTGTTTTGCTTTAAATCTTTTTTTCCTTTATTGGTTCTCCATTTCCTCTCACTTAATGATGACATATAATTTATTTACACTATTTGTATTATATACAAGGTCTGCTTTATCGGACGACAAACAAATAAAATTGTCCATAATCTTATTAGGGTATGTTGTTTCCACGCTCGTCCTATGATCTGGACTCTACCGCCAAATCTTATTATTGATGTTTTGCATAAAGACTGTAATGACTTTATTCGTAATAAATTATTTATTTCTGTAAAAAAAAAGCATGAATATTTGACGCCAATTAAATAAATTATTTAAGTACTCTTGTTAAACAAAATATTAAATAAGAAATTATATTTGAATTTTGTTTCTTGATTAGTTTTTTAGATATTTTTTTAAAAAAAAATTAGATCTCATGTAAAAGAAAGAACTAGAAGGATAAAAAAATATATGGTATTTTGCAGATTCTAAGATTACTTTATGAGTCAAATATTATATGTATTTTATAAAATGAATATGTTTTTTTATGAGACGTTCTCACAAATATTTATTTTTGAAACGAGTCAACCGTATCCAATGCCCATATTTACAATAAAAAATAATACTTTTGACATAAAAATAATTTTTTTCATGAGTGACTCAAATAAAATATACGTTTCACAAAATTGACTTGCGAGATCGTCTCACATAAATTTTTGTGTCATAAAATATAGTATATACATATCATGATTAAGAATTAAAAAGAATGTACAGACAACTTAAATTTAACCTCAAACCCCCATTTTTGTGTGTTTTATTTAATTTTTATAATTAAAATTTAATTAATAACATTTTTGTTCAATAAATTTTTTCTAGTTATATACAGAACTTTTAAGTTGTCGAATTATTTTTTTCACTTTTTAAAAGTTGAGAACTAAAGTTAGTTAAATTAATTTTAACCAAATTTAAAACTAAAAGTGCCGACCCAGAATCGAATTGACTGCTGAACTATTTATTATGTTTTGCTAACATTAGTTTCAATAAATTGTTTTCCATAATATTTTTTTTGGTCTAACCGTAGATCGATTCCGGGATTGAACCGGAAGCTTCCGATCGAGAACCGGTTCTGTCTAATGGACGTGTTATTTGACACTTTCATCAAACAGTGGTCTGTAGCATTCACAACGAAGTTCTTGACTGGTAAAAAAGTCTTCTCGTCATTTTCATTTACATTTTCCCTTCTCACCTCCAACTCAGTCCCCCAGCTCCTCCGTCTCGCCACCGCCGGTTTCTCACCTACCGGTTCACCGTCGATTTCCCGTCTCTGCATCTGTCTCGCTAATTCTGCTCACATCTTTACTAACTGAATTTATTTGCTCTTGCCTACGACTGACTTGTCGACCTTAACGGACTCCCCTTCTATCGAGGATTTATTGAGTGGAATAATCCGAAGAAGGTGATATTCATGTGTAATTATTTCTTAAATATTTATTCCTTTAGCGTACTGGTCAGTCGAGGTCATGCCTGGCTACTTTATCATGTGATGTATATTTTGACAGTTTTTCATGTCACAAGAGAAGCCGCTATCTTGTAAGGTCTGATCCGTATATGGAAAAATATAAAGTGGTCAGTTGTCATCAAGTTCACCGAAGTGTTTGCTCCGGGTTTCTCCAAATTTTGTTCTTTCCTAGATTTAGGCTTTCTGATGTAAATTTCTTCATCGTGGTTCATTTTGTATTGTAATGTGCTTTAATGATCAAAGGAAGAAGCTTTGATAATCTATTCCCTTGTTTTTTTTTTTTTTTTTTTTTTTTTTTTTTTTTTTTTTTTTTTTTTTTTTTTTTTTTTTTTTTTTTTTTTTTTTTTTTTTTTTTTTTTTTTTTTTTTTTTTTTTTTTTTTTTTTTTTTTTTTTTTTTTTTTTTTTTTTTTTTTTTTTTTTTTTTTTTTTTTTTTTTTTTTTTTTTTTTTTTTTTTTTTTTTTTTTTTTTTTTTTTTTTTTTTTTTTTTTTTTTTTTTTTTTTTTTTTTTTTTTTTTTTTTTTTTTTTTTTTTTTTTTTTTTTTTTTTTTTTTTTTTTTTTTTTTTTTTTTTTTTTTTTTTTTTTTTTTTTTTTTTTTTTTTTTGTGTGGGGGGGGGGTTGGTTTACCATGGACCATACTACTCTGTTTTGCTAGGTTTGTTGGGTTCATAAAATCAAAGTGAACAAAGTCTGCTTTAGTATAAGGGTGCGAGGGTAGTCATAGGAACTTGTAATAGAATCCAAAAATGTTGATTGTCCTAGTTTGACAAATGAAATGAAATTTTGAGATACAAAGTCTCTGAAATCGAGTTTTCTACATGTACACTTTTAGCAATCACATTCTATAATGAGCTTTTCCAAATGTGGAATGCCACATATGAATGCATCTTTCTTTGTTTGTTTCTTGATAATATCCATATTTGGACCTGTCCTTATCTTATTATTTGCTGCTTGGTTATGATAAATTTGGATGAACAACCATGCCAGGAGTATGTAAATTCCATGATCACTCAATCCCTGTTTTCCTCTTCCAGAACAAGATGACCATTTCAGAATGCTATTTTGTTCCTGAAATGGAGTACCATTATTAGACGCAACATCAAGTTGCATTAATTTTTTCAGTAATTATCATTATATCCGTATGTGCTGCAGGATTCTTTCAATGCACGGTGTTGGCAGTGCAGGGAATGCATCTAGTTCAGTTCGTACTCGCAAGGAAAAGAGGTTGTCATATGTGTTAAACGACGCAGATGATACAAAGGTGGTCCTTCATTTTTTAGATTGTTTTCAAGTCTTCCACACTGTTAGTTCTTAAGTGGATATTAGATCCAATGCTCATGTGCTTTACTGATGTAACATGTTCATCCTCAAGTTGATGATGCATTTCCCTCTGTTATTGCATAGGAAGAAAATACAAAAGAAAGGACAGAAGATGACCTTTTGGCTTTAGTTTGTAGAGGTCTGATATAATAGCAGGAGACACTTCATGCTTGTGCTTTTTTATGAAGTGAAATGTGATTATAACCTGCCTTATTAATTTTTGGTTCGTGACATGATATTATAATATATAAACTTTATTGTTGAACCGGGCTAAGATTCAAAAATAGTTTTATGACTTATACAGGAATAGACATTGACTAACAATTTTGTGTTTTGGTTTACATCTGTTGGAATAAAATGTTTTCACCAGTTCTGGCCATTTATAACTTAAAATGTATAATACTCATAAATGATTATCACTTAAAAAAATTTTATGCATGGTGTTCAGGGATCAATTTAAAAAATTTTAAAGTCATTTCGTCTGGTTGTTTTAATTATTTGCAGCATTGTGCTGGCATAAACTGCTTGGCTGTATCAAAGTCAGCTATAGCATATGGGTGTGATGATCTTTTCACTGGTAGTCGTGATGGCACATTGAAGAGATGGGCATTAGCTGGAGATGGTGCCACCTGTTCTGCTACGTTTGAGTCCCATGTTGATTGGGTCAGTTGATCTCGACTTTGATTAAGACTGATTTTCTATGGATTTGAGGGTTTATATTGACTGAAGTGTATGGAGTACCAAATTTACCTAAAAAAGCACTTGTATTATTAATGTAATCACAAGAACTTCCACTCAACTGTGCTTTTAGTTGCGATAGAACTTAGTTTTTAATAATGTAATCAGCCATCGGATGAGGGCATGACGTGTGTGTGGTTTTTCTCAGTTGGTTTATACCTTGCTTGATTGTGATAAATTGTTGAGTTGCAATCTTACAAACTTGATGTGTCCTTTGAAGAATGTTCAAAAAAAATTGGGAGTTATATTTCTGTCTGAAGCTTTGTTTAGGGCCTAATTCCAACAGGCACGTTGATGCCGTTTCTGAATCAGGGGTTTCTCTTTTCTTGAATATTGGAGCCATTAAATTCATGATTTTGAATTTCTTCTGTGTTTTACGCACCCTTAGAGGTTAATGTGTCTGCTGGGCAGGTCAATGATGCTATTCTTACAGGTGGTGACACATTAGTCTCTTGCTCTTCAGATGCCACTGTTAAGGTTCGACATTCAGTGCATTTATACCGCAATATATTTATGTTATACATTATTCATGTACAATATTTTGAAAAAAGTCGTTCTAAATATCAGGTATGGAATTGCTCGTCTGATGGAAAATGTGTGAGGACGTTACGTCAGCACTCTGATTATGTCACTTGCCTTTCTGCAGTGGAACAAAATGTATTTTTCCTCCCAGATTATTTTTCCAATGTCTTACTTTCTTGGACATAGATCTTCTCTTTAGTTGCCTGGTACACTGACGTATGATCCATGTTTCCTTTCATCGGCCCATGATTTTTACGTTCATGAATTTCAGAACAATGTTGTCGCTTCTGGTGGTCTTGGTGGGGAGGTTTTCATATGGGATCTTCAAGCTGCCCTTGCTCCAATCACCAAATCAAATGATGCACCTGAAGATGAATGTTCAACCGGTGTCGGTGGTTTCAGTTCCTCTTTATCGAGTACCAGCATTCGGCCAATAAGCTCAAGCAATAACATTTGTCAGCATGCCACTCAATGGCACGGATATGTTCCTGTTGGTGCAAAAGGCCATAAAGAGTCGGTTTATGCATTGGCCGCAAATGACAGGGGAACACTTCTTGTTTCTGGTGGAACTGAAAAGGTGTCATGGTTGTTTATTTAATTGACATTGCTCTTTGGTATCATGGATACTTAATGAACTGTCAACGAATCATTGGTATCATGGATACCTAATGAACTGTCAAGGAATCATTTTTTTGGTTTCTCATGATGCCTCCCTTCTTTGTAGTTTAGATAATTCCGAAATCCAGGTTGTTTCAGTTGTGCAATAAATTTTTCGTAGGTTGTGCGTGTTTGGGACCCAAGAACTGGTAGTAAAACCATGAAGCTGAGAGGACATACTGATAACATTAGAGCCCTACTGTTGGACTCTACAGGCAGGTTTGTTGAAGAGGTTCCAATTAAACTCAATTTAAAAGATCAATATTGGCATGGGAATTCACATTTGATTCCAATCGTTTGTGGAAAGAAGTTAAATGATTTTGCTAAAGATAATAGTTCTTCATGACGAGTTGGTGAGGATGGAATGACGGGAATGACTTAAGCATTTATGTTTTGTCAATGTTAATTTCATGTTCCCATCCTGGCAATGCAATGAGCTTATGATAATTCTGCGATCCTAACGAGAAAACGACATGGACATTTCTTGGCTGATGCCAGTCCAACTTCCAAAGTTTATCTGTAACCTTAAGTCTTAAGTTCTATTTCACCTTTTTGTCATAATCTCTAGAATTGATTTACCTTGTCTTTTTAACTGGAAACAAAGCCTTGCGCCAACTCCACGGTCAAATGATTAACCTTTTTGTCATAATATCTAGAATTGCTTTACCTTGTCTTTCTGACTAAAAACAAAGCCTTGCACCAACTCCACGATCTTCCATCATGCGTCCGCACAAGATCATCTGCTTTACTGAAAACTACAATTATGTTTTACGCTAGTTTCCTTATGGTCTTTATCTCACAATTATGATGAATAACCTGTCTTTTGTGTTTATCCCTTGTTGTCCAATATGTCTGTCTTTCTGGTGTTTATCCTTCTGGTCCATAAGATTTTGCACCGGTTTTCTTGTGGTCTTTATCTTACAATTAGATTTTACTCCGGTTTTGCATTTTAAGTTTTTCATTTTAAATAATTGGAACATTTTATTGATTATTGTTTCATTATGATTTGCAGATATTGCTTATCTGGTTCCTCTGATTCTATGATCAGGTATGTGCATGATTTACAAGTTAACGGTCTCCTCAAAAGCATCAAGTTTTACTTTTTTTTCATGTACATGTTGTGGCATGGGATTTGGCAATTTAATTTTTGTTATTATTTAATTTTTTGTATTATCATGTTTTTGTTATTGTTGGTTAGGTTATGGGATCTCGGTCAGCAGCGATGTGTGCATTCGTATGCTGTGCATGCTGACTCTGTCTGGGCACTTGCCAGCACTCCAACATTTAGCCATGTTTACAGTGGTGGAAGGGATCATTCTGTTAGTGCATAGAGACTTGCATCTTGCTTCTTTATTTTCTGATTTACGTCATGTTCTGAGAGATCCCATTTTGTGCTTTTTAGTTATATTTCACAGATTTGTCGACAAGAGAAAGTGTATTACTCTGTACAAAAGAACGTCCTATATTGCAATTGGCATTGCATGAGGATGGCATATGGGTTGCCACCACAGATTCTACTATACATAGATGGCCAGCTGAAGTGCATAATCCCCTGAAAATATTCCAAAGAGGTGGTTCTTTTTTAGCTGGGAACTTGTCATTTTCAAGGGCACGTGTTTCAGTTGAAGGGTGTACCCCTGTGAGTTAGTTTTGCCTCTTTGATCATGTTTCATTTTACACTTGCAGCTCCTCGACAACTTTTAGTAATGTAACGTGGAAAATTATTTAATCAAATGGTCTTAGTGATTTAATTTATGCCACCAATTCCTTCCTGGTTGACTTATGTTGGAGAGAAATAGGTGTTGCTGTAAGGTTCATGGTCTTTCTCTTCATTCTTGCACTCAAATTTAACTGAGATTGCAAGGTCTGCGAGGGATACTTACTGTGATTACTCTGGCTTGTGCTGGAAGAAGGAAAACACTTTCCAAGAACATGCAAATGGCAGATTTCGCACCACATCATGTTTTTAAATATTTAATTAATTAATTAATTAGCAGCTTTGCTTATCTAAGTTATAGATATTTGTTCATCCAAAGTCGAATCTTTACTAAGTGTGCATGTGATTGGGGATGACGCTTATTAGTTCTCTTAATGAGATAATTTCTATTATCCAGATTTCTTGCTCCCGATCTCATTCTCATTGTGTGTATGTCCTTTTTAGCTCTCTAGACATCGCAAAAGTCAGAACCATATAATTTGTCATAATACGTTCTGGAATAATGTTATGCGATTCTTATGAAGCTCTTGAAAGTTTGGTGCCTCTGTTCTAATGCAATTTAGTGGGATTATTTTTGACATAAGAAACTGACATTTTAGTGATGGTTTAGGTTCCTATTTATAAAAAACCATCATTTAGTATTCGCGGAGCTGCAGCAATAGTGCAGCATGAGATTTTAAACAATAGAAGACATGTCCTAACAAAGGTAACGTGACATTATTTTCCATGTACTCATTCTTTTTGTAAATTTACTTCTTAGACTGAAGTGATTTCTATTATTTGAAGGACACCTCTGGTACTGTGAAGTTATGGGAAATTACGAAAGGCGTGGTTATTAGAAACTATGGAGAGGTTAGTGATATTATTTTTCATGTTTTTCCCCTTTCCAGATTGTCTTCATGACTTGGTGGGTGGGTTGGATGTGGGATCCGTATAATGCATTATTATAGGATTTACCATGTACTAGTCTCTTCTGTGTGTTTGTGCATACTGTACTTTCTGACCGTGTATTACTCTGTCTACTAGATTTCGTTTGAGAAGAAGAAAGAAGAATTATTTGAGATGGTACATGTCCTTACCATATTTTTTGCTATACCTGAATTTTTCTTCTGCATTCTTTGACGTATTCTCTTCATTTAGGTGAGTATTCCTGCATGGTTCACTGTAGATACAAGGCTTGGGAGTTTGTCAGTACACTTGGAAACACCACAATGCTTTTCTGCTGAGATGTACGCCGTTGATCTCAGCATTAAGGGGAAACCAGAGGATGACAAGGTAGTTGCTCGTACAATCATTCACGCCTCTGCTAAAGTTCTGGTTTTTGTTAAAAAATGGTTCAACTTCATCTTATTTTCTCTATCTGACTATTTTCCTGTATTTGATTTTATTGATGTTTATTAACTCCCGGTTGTGATGAATTTTTATTATATTTATTATGATTAGTGTTTATTTTCAGAATCTTCTTATCTCATGCTTTTAGTATTTATTATTATTATTATTTACCCAATCATTTTCAAATTTTATTAACAGGCATTAAATCATTCTGTTTTATTTGTGATAAAATCCAAAATAAATCAGTACATTGAGGATATTTTTTTAATAAATATTATCTATGTTATTGGAAGCCAAGTGTGTATGAACTTTGCCAAAATATAGGTTAATTTGGCAAGAGAAACCCTTAAAGGGTTGTTGGCTCATTGGTTATCTAAAAGACGGCAGAGATTTGGGTCTCAAGTTTTAGCAAATGGAGAAATTCCACCTGGAAAGGAGATTTCTGCGAGGACGTCAACCTTATCTCGAGTTGAGGGGGATGGCAATTCTGAAAATGATTCTACCGTGTATTCGCCATTTGAGTTTTCGACTGCTTGCCCTCCTTCCTTAGTTACAGAAAGCTCTGTAGGAGGCCCGTGGAGAAAGAAAATTACTGATCTAAATGGAACTGAAGATGAGAAAGACTTTCCATGGTGGGTTATCGATTGTGTGTTGAATAATCGCTTGCCTCCCAGAGAAAATACCAAGTAATCCTCAAGACAAATTCCCTTCTTGCTTTTGCAAATTAGTTTCTCCTGATTGTTAAGAAACTTGACTGCTTGATTTTTTTTCCTCTGGTTCCGGTGATTATGCCCTGTGAATTTTTTAGGAGTTCAGCTGCACTTCTTGTCAACAAGTTTTCTGATTAAGACTATATAATTGCCTAATTGGGTATTTGTTTACTTTGGTTGAGTCTTACTGTTGTTCATTTTTGTCAACTCCTGGGTTCATTCATATATGTCTTATTTTAGAAGTAAAAATTGAAAAGGCTATCTTAAACTGTGAAATTACGACTAGTTACCTGATAATATCTTGACCTGTTTCCGACCTGTTTTGCCAAGACAAACTTGACATTTAAAATACACAAGAAAAAATGGAGGCCTTAGGTGGATGTTACACCGTTATATATTGAAAATTTGCTTGCTACGTCGAGTTTGTATTGCTGACCCTAGTTAAGCATGGTATGTTTCATTTTTATGCTGAGTTTGGGTCTACCTTTATAACTTTTAATGAGATTCATTTCATGATTGCTCTCCATTTCTCTCTTTTTATCTGTCCAGAGTTGTGTTAAGAGTCACTAATTTTTAGTCATGCTATTCCCTTCATGTTTTTAATTTGTGATGAACACAACTTTTTACCAATGAGATAAACGAATTCAAACAATTGCAATAATACTTTCTTGTTTCCATTTTCTGTGGTCAGCTTCACTCTGATTTTCTGTATCTCAGATGTAGCTTCTATTTACATCCATGTGATGGTTTTACCGGACAGTTACCTACGCAAGGAAAACTAAGTGCTCCTCGCATTTTGAGAATACATAAAGTAAGACTTTCCTCAGGGTAGCTCATGTTTGTGCCTAATATTTTTGTTGCTTTTTGTAAATGTATCCTGTTAGTTGGCCACATTTTTATTTTTGAAATGAATAAAAAATACATTATCTTGATATTGCAAGCTTAATAACTGGGTACTGTGTCATTTCTAATTTGCACATACTGTTGTACCCAGCATATTCTGTCAAAAGTTCAACTCAAAATCATGTAATTGATGGTGGATTTTTTATGCCGTGATCGTTTCATCAAAAACTGTGGTAGATGGCTCATTGCCTAAAGCTGCTGTGCTTTCTTTTTGTAGGTGGTAAATTATGTTTTAGAAAAGATGGTGCTTGATAAGTCAATGGAAGATATTAATGCCGACAGTGCACCTGCTCCAGCTATGACAAGTGGTCTTGTTGGAGATGGTTCTTTTCGTTATGGATTGGAACCT
Organism: Primulina huaijiensis; assembly: GCF_012295235.1. Taxonomy (NCBI): domain Eukaryota; kingdom Viridiplantae; phylum Streptophyta; class Magnoliopsida; order Lamiales; family Gesneriaceae; genus Primulina; species Primulina huaijiensis. Next base: position 24,589,017 of record NC_133307.1, read on the forward strand.
TTGCAAAAACATAAGCCTTCTATCGAGATCTTGTGCAATAACCAGGCAAGTTTATGGAACTTTTTGAATATTTTTTGTTATATAGCTCCCACATTTTTTATTAATCATTTTTTTCAAGCATATTTCTATTCCGATATAATTGGAGAAAATATTCAAGGGATGAACATGTTTCGTCAAAATCAGTATTTTTCTTTTGCTGGCCACCGCCGTTAGACCACTTACTTTCAGAGAAGCTTCTGTATTGTTTGTGTTACCTTCCATTGCCGGTTTCTTTCTTGATTAACTTGAATTATGTATATTCTGGTCCTTGAAAATTCCAGGCAGTTTTGTCATCTATTTTATGAATTATTTGAAATCCCGTATCTCATTTCCTTTTTATTTGATTTTCGTTAGTTCATGCTTGTCATGAACACATGATTGTCATTTATCTTCATCATGGTTCTATTTGTGCAATAGTACTATTTTTGTTTTGACTTTGCCCCAAGGCTCCGAAGGAGTAATGGTTGCATCCTTTCCTTTCTGAGTGGATGGTTATGGTTCCCCAGGTAGTACCTGCAGACATGAGCTTGGCCACTGTACGGGGATACATATGGAAGAAACCTGAAGATCTTATCCTGAACTACAGAGTGGTGGCAGGCAGATGATGGATGACAGCTTGAAGGTGATACTGCATTGTTAGTTTAATTTTGGTTGTAATGTTCCAGCCCTCCCTGTTTTCATTTTTTTTCCACTGCGTAATTTGAGTAGTATCGATTGGCTGGCATTTTATGCGAGTGCTGATATCTGACCTAAAGTTGACCCGAGTCCTTCGGATTTTTTGTTTTTTAGCATTAGCTATAGACTCTCTTCTTAGGCGGTGAAAACCAAGTGCTTATATAGTTTTAACCAGAAATTGTTCAGATAGACAGCTACCCGTGTATGTGTGTTGGTTTGATATATAACTTATTTTTTTCCACTAAACTGACCAAATCCTTTGCAAGTTGCTTCTCATTGCAACTTTGCGTTGTCTTTTCAACCCGTCAAGTTCAGTTCCACTCCGCATTTGCATTGCCTGTCACAAATTTCTTTAGAACAATTAATTTATCTAACATTTCTCTAGCATTCGTTTTGTATAAAAAACTTCTTGTCTTCTGCAGTGTGGAAGTTGTCTGTCATCGCGAAGTTTCTCATGCGGGTGAAATGCCGGCTGATCCTGTGATTCTTGTACTTTTTGAACCATCCCTGAAACTTAAACGATTCCCTGAGACAATATGCATCAAAACATTGAACTTGGGGCGATACTAAAGAGTAGCGAAATGTGTTAATTTGCACAAGGATGCCTTGATGAAGCTAGTTTTTTTTATGGCAAAGAGCTCTCTGATTTTGAAGAGCACTTGCATTCAGAGGATTCCCAAGGAATTGTGCTTGCCACTAGGAATAGTTTTTGGCCAAGTAATGTATTTTCGCTTTCACAATTCTCATCCTCATGCATAGGGTTCTTTGTAGTTTTTTTTTTAAAGGAATTTCTATATAGTTTGAAATTTAACTTTTGTAACACATATCCTCAGTTGTTTAATCCTTTATGGCTACCCTTGTTTATTGATACAAAGTTTTGAGTCATTAAATGTTAGCCTTGACTACCAGTGCATGAGACGCAAAGGTTTTGATTTGAGTTCGAAATTATTTTGAATAATTGCATTCAATTGTGGCAACACTTGATTTTTTTCTCTCTTAAATTTCTTTTTTTGAAGCCGCAGATGATTTTTGTGACCACTTAAGTTCTGTCATTTTTGTATTTTATTTTGTTCATAAATTTTATATATTAAGCCGAGTGTGTGTAAAAGCTTATGTTATTTGGGTAAATTGGTTCGAGTTTGCGGCTGATTTCTTTAAGCTCGAGCTTGATTTATTTATTTATTTTTTTTTATCTGTTAACAACTTGTGAGTTTTAAATTGATTTTTTATATTCTATAAATATAATTTATTAATTTCAATATCAATATATAACTTTTTTATTATGAAGTTTAGTGAACATTTTTATGAGTTGAAGCCCCCGAATCGTGTTCTTGATTTGAGCACGTTCATTAACTTGCGAGCTTCTTTTATTATGAGCTAATTGGGCTTCATGAATTTTGTAGGAACATAAATTCTCAGTTCAATTTGTTTCACCAAATCACATGCAAATACTATCTTTTATTTTGAGTTTCTTCCATTTTTTTTCATGACTTGAGAAAGAGTTCTGTCAAGTTTATCTGCTAAGGTGTTAATAAAAAAAAATCGAGCTCTTGATCATCCTATTTCACCAAATCGGACATGAGTTTCTTCCATTTTTAACTTTATGAAACATGCTTGTCATTTTTGGAAATTAATCATTGTTACATTTTTCAATGTGAAATAAGTTTTTATAGAAAATAAAAGGGAAAAAATTGTTAAAGTCTCTAGGCATCCACGTAAGTTTTTCATTGTAAAAAAATTGGAATATGATGGAAAAATCATTTTCATCTGACTTTCCATGAATTTTTAATTTTTAATTTTTGGATTGGCAAAAAGATATGTTTTTGATAATCTTTTTTTATTATTATTTATCTACACCATAAAAATGGAAACTGTTTCGGACCCTTCTTCCTTTCTCTCTGTCTTTTTTTTCTTTGTTGCAAGCGTTTTGACTTTGCAATAATTTAATAAAATTTCAATATAATTGAAAATTTTGAATTTGTTTTTATTGTTTTTACCTTGCTTTTGTGGAAAAATGGAGTAATCAATTTACTACGTTTAGGAGATCTATAGGCACAGCAAAATTGTCGCAATTTACATGAGATTTAAATACATAGGCAGGTAAATTTCAACATTCATCATTTAATATTAATGTACTTCTTCCACATTAAATTTGCATCAAGTTCCATCACCATTAAATTTATCAAACCTTCCATAGTCTTGAAAATGACTACAAAAATTATATATTTTGAATTTCTTTTAATAATTTCTAATATTATTAAAAAAATATATATATTAGTTGCTTGTGTTTGATATGACTTTTGGTATAATTATTACATATAAGAGTGCCTATGTTTCATAATTTAATTAATGTTTCTTTATAGTGTCCAAAATGCCTTTTGTCAATTCTTACAATATTATATTAATTTACGCAAGGAATCTAATGATCACTTTTGATTATTTTAGGTTTGATTTAACATCATAATGTCAATGTATGTTTGCCTTTTTTAATTTTAAACAATTTAGCATGTTTAGTAATTCCTAAGCAATAACATTCATCTTAGTTGCTTTCCCTTTACCGTACGGGGATCTCATCATTTGAATTGGTGAAAACCAATGGGTTGTGAAAAAAGATTGCTTGCCTTTTTTTTTTTGAAAAAAAAAATGAATTTTAAGGTTTTTACTTTTCCTGGTCAAAAAAAAAATGAATTTTAAGGTTTTTACTTTTCCTGGTCAATACATGTCTAGTTTTTTTTTTAAAAAAAAACTAGATACATGTATAGTTGAATGTACCTTATGTTACTACAATTTCTATATATACAACTATGTATGATTAATAATAACGAGAACAATTGTCGATGGTCAAGAATTCGTCGTTGTATAAAAAATTATGATCGTTAATGGATCCGTAATTTAGTGGTATTGAATATGTGATATAGTATCTGATATTAATGGTACGATCAGGTCGATATTATTTGTATAATGTCCAACAAAACGCAGCAGATGTAATATAAAGCGGTTAGATATAAAGAACTATAACGCATTTGAACTTGCTTATATCGAAATGTAAATAAATTAAATTTTATATGTCTCTATGTCTATTAATTTTATATACTATCTAGTCGATCGTGACAAGATGTATATTGTCCTAAAAAAAATTTAAATTAAAATATTGAAAGTGATGACATTCTGGGTAGCAACATGGCCACATGATTACTCACCTAACGGGTTTGTTAAAATAAATGGACTTGCATGTCATGTCTCGTACTTACTATCGAATGGATCGTCCTCATATTTTATAACATGCATGTATTACTTAATTAGATTCAAACTTACAATTTTGAGTTTGCTAACTCATTAGCAAGAATCAATATGAGTTTTTTTTTAAAAAAAATTTGGATGATGAATGAGAAGTATGTGTATTATACAAAGTTATCGTCATTGTCAGTTTCAGTGATAAATCCGAGATGCTGTTGAGAATCAATGACATGATATACCTGATAATCGGACAAGAGGACTTTCTGAGCAAATGGATAAAATAGACCGATCTCATTTAAAAAATTTGCAATCAAATTCATGTAATCTTTTTTCTGAAGATATCTTTGGCCAAATTCTTCCATACTTAATGTATTGTTCGATTTGGTTCTAAATTAACAGGTAGAGATCTGTCTCACCTCACGCCACGATATTGGCGGCTTTCATCGTAAATTAAAACAGAAGATATTTAGTGTGATATAAAATTTAGGCATTAGAAAATAATGGCATCCACGTGTAAATAATATCTAACTAATATGTTTTTAACACCAAGTGAATCAATGAATACACATTACTATTATAACTAAAAAATAATAATTAGCGAAAAAGGTTGATACTTGAAGTTAACTGGCTGTGGCTTTTATTTTCCCCCCATTTATGATAAATAAGAGAAATATAATGATAAATAAGGGGGAAAAGGTAGTAATTAAAAAAAAAAAAAGTAGGCTTTTATTTTTTGCTTTCTTGTTTCTTTCCGCTTTGGAAAAAAGAACGTGAAAAGAGAAACATTTCAAATCCTAAGTTTATTTTTTCCTCTGCTTTAAATTTTGGCTTTTCGTGTGCTAAAAATCAAAGAACGCATCAAAGTTAATATTGACACCAATAAATTATAAGTACAAAAGGAGGTCAAAGACAATTTGTTAAAATAAAAAGTATCCAACTTTTTTTGGTAAGTTTTTTTGTAAAAAAAATATAAGTTATGTAAACATAAATCTTGGAAAAATACAATATATGTTATAAAATTAAAAAAATAATCAATATTAACTGGATCTGTCGTCCCAACATGGCAAATTATCCAAAAATGACTTAATTTCAAGTGAAAATTAGTATTGCTTTCGAGTTTCGACCTTAGTCATATATATATTATTTATTTATATTGAAAAATTATTGGACAAGGCTAGCTTTGTAATTTTTCGAAAAGAAACGATTATCATGCTTTTATAGTTAAAAAAAATTGTGGTTAAGCAAAACACCGCATCCGTGTGATTTCACCACGATAAACACACTTCTCCAACTTTACAATAAATTCTTAGCTGATGAATTAAAATCTTTAGTTTTGATTAAAAAATATTTCCGAAACAGAATCGAGTCGAATCCATCTAACAAAATATAATCAAAATATGTTGCCCGGCTTCCCTATATTTGTGTTTTTCATATTTTTCTTGATTTTGAGTAAAAAAATTGAAGTGGTAATAAATAATTTTTGTGATGTACGAAATTTGTTGTTTCAACAAAAGTTATAGTTGATGATAATTGTGCAACTCGAATCTTTTAAATCATACATAATTCAATCGTTATGTTTCGATTTTTCTACCAAGACAATTATTACATTCCAATATATGTAAGTGTACAATATTGAGTAAAAATCATTATAGTAATTATAAATGTGTAATTAACATGTTTGGACAATCCTGATATTAGTTAGTTAGTCACTAAAATCCGCTAAAAATGTTAATTACACGTTTCAAACTTCCAATGGATAGCAAAAACGATCAGACGGCTAATATTGCATGCCAGATCTGCGTAACGGTGAACGTCAGAAAATCCAGTTGACGTTAACGGAGTTTGGGGCATGCCAAAATAGAGAGAAATCTGAGCCGTTGAAAAGGCCCAAACCATCTCGATCACCATCATCACGATGATTATCACCATCATCACCACCCACTCACTCTCTCTCTAAACCTTTTTATAACACACCAAAAAAGCGCTGCAGCAGCAACAAGATCATTCTCCAGCATTGGGAAATTTTGCTACGTGCGGATCAATCTCTTTGCGCATGGTGTAGACTGCTGGGAGTTAAGCGGAATATAGTTTCTCGGGAGGTTTTCTGCCATGGGCAGGTATATGAGGGAGTGCAAGCGTTCCAGAGAGGCGGTGGTGGAAAAGACGCCGCAGATTGGCGCGTGGGTGTCTCGGACTTCGGCGTCTCAGCCGCCGCCGGATAAGAAGAGGAAAATTGGATTAGGAGAATCTGAGATGACCGCGTCCCTAGTGCGGCTCAAAACGCGACTCTTAGCCGCGGTTCCGGCGGGGAATTCAGATTTTCAGGTGACTTCAGGAGATTCGACATGCGACAGCGGTGGTTCCGATCATGCTTTGGCGTCTTGTTACTCAAGCAATGGATCGAGCCAGCTGGCCGAGGGGAGTAAGGATTTCGTAGATCTGGAGGTATGTATTACTTTTGAAGGAGCGGTTGAATTCTACAATCTCATGCTTATTAATTTAACTGGAAGTTACGGATGGCGGAATTAATATCGCCTTAGAGATTTGATTGTGCTTCAAATCTAATACACGAGCTAGGTTCCCATTTTGAATTCCTTTTTGCTATACACACAGGAGGAGAATGAGGAGTTTTTGGCTACATCAGCTGACAATTTAGAGAAGAGGTAAATTATATGCGATTTGATTTAATTCTGTATTTAAATCTTCGAGTGAATCATTCCCTCTGCAATTCCTTCCACGTACAGTTCCACGCGCACTGTCTCTCACCTTCACTCACTTCCATGCGCAGAAGTGGTCGTACTGTTTAAAAAAATTCCCCTTCATTTACGAGAAGTTGCATCTTTTCCAGGAGAGAAACGACACGGTCTAGCGAGGTTCAAGCTGAGTTAGTCGAGCTGGAGTCTACCTCCATGCCACGCGAGTCCAATTTTCGCCGACGTTCCATATTAGCGGAGAAAAGGCCTTCCGAGGTTGAACTCGAAGAATTCTTTTCTGCTGCTGAAACGAAACTTCATAAACAATTCATGGACAAGTAATCTCTATCTCGCCTTCGCCCCGTCCCGCCCCACCCGCAAACTCTATGTTAGCTAATGAATTATCTATAATTTGTGAATGTAGGTATAACTATGACATAACGAAGGACGAGCCATTAGAGGGGCGCTATGAATGGGTTAAGATCTCAGTGAAGCCTTGAAAATGGACGATAAATCAATTATCTCTAGCTGAATCGTGAGTTTCTTCAGTAAATTTGATCAGTTAAGGTAATCAAGATCAGTATGGATTCCGACTTCAACTGAGTAAAGCTTACTCAAGAACTAAGGGTCCTACGATTTCTTCTGTAGATTTAATTCGTGGGTACGTAGTTCAATTAGCTGGGATATACGTACAGCTAGCTACCTAGCTATCTTCTTCTTTATGTTATCATTTCTTCCGAGTTGTGTCATTAGTTTAACTTGTAGAGATCAAGAAGAAATTGATCAAGATTCTAGATCCTCTTTGTCAATTGCAAGGTATATTATTAATTAGTCTCACGATTTCAAAATTCCTTGTGCGATGGATTGGAAATCTAATCCCTTTTACAAAGGAGAAATTTATGAATAACAACGAAAATAAAAGCTCATTAATCTCTTACAATCACTCGGTTTTCTTAATTACTTTTTTTTATAACATTTTTTTAATCGATGAAAAGATTGTTATAATCGAGTCTCGAACATATGAGTTACTAATCCTCGGCTTCTTTCTAACAATACAGATGAACCAAGAACTTGATAAAAGAAAATCGAGATTTTTACTCTGATGATCAAGTATCATGTGATGTGACATTATTAATATATATATATATATATTAGGAGAAACCTACAACAAACATAATATTTAATGTATATATTTTGAGGAATTGGCCATATGATTGATATATAATATCTTTTTAGTTCTTGCACTTAATGTAACCTCATTCCATTTTCTGCTTGTTGCCAATAATTTACAAATCACGAAAAAAAAAAGTGAATATACGCAGCAAATAGTGATAGTGTAAACTTAGAGTTTGGATGATACGAGTGAGAAAGGGAGGAATTAATGGTCTTTGATGTTGATATTTGATATATACTGATACTGCTATAAAGCTACAGAACAACAGTGCCTGCCGTGTAAGCTATGGACATGTGCTCAAGATCCGGAAAGTTAAGCCGGTTTCACCCGCCCATGTGGCTGTGTTTTGTGGACCTAATTTGGTGAAGCGAAAAAGCTAAAGATGAGATAAAATTATCCTTCCAGAAAAGTTATCGAAAAAACTTTGATGCGTATTTAATTGGGAAAAACTGTATCTTTATCATGTATGTAATATGTTTGTCTATTTGAGATTTGATTTTTTTAAATATTAAATTTCAGTATTAATTAGCTATCTTTGTTTTTTTGAACAACTTTTAATCATTTTTATAACGTAACACAGATGTAGCACCATTACGGCACTAATTTGGTGTCAACGTATGTAGTGTCACATGAACACTCAATATAAAAATTAACTAAAATTGTCAAAAATCGAAAGATACAAAGCTAAAACTGAAATTCGATAACATGATCAAATCATAAAGAAGCAAAAACATATATTACCAAAAATATATTTTTGTTTTATTTTTCGTGTACTCCAACCAGCATTACATCTTATTTAATTTTAGGAAGTTCAAAACAAAACAAAAAAAAATTAAAAATATGGATGCATTGCATCATATGTACAAATCTTCAATTTATGATTTTTGCCATACAATTAAATGTTGTGCTGAACAGAGTCATCATTATTTTTGGCTTTCTATTCTCTTTTGATATTACTCAAATTAGCTTAGTGGCTTCCTTCCTTTTGCCTCTTTTTTTTTTTTTTTTTTTTTTTTTTTTTAAAAAAAAACCCACCTCAGTTCATTACCAAGTACAAACGAGCCAGTGAAATCAATTATTACTTCTATACTTTTGTTGTATGCAACACATGCAAATATATTGCATGAAAACATGCATGTGCGCAGGAAGTTTGGCACCGGTTCGTACAGAACCTACTGCCCATTTCCGTCTTAAAATTGATTATTTATAATTACATGTAATTTCTAGAACTAGTCATTTTATCGTAATGTCCAAAACAAAAATATTTTCCATCTAATTTCTCTTGGAGGTTTTCGATAAACAATTAATTAATCCTTTTAAAATTTAAGCCCGTCGTTTTTTTTTTAAAAAAAAGGAAGCACACTTTAGAAATCCATGGAATGGTAATAATGTGGCATAATATTAGGAACGATGTTGGTTAAAGAGGGAGACAGAGAGATGTGATAGAGATAGTTTCTTTTTTCACGAAGGAAATGGAACAAGTATAGGTGGGTATGGAGGGATAGTGGTCCTTTGTTACCCTTAATGAAATTGAAAGAGAAGGCTACACAAATACTGGTGGGGTATAGGTATTCATATATGTAAATAGGTCACCACCAAAATTCACTTTGATTTTTCAACTTTGGGTGAGATTAATCGTTTGATGTTTTTCCTTTCTTTTTGAATCTGAAGTCGAATTTTGTTACAATTGAATATGATGTCTTATATCAAATTTGAGGCTTTAGTGTCAGAAGATGTATTGCAACTTAACGTTTTCGAAAGAAAGAAGAAAATATCAGCTTTCAATTAGTATTGATTAGTACCTCAGCTTTTGATTGCCGTTGTTCCCACCGACAAACAGTATATTAGATCAGAGTAAAGTTTTTAAAGGGTAAGGTTTCTAGAAATTTTAATTGGGTTTTATTGGGATATGGCAAGGGGAAGGTATGCATGTCTGGGTGTGAGTGATGCAATGATTAGGAAATGTAGGAAAGAGAGGGATAATAAAAGGCTAAAAGTGAGAGAGTAATTCTGAGAATCTTTAATTCGGGACAACTAATCATCCCATTATTTTAATTAAAGCAAAAACTTGTGTGAGCCAGTCTCACGAGTCGTATTTTGTGAGACGGATCTCTTATTTGGATTATCCATGAAAAATATTATTTTTTATGCTAAGAGTATTACTTTTTATTGTGAATATCGGTATGGTTAACCCGTCTCACAGATAAAGATTTGTGAGACCGTCTCACAAGATACCTATTCTTTTATTAATCAGCCCATTAAGTATCTTATCCACTAATTGCTTTATTATTTACACTTGCAAAAGCATGCTCATAAATATAGTTTTAGGTATCCCTAATTGGAATATCGCCAACCCTAAGGAAAAATCCTTTCTTTGTCCATGTTCATTACCCCAATCCCAATCCTCCAATCCCAATCCCAATTATGAACGGAGTGAAAGCTTTTGATTTTTCAAATACCAAATATTCAAGTTAAACGTATCAATCAAACCAGAAATAGTTTTAAATATTTATATTTAAGACGTAAGGAGAGTATATCCTTGTGAGCATTATTAGAAATGTAAATCGAACTTTGAGTAATTAACGTACAAGCACTCAATTCCAAGTAATTAACAATTCTTTTTTTTTTTTACAAAAAAAAAATGAAAATGAAAGAAGATGTGTGGCCGGGGTGGGATACTTGGTGTGATTTGGGATCCCAATGAAGTTAACAAATCAAACTTTTATTTTAATGCTTTCTTTCTTTGTATGGAATCTCATCCAGTTGTGAAAATAGAGGCACCCAGAGATTGGACTTTTCCCGTGTTCTAGTATACAGGCCTATGATATAATGTATATTTATATGAATAAATAAAAAGAAAAAACCTATTCCAAATTATGATTCTTACCACAATACAAGTGTATTTGACAATCAACGTGGCTACACTAAATTCGGGTATTGAGTGTGTGTCAGTATACATTTGTGTCCGTAATGCAAACAAAACAACACAAAATTTCAAGAATTACATTTCTCGAACAACATATCTTCCTATACCTGAAGTTTACTTACAGCACCTGCTAAAATTTTGATGCACACAAAATGAACTGAATGATTCAAGATTTAGAAGTGATGACAAAAAATTAAGTCGGGACCTTTTCCAATCTTCTGCTACACGATGTCGAGGGAAGCAATCGATCTAGTAGACATGGATCTGTTGGAGCCTTCCTTTGCTGCAGCAGAAGATGATCTATTAGATCCACCCTTCGAACCAGAATAGTCCACGGCCTTTGGGCCACCACCTTCTTTTGCTAACGCAAAAGCAACTAGTGCCTTTACGACCTGCCGAAATCTCCTTCTGTAAGTTGGTAGCTTCGTTGAACTTCTGATAATCCCCAACATTCTGCCAAGAAACGTCGGTTAAGATTTTATAAGCAACTGAGAGAAGGCAGAGACAGAGTCTGATTAATGTAGTAGTCCTACACATGTTCTTGGGTACTTTTGGTTTTGTTCCCCATGCATGGTGTAGCACTATATAAAGCTAAAATCAAGAATGTTGAAGTGTGAGGGAAAAACAAGGAAAGTCGAAGTGATCAATGTTCCTATTAAGCTTTGAGAACTTGAACGTGGACATCTGCAATTAATTTTTTACCTGCGACTGAGGCCCTCAATTTGAGCGGCTCTAATGGAATCTTTAGGAACAATACTCCCATTTTCCCGAGATTTAAAACGTTGTTCGTTATTTCCAAAAAGAATAAGTTTCTCCAGATACTGTATCTCGCCTTCCTCCAAGTTGATCACTCTGATTTGTTCCTTGAGGACCATTACAGGGTGGAAAAACCAGTCCAACAGTCTGTCCTGGGGTCTATTTTGATAGTTAACCTCAGTATTGTCCATAAACATAAGACCATTTGATCCATTTTTAATGGAGTAAAGAAGAGTATGAAACAGTGAAAAACAAGGTAACCCAACACCGATGATATGTGCCTCATGTGAATGCTTGGCTTTCAAACATTCAGAGAGGTCGGCTGACGTTAACACACCCTTGTCCAATAGCTCTTTTCCCATCCCTTCGCAAGATCTCATCATGCTTCCCCACACCTTTAGAGAACAAGGGATTTATCACAAAGCATCGATGAAAGAAGTAGCAAAATCTCATGAATAGTTAGAGTTAATCAGCTAACTTTCAAATTTTTACATACCTGCACCATTTTCACCTCCTTTATTGCCTCCCTTACCGATCTTGATGATGTCAGGCTGGGAACAAGAATCGCCGGAGTTTCAGTCAGGACAGAACTGCGTAAAGAATGGTTTCTTCCAACCGAAAATTCGGAAGTATTGGACATTTTTTTCTTCCGGTACCTAGGCCTATTAGTGACAAAGACCATAAGCGCATTTGCAAGCACATGTAACAACCTATCACACATTCAACCAAAAATTAACAAAATTTCTTACTTGGGGAGGATCGACCCTTCACGAAGATAAAGCCAATCATTTGTATACTCGTCAAATTCTGCAACCATAGCAATCACATATGCAATGCCTCGTCGGAAGGATCGTTCCTGGTTTAATAAATTGGATATGAGTGATAAATAACCTATATCTAGCATAAAAATCTTAATGAAATTTTACATTGTAAATTGTTGATTATCACCTGATATACTATAACGGATCCATACAATCCTATGAAAAAGCTCGAAAATATAGCCATTACGATGCTCCCAATGACGACAACTGGCCACATAATGATCGTCAAACCAGCAATGGGAATGCAAGCGGTTTCAAGAAATGGGCCTTCCCGACTGATCAAATCCTGTAGCAGCCTATGCCACCCTTTAAACAACATTAAAGGACTCTTTACTATAGCTATAGCAGTGTAAAGTGGGATCTCGACAATCAACCCCAGGAGACCAACAATGATGCATGCTGGCACGTGAATAAATCTGCAAGACAATTTCATATGACTATGTTGAGAATCAAACTAACATCCGATAGAGTCCCATAGCAAGGAGCTAAGCATCCTATATTTTGCACTCATAATTAATTTATATGTATTAAACTGCTCGCAGATCGGACATTTTGTTTTCAAGGGTCAGTGTCAATCCCCTGAAACATGCACGTTCCATTTTCAATTCGAAAGAATTACCTAAGAGGCTGAAGCTCACTAGAAGCAGGATTTTCTCTCAACTCCTTCAGATAGAGTGGATAAGAATGATAACATACATCAGCAAAATCTTGAACCACCGTACAGCTACCCTTGATAGTTTCCCATGTCCCATCCTAAAACAATCACATGCCACGAAAAAAATGAGATTCAAATACACATTTAAACAAAAACATGAAAAGAACAAGAAGACCGAAATATCAAGTTGTGAAACATATACCAAAATACAGTGGACACATTTCTTGGATTCATCATCATCAAGTCTGAAAGCTTCAAACGAAGCAATCCACGGAGTGAAGAAACCGTAACCCAATCCCACAAGAACGCTGACAGCTATGCTGAGGCCCAGCCAAATACCAAACAAAGCAGGTAATCCTAACAAGACTGCAACTTTAAGTGGCGCATCAAATCTATCTGTCCTGTTAACATCAATTTGTCAAAGAAATCAAAAACCCATGCGAAAAAATGATCATACTTGTGTGTTAAATGTAGATAATTACTTCAAAAGGGCGTAGACTGTCCAGGCCACATGTGCAGGAAAAAGGCCGAGAATCACCCCTAAATTGCCCAATATCAGAATCAAACTAGCAATCGGACCTACGATCAGACCTGTAGCGTGCGAATAAGAGAACATAAATGATCACCACTTACAAAAATAAAGGAAAATATTTGTAAAAGAAATGGATTTTAACATCAAGAAAAGATAAAACAGACTTTTAAGGGCACCAAAGCATAGGACTGCACAGAATGCAAAAATCACCAAGACTGTTTTGACCCAATCTTTCAAGCTGCGAGGCATGTCTGACTAAACAAGAAACTCCTCAGAATCAGATCAAAACCCTCCGAGAAATTTTACAAAAATGAGAGCCCAAATTATTCAAAAAGAAGAAGAAATAAACTCTCGCAGAAGTTTCAAGAACAAGAGAAAACGACCAGAATCAAAGACCATCAACGCAATCGAAGGGTTTTTAACTCAAGAATGAAGGGCCTTTCATGTATTTAGTTTTAAAATATAAATTTGGTGGGATGTGGCAATAATTTTTTTTCTTTCTTGAAAATGAATCGCGTTTACTTCTAGAAGATCAGGTATAATCTCTTGAGGAAGTAGTCATAAAATCGAAGAAATAGGAAACACCGGCCACACAATTAGGATAACTATTGTGATACAAATTTAGTTTCTAAAATGGCGGCTATATAAAATGGGAGAATAGTAGCATCGAACTTTCTTTTTTGGCTGCCATTTATTTGCAGAGAATTGCGGTTCAAGAAGGCAACTGCAATGCCTCGCTGCCCATGTGCTTTCTAATTTGTATTCTTGTACCTTTTTTCAACCCACAAAATTAATAATATTTTAAAGATATTTACAACGAGAAATGCACTTTTTTTTTTTTTTTTTTGACAACGAGAAATGCACTTTCTACTTTTCTTTAGATACGTTGAAGTACGAATCCAATAAAAAAAAACGTGCCTCCCAAAACAGATCCAGCGAACAAGGATTTGTATCCGTGGTAAAATTTTAGTTCTTACATCAATGTCATTTTTTATTAATACACAATAGACTCGTATAATTTAATGATATTAAGATGATAAAAATATATATCATAAATGTATATAGATCTTTGATGTGTTGTCATTTTTTGGTGGGCACTTCATGAGCGTCACAAGATGTTCACGAGAACATCTCGTGGAATGTCACATTGGTTGTTCCCTCACACATTCTTTTATATATCGAGCACATAGCAACATTTAATTCGTCAGTGTGTTCGCTTGTCCCCTCACACACTCTTCTGTGTCTCAAGAAACATGCAATATTTAATGCACCAGTGTGAGGACGAAACAAGTGTAATGTTCCACGATATGTTCTAACAAATATCTAGCGACGTTGCTCCTCAATATATAAACAATATATCAAAAACTATATATATATATTCAAGAACATTGTAACTCCCTTACCAAATTGTAATGCAACACTAAAATCAGACTAAATATTTGTATTCAAAGATAATAAACATTCGGTGGGTGTCCATGTATGCCATTAATGGTTATTAATGTTGTAGGCTTCTGTTGTTTGCGTAGTTTCTTTGAGGCTCTACTATTTATATATTGATTTGACTTTCATTATATATATATATATATATAATGAAAAGAATGGTTAAATTTAATTCTTGGTTTGTTGAATTGTGCTAGGTTCTATAGGAAAAAGAAATATATATTGGTGAGTCACTATGCAAATTAACGTAAGGTATGACATCGTGAAACAAAAATAGTAATAATAATAATATAATTTCAAGTTCAGCAGTATTTTGCAAATCAAAAGTAAGATTCTTAGAAAATACGGGGTCTTCAGCCACGTGAAGTGTCATAAGCTACATCAATATTATATTATTATTGACTAGTACAGTATATTGCCTTTGTTCGAGGAGTGACTGTTATGTGAGACCGTCTCACGGATCTTAATATGTGAGACGGATCAATCCTACCAATATTCACAATAAAAAGTAATACTCTTAGCATAAAAAGTAATACTTTTTCATGGATAACCCAAATAAAGATCTGTCTTATAAAATACGATCCGTGAGACCGTCTCACACAAGTTTTTGTCTTGTTGGAGTTAGTTTATCGTAATTATTGTTCGGTTTTCGTGAAAANTTTGTTGGAGTTAGTTTATCGTAATTATTGTTCGGTTTTCGTGAAAAGCCAAAACAAGTTAAAGTTGTATTTTATTTCGATCATAAAATTTTCTTCTGTTTTTGCAGTTCCTCAAATGAAAAGTTGACACTTGATTAAAAAAAAAATTACATGCCCCTTGAAAATAACTCGAATAAGACATTGTAAAACTAAGAAAGTTATATATTAAAATTAATGGTCTTTTTTATTTTTCTTTTCTTTTTTTATAATTAAAATTGCACGAAAAAAGTTTATTTTACAAGTCGGATTAATTTCCTCTTTAAATGTTTCAATTTTACAGTATAAATCCAACCGTTAAAAATATATTTGATAAAAGTATTTCTTCAAATATTCAATACCATTAACGTATTTACAACCAAATACATGTATATTTAAATTTAAACTTTCAAATACCACACCCTTAATCATTATTTGCATAATATATAAAACCTCAATTTAAATAATCTACCAATATCGTCGCATAAACTCGATGGCCTACTATTCAACAACATATTTTTTTTAAAAAATTACAGACACACTGTTGTGATGGAAATTCCAACCTTCGAGGAATAGGAATATATTCGAGTCGAACCTTGATTCAAATCGAATTCATGGAAAAAATATCAAAAATTTTTAACTTCGAATCTAACTCGAATAAACCAAAATCGACTCAAATTTGAGTCTTAATATTTAGCTCAATTCTATTCGCTTGCTCAAGAGGCCAAAGTTCTGGTTCTAAACATTGTCAAGAATTTTGGCCAATCTTAAAATCAGGGTTAGTAATTTTACTTTTCAAAAAAAAAAAAAAGTGGTGTTATTTATTGCATATTTGGTACATTCACTAGTTACCGCAAGAACATAAATCGATATTTTTCTTTACATGACTAAGACTATCCTCAATGCACTTTCATAATTCATAGGTAAGGAAAACTTGGAAAGTCTTGCTTGTATATTTTCTGACACTTCACGAAGATAACCATGTTCACATCAGCTCAAAGATCTGCACAAAAGAAACACTTATGAGTTTATGAATTCTAGAGGGAATGTATGACAAAAGTCTGAATCACAACGGCGAAGTCACTTGAATTTAAGCAAAAAAATGTCTATGATTTCAAAGCCATATAATAAATTTGTCGAGTAGAATGCCATATAAAATCACATACGTGTATAGGCATTTCAGCTATGACCAGACCACTGGTTTCTTCAATGGTTTTAAGAATCACAACTTCTCCCCCAACAACCATGTTGATCACAATGCCATCTACATGCAAATTAGAAAAATATATTATCAATGAATTTTTTTCATATTTTACACATAAGAGGAAATTTCACAACCCAGTTACAAAACATGGGGTTGGGGGGCCTGAATTTAATTTCCTAATTTTGCACATATTATTCAAGGAACAAAAATATAAAGACAACGATTGATATTTTTCCAATACGTTCATTTGCTACATTGTCACTCTTCCTTCCTTCCAAGTAAAATTCATATCAATTGAATTGAAGACAAACCTGATGATAAGCATGTGGCCATGCGCCTAGTATATGTCTCCTGTTTAATACATTACAAAATTTCAAAAAAATTGGGGATTCTAAACATAACACATTCAAAGCATTACGTCTAGCGCCGTACATGTCTATTATTCCCAACTTCAAACAATAGTTGGTAATAGGGGATATCTCTTAGTCATGTCACCATTTACTTGTTAATTAATGAGCTTCATCGATGCATAAATAGATCATCTTCTGTATCATTCTAAATTTTATCGAATTTCATCTTTACCAGCTCAAATACTTGACAAATCATAATGATTGGAATTAACTTTATTTTGTTAATCTTTCTGTCCAGGTTAACTCTCAATATATTTTCCAAACATAAAAAATCAACACATTGACTAGTTTTGATAAAATCAATTATTTCAATATGTCCACATCTTGAACTTTATATCAGACCAGTATCAACGAAAAAAATTCTAAGCAAGAAATCTCAAGATGTTGTAACGTTTAAGAGTGACTCAACACTGCATAGGTGCAGGGGTTCAAAACCATCATCAACTCTTGCTATGTATTAAAAAATGAGCGAACCCAAAATATATTATTTATACTAAGAAATTTTCCGGTATTCCCTTTTCTTAACATGGATTTGAAGATATTCTTTCATATGAAAATTTAGAACACATGAACTCTAATGATTATCATAACTCTTTTATAGTAAACATGTGTAGTAATAATGTTAAACTGAGAATCAAGTCTCCCTCTGAGTAGCCATCATACACACAGAAATTCTCAGATTGAAAAGCTGAACCAGCTGTTCAATATGAACCACATTTAAAACACAAAAAGCTATTGATACACAGAAAACATACCTTCTTTGATGGCAGCTCATAATTGATCAGAAAGCGAGCGCTAACAGGTGACTCCCCCGAGCCAATGAGCGGAAGGCAGGCATCGGTAACAACAATCACATTCGACTTTCTCTCCTCTTCCTTTCCTTCATCTCTATCAATCTCATCTTTTCCCATTCTATTCCACCTCCCTGTTGTCAGTCTGAAGTTATCTAGAATCTGCGCTCTCTCTACTTCAGAAAGATCACTGTACTGCAATTGCAATATATTAAAAGTTAATTGTACTACTGCATACTTGGAGGAAAGCTGAGCTTTTTTTGTAGTCTATACTGACACTTATTAAGCATGAAAAACAAATAGACTTAGTATCAGTAAGTGTAGAAAGAATTTAACTTTGCATTTATTTTTAGCACAAGTTTTTAAAACTCGAGATAGGAGATGGCTAAAGATAGTGTCACACATATACGCCAAAGATTGGAGAATATGTGTCCGAAACTAGTAACAAGGTGCACACATGCATATTAGTCGGACATTAGGCAATGACAACGACCTAAATCAACTTAACAACACTTGAATGGACCACCATTAAGATGATATTAAATTATTAATAGCGGAACACGTTGAAAGAAGGTGTTATATAAATCTATGGTCTTTAGTAGTAAATCCCGATCATTTAAAATAGCATAATGTCACCATTTTACTAATCACGTCATCATCAAGAATATGGCCACATAAAATACAGTAATCAGCTTTTGTTTCAATAATTTAGTAAATGTAACTATAAAAAAGGAATTATATGAATAAAAGATTTCACTTGCTACGAAGCGCGGGCTCAAAACACTAGCAAAGCGTATGGGAAAAGGCGTAGACATACCAAAGAGGAAATGTTGACGTAGGACGAAAGATTAGAGACATTAGAGCAAACAGCATCGAGTTCATCACGTGTGCTGCAGCAAACTACCACTGGAAGCCAAGGCCGCCGCCCAAGCATCCCCAAAAGATCCACTAGGGTTTCCTGTAGCAAAAAGTTTCCCCTTTTTTTAAACAAAAGTCCCAGTTAAATTCATATACCAAATAAAAGTAAAATTACTATTTTGATGGTTCCTAAAAAAGAAATTTAAAACCAGCTTGAATTGAAGTCTGTCGACGGCGAGGTAGAAGTGGCGCTGCGGGCTGAGCAAACAGAAATGGTGAATCAATTTAGATTATTTGCTCATATTCGTTCAAATGCACCAAGTATAAAAATAATTCACACAAAAAAAAATAACAGGAAAGAGAGAAAGGATTAATTGTGGAAGGGTACCTGAAAGAAGACGGTGGCGAAGGAGGGGTGGACAGAGATGATTCCGAGGAATCCATTTGTCTGGACAATGGAGAAGAATACTTTATTCTGGTTTTATCGAGCATCGACGGGGGAAGCAAACACTTGACTGTTGAACACCAAGTTAACAAGAAAGCCGCGTTTTTTAAAGTCGCATTATCGCGTTAATGATGTCTCCAAACGTGAAACTTTTTGACGTCATGTTAACTATAAATCATGACCAAACTATATCATAGAATTTTAAAAAAAAATGAATTTTTAAAATATACCAAAAAATACATCTCTTGAGAAAATATTTAATTTGAAAATTTCAAAATTATCATATTTAAAAAATTATTTCAGCTCTACAACATACGCAACACTGTCATTTTGATCTTGCCTTCACGTCAAATGTCCACTTGTGCTCCAAGTAGAGAAGATTTAAAAGAAATTCAATTTCCCCAATTTTAATGCAACCAAAATACTTCATATATAATGCCATAAAATAATCTATTAATAGATGAAAACATGATGATAAGTGAAAAGGAAAGGAAAGGAAAAAAAATTAGGATGATATTGATGAAGGGCTAGGCCTTCAATACTTGGGTTGAAGGGCAGTTTATTGTATTAGAGGGACCAATCTCAAATTTTAATATATATGAAATTAATGAATTTAGTATGCATCCATCCAAATCAAGCAATGCAAGTATATTTATACCGCAATGACATTAGATTAAGTTAAAGAATTCCTTTGTGAACTATATGATGAATATAACTCAGAAATTGAGTGGTTTAGGAACTATGTACTGTAGGTATTATATCAAGTGCATGGATGATAGTAAACTTGAGTAGCAGAGCATAACCGTGAAAACATTTAGCTAAAAATCTTCCACATATCGGAATGCATATCACTAAATAGATCAACAGATCGAGTCGCTTCCGACACGCAAGTAACTAACTAGTTGGTCATGTCATCAAAAATCCTGCCCGAACAGGCAGGCCAACGGGCCACCGGCTTCACTTTCTTTGTTGATGACCAAAGCATCACATGAATATATCACATCAAACGAATAAAATTTTCAATCCCCGTCCATGGCATTTTTAGCCTTTTGAAATACATAGAAAGCGTCTCGAAGACTCCAAATAAAAAAAATAGTTGACACAAAAATCAATGGTGTATGTTATATCCAACACATCAAACACGAAAGGATGAAGAAACAATGGTTTCAGAAAAGTGAGAAGCACTAGTAATCATTCACTAAACCAAACACTAGTAGAAATGACCGTCCACACTCTTTAATGGGGGTCTGTGCACATTTCTTCACCCACTGGATATTGTACTTTAGTCAGCTTTTTTCCCTCAAAAAGATGATCAAATCCGGCTCCCTAAATGCCACTCAGAACCAAAAAATTATCCAAGATACATGCGTAAGGTACTTGAAAACAAGCGACCTGGCTTATCACTTTAGTCGGCTTCTTGCTTGTAACTTCTGAGCCAAAGGTTTACTTTTTCTTTAATTATGCAAAATCCTTCCTTTCACTATTTGCTTGGTTGTCAATAGATTAGACTTTTACTCTATACTTGGAGAAATGGAGCCCTCCATCAAACTCCAAACCATGAAATAATTTCAATCTTGTATCTTTAGGATCTAACATTTCACAAGTTTACCGTCAAGAATATCTATTCATCAATTTCCTTTATAGCATTCCGCACTCAGTTGTGATCAAGAAGCTTTTCGAAGAGAGCTCTGCTCATCAACATCGGTATAGTTTAGCCTTCTATTAGTGCCAGCCTTGGACTTCATTCTTGCATCATCATCAAGAGCATCAATAGAGCTGGAATTAGTAGACCACGAGTATGGGGTAACGACTGTTTTTGGGGACTTGGATTTTAACACCACTATCCTCTGCAAGAGACTATAACAGGAAAACGTGTGTTCCTGTCGAAGTATCAAGGATTGAAGATGATGAGTGGAAATTAACGACTAAATACTTGTTAAAACCGACTCAAGTTACCTAATATCAAGAAAATGCCACCATTATAAGGAAAATAACTCACCTTTTCCAACGATGGAACTTCATTTATCTTAATTTCAACTATATTTCTTGTTAATCCGTAATCATAAGCTGCTAGAACTGCTGCTGCTGCAACGGTAGATGGTCGATGTTCAGCTACATTAATTTCTGCATCAAATCAACCAGAAAATCAAAACAATTTTTTCCCGAAATCGTATGTAAGTACAGAGTCTTCATAAATCTAGATTACCTTCCATCAAAACCAAGGTTAATTCAGCGGCCCGAGTTGCCAGTTCCTTATGCCTAAGTTCACCACAGAACTTGATGATGAAATAGTTAAGATAAGCAAAAGGAGTGACACAACACATCCTCCATTCCAAAGTAGTCAAGACTAGTAATTCCATTCTCTGAATCATATTTCCTTCGAAATTATAAACATTTACACGATATTTCGATAATGCATGTGGTTCTGATTCCTCCATTTTTGCAGCCAAAGATAAGCAAACAAGTGATAGCAATCGAATTGCCCACAACATTCCATCCTATCAATATAAAGAAAATGTTTCAAAAAATCACAAACTTCTGCAGAATTTCTAAATCACGTGTAATCAAATTTCAAAGTCGGGGTCAAAAAGGGAAAATCATAAAAGGTTTAACACGTAAATGTAAAAAAGAAAAACCTGAATCGTTTTTCTCGACAGGAACAGATCAAAATAAACCAGTGATAAATAAGCAGTGCCGAATTGGAATCCAAAACGAGCCCTTGTCTATAAGCACCAAAAAATAAAAAAAATAAAAAATCACATTAATCCAATAAATGGACCTGCATAAAGAAAAAAGAAGAAGAAGAATTAGCAGAGTCACTTGGAGAGCAAAAATACGAGGAGAAACACGGACATCAAGAATCCATTTGATGGCATCCAAACGTGCAGAATTCAGCCATTTTCTTTCACTCTTTACAGCACAATCTTCGCTGTTGGATTGAAAAATGGTTTCTCTTTGAATTAACATTGCAATATGCTCGCAATCAGTCTCCGAAACAGAACAAAAAGCAAAGGTTTCATCTTTGTAACGGCCCTGCTCCTTTAAACACGACTCGTCTTCTTCGCATAGAAGGCTAGAAGCTGAAGTTTCAGTGTCCTCCATTTTTATTTTGGTGCAAAACTTGGAAACTCAGCAACGATATATATATATATATATCTATGTATTTAGAAGATTTGATTTGAATCTGCGATCGTAGGATGAGAGAATCTAGTTTCAAGAAAGACTCACAAGGTGGGTAGGAGGAGGGGATGTGGAGTTGCGATTTTTGTGCCGCCATATTTAGCGGAGGGGATATGAAGAAAAAAATATACATTTTAAAAGAAAAATTAGCGATAATATGAGTTTATTTATTTATATTAATGATTGATTTAATTTAAATAATATAGTTTAAATAAGAATTTATATTGTCTGAGGATTGGCCGACTCCTTCCTTTGTTATGTGTTATAAGATATTTGAATATTTTATGTATGTGTAATGTCACTCTATAAATTGTTGCTTTTTTGTTATTATTATTAATGTAACTGTTATGAAAAAATAAAAATTTACGGTAAAAAGTAAAAATATCAAACTCTCAAAATTATCACACTACACACTTTATAATATTTTTTCTCTCAACTCAATTGTGATTTTCTTCACAAATGAGAGATCTATTTATAGAAAATCTTTACAAATAATCCAAAAATAAAATCATCATTACCTACATCATCACACACTAATTTTCAATATTTACAACTCTTGTTTTCAACATTCAAATATTCAACATACACATTTTAAATATTAATTTTCAACACTCCCCTTGTGATGATGATCATGATACGATGATGTCTTCGTAACGTGTTTTTGTACTGCCTCATTAAAAACCTTACTAGGAAAAACCCATTGGGATAAAAACCATAGTAAGGGAAAAAGAGTGCGGTCACGTAAACTCTCCCTCATGTTGATACGAACAATTCTTCACAAATTTCGTAGATTGTGCATCTCAATATTATATATGTGCTTTCTGAATATTGTCGTAGGAAGTGCCTTTGTGAAGAGATCAGATGAGTTTTCACTTGATTGAATGTGACGAACATCAATACATTTATTCTTCTCAAGCTCCTTGGTGAATGCGAAGAACTTAGGAGGAATATGTTTAGTTCTGTCGTTTTTATGTATCCTTCTTTCATTTGAGCAACACATGCAACATTATCTTCATATAGTATCACAAACTTCTCGTCGAATGATAATCTGCATGAGATTTGGATATGTTGGGTCATTGATTTTAACCACACACATTCACGGCTTGCTTCATGTAGTGCAATAATCTCGGCATGATTTGATGAAGTTGTTACAAGTGTTTGTTTCTGTGAACGCCAAGAAATTGCAGTGCCTCCACGAGTAAATACATATCCAGTTTGAGAACGTGCTTTGTGTGGATCAGATAAGTATCCAGCATCGGCATAACCAATTATACTTGGATTAGCATCTTTTGAATACAAAAGTCCCAAGTCTGTCGTTCCTCGTAGATAACGGAATATATGTTTAATTCCGTTCCAATGTCTCTTTGTTGGATATGTGCTAAATCTTGCCAATAAATTTACGGCAAAAGATATATCAGGCCTTGTACAATTTGTAAGATACATAAGGGCACCGATAGCACTTAGATATGGTACTTCTGGACCAAGAATATCTTCATCATCTTCACATGGACGGAATGGATCCTTTTCTATGTTTAATGATCTAACAACCATTGGAGTACTTAAAGGATTTGATTTGTCCATATTAAAACGTTTAAGGATCTTTTCTGTATAATTTGTCTGGTGAACAAATATTCCACATTCTTTTTGTTCAATTTGTAAACCCAGACAATACTTGGTTTTTCCAAGATCCTTCATTTCAAATTCTTCTTTCAAGTATGACACAACTTCTTGAATTTCCTTATTTGTTCCAATGATGTTTAAATCATCAACATATACAGCAATAATTACGCATCCGGATGTTGTTTTCTTAATGAAAACACAAGGGCATATTGAATTATTTACATATCCCTTTTTCATCAAGTGATCACTTAGCCTATTATACCACATTCTGCCGGATTGCTTCAACCCATATAATGATCTTAGTAATTTCACAGAATAACATTCTCTGGGTTTTGAACTTTGTGCTTCAGGCATCTTAAATCCTTCAGGGATTTTCATATATATATTACTATCAAGTGATCCATATAAGTAGGCTGTAACAACATCCATAAGACGCATTTCTAAATTTTCAGATACTGCCAAGCTAATCAAATACCGAAACGTAATTGCATCCATCACAGGAGAATACGTTTCTTCATAATCAATTCCAGGCCTTTGAGAAAAACCTTGTGCAACAAGTCGAGCTTTATATCTTACTATTTCATTTTTCTCATTTCGCTTTCGAATAAAAACCCATTTGTATCCAACAGGTTTTACACCTTCAGGTGTAAGGACTATAGGTCCAAAAACATTACGTTTATTTAGCGAATCCAATTCAACCTGGATGGCATCTTTCCATTTTATCCAATCCTGCCGATTTTTACATTCACCAAAAGATTTTGGTTCATGATCTTCATTATCATTTATGATGTCGATTGCCACATTATAAGAAAATATATCATCAATTTCTTCTATATCTTTTCGGTTCCATATTTTTCCAGTATTAATATAATTGATAGAGATTTCATGATTCTCGTCAGTTTGTGGTTCTGACAAAACATTTTCATCATCATGTGTTTCTTCAGGAACATCATTCTCTATTTTGTGATCATTATGTGTTTCTTCAGGAACATCATTCTCTATTTTGTGATCATTGTGTTTCTCTATGAATTTTCTTTTTCGAGGATTTTTATCCTTGGAACCAACTGGCCTTCCACGCTTCAGGCGTTTAATGACATCATGACTATCTTCAATTTGTTTCTTCGGAATTTCAATTCGAGCAGGGGCATTTGCAGCATGTATATATGATTTAGTTACCCCTTTTGTGTCTGCAAATGCATCTGGTATTTGATTTGCTATTCTTTGCAAGTGCACAATTTGCTGTACATCTTTTTCACATTGTTTTGTTCTTGGATCCAGATGTAACAATGATGATACATACCATGTAATTTCTTTTTCGGTATGTTTCTGTTCTCCCCCTAACATTGGGAAGATTTCCTCATTAAAATGACAATCAGCAAAACGTGCTGTGAACACGTCGCCTGTCTGTGGTTCAAGATATCGAATGATCGATGGACTATCATAACCAATATAAATTCCAATCTTTCTTTGAGGTCCCATTTTCTTTCGTTGAGGTGGTGCAATAGGCACATACACCATACATCCAAAAATTCTCAGATGAGAAATGTCTGGTTCTTTACCAAATGCAAGCTGCAATGGGGAGTATTTATGATATGCACTTGGTCTGATGCGAATTAATGAAGCAGCATGTAAAATTGCATGTCCCCATATAGAAATAGGGAGCTTTGTTTTCATAATCATTGGTCTAGCAATCATTTGCAGACGTTTAATCAATGATTCAGCCAATCCATTTTGAGTATGTACATGAGCAACAGGATGCTCAACAATGATTCCCATAGACATACAATAATCATTGAAAGTCTGGGAAGTAAATTCACCAGCATTATCAAGTCTAATTTTCTTGATTGTATAATCGGGAAATTGATTCCTCAATTTTATTATTTGAGCAAGTAATCTTGCAAATGCAACATTTCGAGTTGACAATAAACATACATGTGACCATCTGCTGGAGGCATCAATCAATACCATAAAGTATCTGAATGGTCCACATGGTGGATGGATTGGTCCACAAATATCACCCTGAATACGTTCAAGAAACATTGGTGATTCAGTTTGGATTTTGGCTGGTGATGGTCTTATAATAAGTTTTCCAAGAGAACATGCTTTACATTGAAACTTATTATTCTGAAAGATCTTCTGGTCTTTCAATGGATGACCATGTGTATTTTCTATAATTCTTCGCATCATTGTTGAACCAGGATGTCCTAATCGATCATGCCAATTGGTTAATATTGAAGAATTATCAATTACCATGTTTGATTCAATGGGACGTATATGTGTATAATGCAATCCAGTAGGGAGCATTGGTAGTTTTTCAATCACATATTTCTTTCCTGATTTATATGTGGTAAGACACATATATTTCTCATTCCCTTCATTCATTGTTTGAGTATCATACCCATGGGAATATATATCATTAAAACTCAACAAATTTCTTTTCGATTGTGGTGAATATAAAGCATCATTGATCAAAAATTTTGTACCATTAGGTAACAAAAATTGTGCTTTACCACATCCTTTAATCAAGTCTACAGGACCTGATATTGTATTCACCGTTGTTTTTGTTGGTTTTAGTTCCAAGAAATATCTTTTATCTCGGAGGATAGTGTGCGTTGTACCACTATCGGGTATGCAAACTTCAGCTTTGCTCATAGCATTTTCCATATTTGAACTTCAAAAAATATGCAATGAAAAAAAATTAATGACAATACATATTTAAATATAACACATATCATAATTGTACAATAAAACATTATCATATAAATACATGAAAAATAAATTATTGTACATTTATATTCTACCACTATATTGTTCATTTTCAGAGAAATCATTGAGAAAATCTGCAGCATCAATATTGTTCATTTCTATCCCACCAACATATTGATCATTTCCAGAGAAATCATTCATAAAATCAGCAGCATCAAAATGAGTTGAATCACTCAAACGGTCACTTCGCTCAGTGAAGTTGGTCTCCTTTTCTTTCCCCTTTATCGATTCTTTATAAAGTTTGCAAAGATGCTCAGGGGCTCGACAAATACGAGACCAATGTCCTGGAGTACCGCATCTGAAACAAGAACTTTCAAATCTTTTCGAGTGATTTTCATTAACACTCATGTTTTCTTGATGCCTTTTCTGTGGATGGTTTGGGACGTTATTTTGAGATGAGTTATAGAAATAACTATCTCGATTATTTTCAAAACCACGGCCGCGTCCACGACCACGACCACTTCCTCGTCCACGTCCACGTCCACGACCTCGACCTCGACCTCGACCTCGACCAAAACCTTGTCTTTGAAT
The DNA here is from genome assembly GCF_012295235.1 of Primulina huaijiensis. Classification (NCBI taxonomy): domain Eukaryota; kingdom Viridiplantae; phylum Streptophyta; class Magnoliopsida; order Lamiales; family Gesneriaceae; genus Primulina; species Primulina huaijiensis. Next base: position 24,616,444 of record NC_133307.1, read on the forward strand.
TTGATTTTGGTTTCCAGGTTTAAATTCATTTTTACTTACAGCATTTACTTCTGGAAATGCTGTTGATCCAGTGGGTCGGGACTGATGATTTCTCATTAATAGCTCGTTGTTCTTTTCCGCCACAAGAAGACAGGCGATGAGTTCAGAATATCTCGCAAATCCACGCACTCTATATTGTTGCTGTAGTGTTATATTTGATGCGTGAAACGTGGAAAATGTTTTTTCAAGCATTTCCGATTCTGTAACCTCATGTCCACAAAATTTTAACTGCGAGATTATTCTATACATCGCTGAATTGTAATCACTGACTTTTTTAAAGTCTTGGAATCTTAACATATTCCATTCATCACGGGCGGTCGGAAGTATAACTTCCCTTATATGTTCAAATCTCTCTTTTAATCCTTTCCACAGAGCCATGGGATCTTTTTCGATGAGATATTCACATTTTAAACCTTCATCAAGGTGTCGTCGTAAAAATATTATAGCTTTTGCTTTTTCTTGTGATGAAGATATACCATTTTCTTTAATGGTCTCGCTTAGACCCAATGACTCAAGATGCATTTCTACATCAAGAGTCCATGGCATATAGTTTTTCCCAGTAATATCAAGAGCGATGAATTCGAGCTTTGCCAAGTTTGCCATGGTGGTACTAAAAATTACGATGCATTTTATTAGTTAATGAATATTGCAATACAAAGTAATGGATAAACAACAAGTACAAGTATTCGTAAAAATAAAGAAAACACACGAGGAGGATATTCTCCGATAAATACAAGACTGGTGAGTATGATAACCAAAATAATTAAAAATAACCTCGTGAAAGCCATCTTCTTTTTTTCTTCGAAAATTTGATGAAGAATAATTTTTAGAGAAGAAGAGAAAGTTGGAGTGATTGAATGTATTTGTGAGATTGTATTTATAGAGCAAAAACTAGCCGTTTTGTTACCGTTTATTACCGTTGGTGTATAAGAAAATAAATGTATGTATTTGTATAATTTTATGGTAATAATATGGTGTATATAATATTAGTCATATTTAAATAATTATGTATATCATATCACATTATTATAATTAGGTGTCATAAGTTATTTTGTTTAAAAAACCTTATAGGCTTTTATACTTGTCGTATCCCTTACCGGGAGTGTGGGATGTCGTCTTAACATCCTCCCAGGATTTATAACAAGTTTTTGAAAAAATTATTTTTATTATTTCTAACAATAACATTATATTATATATTACATATATAAACAATAAATAAATAACAGTAAAATAAATATTATTACTTTTGTTACCTTTTTCTTCTGTTCGGAGCTTGGAAAAATATGGAGGACTTTTAGAGCTTCGTGCTGATAACGTGTTGTGAAAAAGTAAAAATTTACGGTAAAAAAGTAAAAATCTCAAACTCTCAAAATTATCACACTACACACTTTATAATATTTTTCTCTCAACTCAATTGTGATTTTCTTCACAAATGAGAGATCTATTTATAGAAAATTTTTACAAATAATCCAAAAATAAAATACATCATTACCTACATCATCACACACTAATTTTCAATATTTACAACTCTTATTTTCAATATTCAAATATTCAACATTCAAATATTCAACATACACATTTTAAATATTAATTTTCAACCGTAACAATATTGGAATTGAAAAGTATATAATAAATGTACACCGTTTTAATGAAAAATATATGTGAGGTCTTTTTTTTAAGACCAATCGTTGATAGCGTAATTAAATGGCACACACATATAATTTGTCATATGGTTTTAGAGAACTTTTTTTATTAGGATGGTAATGAATCAGGTTTAAACCCGACTCAGTATTAAATTAGTATCGACGATATGGATTTAGATTTGGTCAAGCGGGGTCACAAGTTTGGAATGCCCCGGACCCGCCACTATAAATATACATGTACTCATATTATTAAAAAACTATTAATATTTTTTATTTATTGAATAATATATACATTGATCCCTATCATAATATTTCATAATTGATATAATTTTATTTATAATAACATGTTTAAAATGAAAATATATAATTATAATTTTTATTTTGTATAATATATTTAAAATGAAAATATATCATTATAATTTCTATTTTGTCATTATATTGAATATAAATTGATAGAGTTGTGGTAATATTAAAGTTTATATTAACTTTAGTGATTTATTAATTTTTAAATATTTTTATTGTATAATGACTAAATTTTAAAAAGTATATAATTTTTAGTGCGTCCCACCTAAATTGGATTTGTTGGTTTCGTCTCGTTGTCCTCTCTATTTTTTATAATGAAAATTTGAAGGAATTTAATAGATGAGAAAAAAAAATTGATGAATATTTTAATTTTGGTAACTAATAAATTTAACATTCACATATCCATAACAAACATATATATATTTATTCAATTAATAGATCTTTTATGAGAAGGTACTACATATATTTATCGATGGGTCAACCATATCCATATTTAATATAATAAGTTATATTTTTGATATAAAAAATAATATTTTCTGTGGATGACCGAAATAAGATATATGTCTCATAAAATTGACTCGTAAAACAGTCTCACACTTTTTTTTTGTTATTCAATTTATTAAAGTTAAATTTTTATTAATTAATTTTGGTATAGTGGTTAAGATTTTTGATAATTTCTTATATACTTTCTAATCATCCAATTACATATATCATAATTTTCTTTACATTTTATTTTCACCCTACTATTTAAAAATTTTCAAATTAATTAATTTTATTAAATAAAAAAATTACTTCATTATCTATTTTTTTTTTACGGAAAACAGAGGATAGCGTGTGCCATGATCGATCCGCTAGTATCTATAACGGGAGCATATGTGGTATTCATTTCTTTGTACAAAAAATCTGAATACAAATACCGAATAATCTGTGAAATATTTTTTAAAGCAAAATAATTAATATTATTATTTCCTAAAAACTTAATGGAGTACGATAAGTATTAGGGAAAATAAACAAATGGAACTGCTGTATTTAGTATTAAAAAATCTATTTTTTTCTTGCTCATAAACTTGATTGTTCAAGATCTCGCATCCCTGCTGCTTATTTCAGTTTGTTCTCTGGAAATTTTACCTTTATATTCTATAAATTTGTATGTATCTTTTGTATCTTATCGGTTTTTCGAAAGCAGTAGCAGCTGGAAATCCGTTGCGGCTTAAGGTATCATTCCTCATGTGTGGTATACCAAAGTTGGCCGATCACATGCTATCTTCATCAGAACTTCTCTCGTACCGTCGCATGTTGTATCTGTTAAGTACTGGCATTGGTGCAGTTACAGGTATTCTGAATGATTTCCCCGCGCCCATTGTAGGTCTATCCTGCATTCTGCCTACATCTTTGCATACATTGTCTAATATGGAGAGAAAATCTCGTACGATCAAGAAAATCCTTAGTGGATGGGCCTCTTTCGCAGCATCTCCATGGAAATACTCAGTTACCTCACTCACGAGGGACAATGCTTTTCTTTCTTCGGACTTAACCCGGTGTATTTCCTCAGTAGCTTCATTAAGAAACTTTTTCATGGAATCACAGAATTTACCTTGAAGGCTCTGTTTCTCGTGTTGAAGAACCAATCTAACCTTCTCAAGTCCCGTTTCAAGTTTGGAGACGTAGCTGCTCAATACATCTGAGTCCATTCCTGCAGCCTTTTTAACACTTCCGAGTTCTTTACTCAAGCTGGATACGACATGCAATCCTTTTTTCTTGAACTCTTCTTCTTGAAAAGTGGTTTCGATCGGCAGATTTTCACTGGTTGGGTCGGGAACTGCTCCTTCGGACCTGATTATCTCTTGGACGACAAAGTGAAGTAAGGTTGTTTTCCCATCTGTTCCCTTTATGTCCACTAATTTTAATAGAGTGTCTAGTTTAAAAGCCCGAGCATCACCACGATTAGTGCCATCATTCATTCGGTTTCCTGTCCTTAAAACAGCTTCAAGCAGCTTAAGAAATAGGCGGCTATTCTTCAATTCCTCACTCGCCTCCTGCATTGTGGAATGATCCACTTGTGAGAAGACTCATGGACCTTAAACATAGAGATTTTCAGTTACACTAGAATGACAATGTTTAAATAAATGGTCACTGTTTTATTGGACAATCTCTCAAGAGTTCCAAGTTTTGGACATATATTCCCTAGTCTGCGGCTTATAGATGTAGGAATGTGCTAAAACACAAATTTTATCGTTGGCTCCCCTCCCGTGAGGTCGATCTTTTGGGAAAAATTGTTTCAACTTTCAGTATGCACAAAAACTTTAAATCATAAAACACATCATCATAGAAATAGCCAAGTTCAATACAATAATTGGTTGTACCTCTAAAGTTTGAAAAGATTTTTTCAAGTAATTAACTTCTGCATCAAAGTTTGCTCTATATAGCATGGCTTCTACTCTTTTAAAGGCAAATGGGATAGAGAGTATTGACTTGAGGAATCTCTCTGCGGATCCTAACTTAAAGCCTTCATCCTTGTAGTTTTTAAGTTTTATTTCCTCCTCTTTGGTTGGCGCCATCTTCACTAATGTCTCCAAAAGCTCTGGACCCAATCCCTCTGGATTTCCTGCAGCATCAAAACAAATCTTCAAATAAGCGCATCATGAAAAATTCAGAGGGATAATCAGAACTAGATGTCTCGAATTAAATTTGAACCCCTGTCTATGCATTAAAAGAAATAAAGCATTGTAGGTTGGGAGTCATTATAATAACTAAGCATCATGCCAATTTTCCAAAACCATAATGTATGGTATATTAGCTTTTGAATTGCTCTACTCTGAACTAGAATGTCAATTCTGGTCTTTTCACCTCTTTTCTTTCGTTTTACTCTAGTCCCTTTGATTGCCGTATTGCGGTAAATTTACACAAAATTCAAATGTTTTTCATATGCATCTGAACTCGCTTTTTCCTACCTGTATCGGAACAAAGTTAATTCTTCCGCCGGAAAACTTACTGGTGGACGTAAATTTTTTCTCATATGAAAATTCACAAGTTCAAATTTTGAGATTCCAAGCCTTCTCTGCATTAATTAGTATAAAGAAGAATAGATGATTCACTATTAATGCCTACTTGGTTTTAGGTTGAGGTTTCTTTCATGTCATCTTCTCATTTTACGGCAAAAAGATTATTATCCTCCGAGTGACAATTATAATTGAAGCATCAAATATTTCATCTCTAAATTGCATATTCACTTATGCATGTTTTACTAAAGCCTCCTTGTCAACTAATTTTTTTGGTACAGATTATGCATATAGATAACGACACATACCATCTAAAAGTGCTTCACAAACTTCTTCTTTTGTCACGTTCAATGCTCGCAATAAAATGGCTATGTTTTGGGATTTCTTTGGATCCAGCACTCTGTTCTCCTGATCCAAAGAAGGGATCACCAACTTCCTGCCCTCTTTAGGAACTGAATTAGCAAAATTAAATCCGAAAAGGGATTCCATCGCGTCCTCATTCAACCTATAGGAAAGGTATCATGTTAACAGATTGTGTATACATCACCATAATTTTAATAGATGTATTGTACATTTCACTTACTGGAATGAACTTGACTTTAAATGGTCCCAAACGGTGTCCCTGTCCGAGGTGGCTCGCATTTTGTCCCAATGCAAAGGCTTTAACTTGGGCTTCGACCCATCTTTTTCATCGGCACCAAGTTTCTCTGATGAACTGGAACTTTTGCCCTCTTCTTCAAAGGAGGTTATTTTTTCACTTCTTGGAGTTGCTTTCGGACTGGGAGTCTTCAAGTGTAGCCTTGTGGCCAGTTTGAGGACTTGTAAAGGCACATTTGTTTCCACGGGTCCGAATTTTCTTGGTGCTGGGAAAGGCTGGGGAGGGGGAGGCGGCGGAGGTGGAATTGGTATTTTAGATGTTTGTTGCTGATAACTGCTTATTGATTGAAGCCGTGCCATATCCGGTGGTGGAGGAGGTGGCGAGAATTTTCCTGCTGCCCTTTTAGGAGTAAATGCCAATGTTTTACTGGGCTGCGATGGCCCCAAGGAAGAAGTTTCCGATGGTATAAAAGATTGCTTTATTGACTGCATCATCGCTGGCTTTGTGTCTGGGGATGATGCTGATAAACGAGATTTTGGTGATGTTCTCTTGGAATGGGGGACTGAAGTATTAGCAATACGAGTTTCTGGTCTAGTCGGGTTTAATTGGCTCATATTGTTATTCCGGTGGTTGTGGCGTGAACCGGGAGACTCGTTGCTCATAGATGATCCTTGTGGGGTGTAAAAATTGGTGTCGTTGCTCTCATCATCTGATGAAGACATCGGTGGAGGTGAATTTATACTCGGCGGCAGCGGCGGCTTGGTTAAAGGTGGCAGCGGCTGAAGCTCGGGACTAGGCCGGTACCGTTCGGGGGGTCTTTTTCCGGGTTTCAGTTTTTGATATGGTGAGCCATTCGCATCATCATTAGCGGTCTCATTTACCAAACTTCTCGCAGATGGCTCCACTGTCCCAATGTAGAGGAAAGTAGATGGTGGCATTCTTGATTCTTCATTGGTGAATCTTGAATTCCCATTAACAAGCTTCCGGGACTCATCAGTCTGATTCGAACGCTGCTTGAATAAATAGATGACGAGCGCAGATACCATTACCAGAGTTAGAATTCCTGATGAGACTGCTACTCCAATTTTCTTGGCAGAATTGGTTGGCTTTGCGGAAACTGGAATAGACACCGGCGTCGTGTTGGCTGAAGTTGATGGCGGCTGCTGGCCGGCACTGCCGCCCTGATCCACCGTTGGACCAGTTGGGAGTTCATGGAAGAATGGCTGGTCTTGGTCTGGTAAATCCTGGCTTGTCGGTGGTGGTGGAGGCGGCGACGGCGGCGGCGTTTCTGAATTGGAAGGAAGCAATGGTTGGTGCAGAATTCTCCTGGATTTCTCTTCATAAACGAAATTTTGAATCTTGGGTTCTGCCCCTGTGATCAACTGGAGCATAAAAGAGACAACTAATGAGAAAACCAAGAAATGGCACATATAATAGACTCTCATTGTGATTTTATCTTGATAAGCTCATTTATGTTTCTTCGTTTCCCCTTGTTCATATCTGCTCTGGATTCTAAATTCTCAGTTTTCGCCAAAATTTAGAGACAGAAAGAGAAAGGGAATGAGTTTGTAAAGGAGAAGCTTCTCAGAGCTGCAAGAACTTGATGCTTTCTTTTTCTCTCGCTCCCGGTGGGGACGATCACTTGGGAATAGCAACTCTTTTCCACCTCTTGTGTTCTCCAAGTTTTCTTTTTACATTATTATTATTATAATACATAAACTTGAGTTATACACCTGCAAACTACTTATATTGTAATTATATTTCTTTTGATATTGCAAAGTACTTATTTGCGGATACTTTATTTAGTTTTCCTCATTTTTTTATGAAATTGATTTTCGATCATATCCGATTCATAAAAAAAAAAGTTATGTCAAAATTATTATATATAGATTTAATTCGTCTCACATAATATATATTCTTTTTATAAAAGATGATAATTCTAATTTAATTTCTCCTTTAAATACAATAAGTAATTGGGGATAAAAATATTTTTTCTATGTGATATCATGGAGATTTATGTAGCTAAGTTTACAAGCAAAACTGTAGAATCGAATATTTTAGTTCTATCTAAAACTATAGATATAATAGCTACAAATCAGTTATTATAAACCAATCAATAATATATATGAGCCAACTTAAAAATCATAGAAATTACACATAACCATCTTTAATATTGATAACACGGGAAGAGGCCAGGATGTCCTAAGACTCACACAGAGGATAAATCGAGATGATGAGAGAAGCCAAGTAAGAATCAACTCGAGAAATGAAAGTACTCTTTTATAGGTCATCTTTGGATTCAAACCGGAGAAGCTGATCAAAAATAAGTCTGAGCTCTCAACTTAACCCGGGCATTATAAGAAGACTTAGTGAATCATGGATTTTTTCTATGTCATCACATCGAGATCACTGCACAAGCACTTCGGAACAGACGTCAATCCCACAAGTATGGAGGACCATATTTCGAAATATTTGACATGTCATTCAACGTATGTAGAGGTGATGTGACAAGAACGGAAGTAATATGAGTTGTCAGTTGTAACAATGTCAGGAGCAAGACATGAGCATCTTTCTTGACATAAAGAGTGACCGGATACTGAAAACAAGGTCATCATTGACCTCTCTCCTATAAATACTCAGGTTTGCTTGATCATAAGACATTGAATTGACTTAACATTTTCCATGAGTATTCCACATATACTCTATATTATTGATTGAGTTGAACATCGGAGTGGGCACGTCGGAAAAATTTTCGACATCCCATTAACATTCTTTGCTCTTAAAGTGTGCAATATCTTCAATCTAGGTATTATCTGTCCGGTCTCCGTTGCACACAAGAAGAACCTACCCGAACCGATAAATCGTCCACCCAGCTCACCCGATTTTTCCTGCTATCATCAAATATCAATTTGGACGGTTGAATGTATGCATAGTAAAAATGATAATTAATGACAATACTTATATTTAAATGCTTTAAACCGTATCATGATTGAAATAATATGTTGCAAGCGTCATACGAATTAGGATAATTACTGTTTTTTTTTAATAAAAACTAATTTGCTTTACAAAAACAAGAAACGAGATTTATATAGTAAATTTTTTGAGCAAATTTTAAAACGGTGGTAACAATGATATTTATATATTTTATTACTCATTTATAACGTGACATGCATAGTTACATTTAGTAGGAAATGGTTTCTTACGATTTTTCCATTTAAAAAAAAAATCAGTCTGTTCATCTCAATTTCGGACAATTGTTTCTACATATAATCTTGTAGGATGAATCATAATCCTTTCTACACTTATTTCAGCTATACTTATTTCCGATCTAACTTAATAATAGTTTCATGTTTTATTTATTTTTTATTTTTTTTACGAAGGAGTACACTAATTTCTGCAATCATCAACTTTTTAGATAGAGTTACTATTCTCCCGGCTTGGACCATAAATAGAACCAGACTCAATTGTCATTTCTGTTTTTTAGGATTAAATCATAATTGACTTCTAATTGTCTATGTATTTTTCCTCCAGTATTAGTAAATCCACTAGCAGATCAAAGTTATATGCATTTCAATTTCAAATTTGTATCATAAATCTAATTAATTAATTTGAAATTGGATATCTGATCAATAGCAAAAAAAATTACGTATGCAGTCTAAGTAATCGATTATATATACTTTGTAGGATGTATTTTACTTGTGACATAAACTTCACCACAAATTTGGAACATGAAATTATTTGCTTATGCCATACACCGAAGGATTCTAGTGGCATCAATTATCTATGCATGAAATCAGAGGTCATGGAACCCAAAAAAAAATTTTTTAAAAATTTTATTTGGGTAATATATAGAATTTTATGAGCAAATCAAATAATATAAGAAAACTATATTTTTTCTGGATAATTTATATTGTTAAATTTCAGTCATATTATGTTATATTTGATTTTTCTCAATTTAATCATTTTCCGATGTGGTGTTGATGTGGTGTCTATATGACGTTGACGTGTACAATGTCACATAAATAGTATTAATGAAAAATGATTAAAATTATAAAAATAAATAAATTTATAATATAAGGATAAAATTTGAAAACATAAAAAAATAAAAACAATAAATAGTTAAATATATTAGACTAAAAATATAATTTTCTAAGGAACACACTTTTTTATTTGTCTAGAGAATATTGCTTTTTAGGCTTTGTCTTTAATTCTTGTTATTTATTTTCTCTTTTGCTTGCCATTTCATAATGGGATTGGAATCACAAAAGGGACACCACCATCCTTTTCCATCACTCCATTAAATTATTCCATGTACAAATTATTAACCTCGAGTTTTGAAATAGATAACAACAAAGTTGTAAGATGTATGTCCAAAATTACGAAGGGTTTCATATGACATTGAATTAAACCTCAAATTACTAGAATTATACAACTTTTGCATGTCTAAATATGTAATTTCCTCCTTCACCAGCCTTGTCATATTGTGGATGAAAAGGTCGAGGATGCAAACAAATTGTTGACTTTTATAGCCACGTGGAAACTTCGATTTGACTTGTTGCCATAAATAAATTATTATTTGTAAACACAAAAATTCTTATGAGACGATCTCACGGATCAATTTTGTTGGTCGAATATCTTATTTGAGTAATTCATGAAAAAATATTACTTTTTATGCTAAGAGTAATACTTTTTATTGTGAATATTAGTAGGATTGACCCGTCTCACAGATAAATATTAGTAAGACCGTCTCACAATATACCTACTCATTAGTAAAATACAAATTACTTAAAAAAATTATAGATACAAACAATACTTATGATATAATTAGAACCATTACCACAAAAATAAGTTATAAACATCATAAGCCGTTTATTGCTTACACAAAAAAATGAGAATGTTGGTTAATTTAATAATTTGTGACACGAAATAATATAGTTACGTTTTAGTACAAGTAATATTTTAACATTGGGCGGTGAAATGAAAATAATGATTGGGGGAAAAAGAAAATTAAACATTGAAATGAATTTAATTTACACACACACACACACACACACACACACACACATATATATATATATATATATACACGAATATCAATTTATTAAGTTAAATTTTCCAGATTAAGAATAATTATTGGTAAATTTTTGTCGGATTATTTGTCGCCACGTTTGATAGTGATATTTTCTTTAATTATGAAGAAAGGGGTTGTCGGCACTTATTTTTTCAATAAATGCTCCTAAAACAAACAAAGGAAAAAACCAGCTATGATGTAAAATTATCGAGTGAAATTTTATTTATTTATTCGGAGATATAATAACAAAAAATACTTCCACAACAAATTCTAATCGTGTTTGTGTGTTTATTTTTCTGGTTTTTTTTCATTAAGATCCCTAATATTTTATGTATTCGATACTTTTATTGACATGTTGTAACTATTGTATTTGATAAATGAAATAAATATCAATTATATAAAATGTTGGAGTAGGTCTCTTGTGAGACGATCTCACGAATCTTTATCTGTGAGACGGGTTAACTATATCGATATTCACAATAAAAAGTAATACTCTTAGCATAAAAAGTAATAATTTTTCATGGATGACCCAAATAAGATATATATCTCACAAAATACGACCAGTAAGACCGTCTCACACAAGTTTTTGCCAAAATTGCCGAGTATTTGAATGCAAATGGTTAGGTTTTTTTTTTTCTTCTTCTTTTATTTACCCATTATAACTTAACAAAATTCCATTATAATTTTGCACGTCAGGCATCTGAACCTTTGCTTCCATATGACAGATTCGGGCAATTGTACTTGTAAAAGATGCATTCTTCGTGATACATCATGTAATAAATATATTAATAAGAATTATAAAGATTAAAGTTGTATAAAAAATAAATAAATAAACATTTTTCATTATTATTATTTTACAAAGTAATGCGGCATAAAATGTAAGAATTTAAAAAGGTGAAGCTTATTAATTTGGAGATAATAATGAGAGTAAATGTAGAAATTATGGCCGCCACTATTTAGGAAATAATGAGGTTCGAATAGGAAGTTAAAGTTGAATAGTAATTTCAAAAGTTCGGATATTTATAAATAGGAGAAGTTGGTGAAAAATTCTCAATTAAAATATTTCTTTGGGTTCACTCCCTACTCACAAAATTGTGGTACTATATCATACAAAATGTGGTACACTTCATGTGGAAATGTGGTACTAAAAAAGTTTCCCGTTATAAATATTATAATAATTAACTGATTGAATTTTTTTTTTAAAAAAAATTAGGAGCCCAACATCGTAAATACTAAGGCTGTTGGGTTTGACTACGTGTTTCGGCCCACTTAACAAATCAGGCCTCAAATCTCACTTCAAAGACTAGGAGAGCCTTTATAGCAAATGAGCTATTTATGGCCCAAATTGACGCCTAGATCTATTTAGATTAATAAATGCAATCATTTGATTTTAAAATTCAATATTATTTTTTTATTAAAAAAAAAAACAATCATGAACTATTTTTATAATGTGTGAAATCTTTAATTTGAGATTTTGTTTTGATATTTTGGAACATTGTGCTTGTAACGAATTGTGCAAAGAATGTCTATTTAATATAAGAAAGAATCTACAGTACGTGTTTTTGTTCTTTATCGCCAATCTATAAACTAACTTGATTTTGAATAATAAAAAGTTTGTCATATTCTTTTTGTAGTGTTTATAAGTCAAATTCGATAAGAGATTCAAGTGAAATCGTGATTCGTGTCCGATTTATGTCGAAAGAATTTGATGGAATTCAATTAAAATGTTAAAGAATTCGAATTAAAGAACTTGAAAAATTGTGATCAATGTTCTCAGATCATACTTTAATCAAGATCGGTGAAGGGATTAATTCTGACGATGGAGTTATCTAATCTATCTAATTATAAAATACATGATTGTTAACTCCACGTATATGTATACAGTTAATATTGAGAGTTGAGTCTAATTCTAGCTTAAAGCTAGCTGAAAGAAGGTGAATAGTCCGGTTCATAAAAAACTCTCGAGATTTAATTCAACTGATTTAAGACATCGAAGATATATAAAACTGTATGAGTAGGTCTTCTGTGCAACCATAACGAATCTATATTCATAAGACTAGATATGTAAACGTACTGAGTCGATTCGGAAGCTTTTTGAGGCTCGAAAAATAGTTGATCCTTGTTCGACCTTATCAAATTAGAGCCGAACTATAATGTGTTCGGATATTTTCAAACTCCCAAAGTATTTTATTCGAAGTTCGCAAATTCTAATAATTTATTATTATGATATAATCATATATCAAATAAATATAATTTGAACATTTCGATTATTTATTTCAAAGCAATAGTCTGAATACATTGCAATCATGTTCGAATTTTTCGAGCCAAACTCGAACTTGAGCCAAACATTTTAAACTTTCGAGCTTCGAATCGAGCTCGAACTCAAATTCGAATAGAACTAATTCAAGCCAAATCCGAGCTTTAAAATTTTTGTCTGTTTATTTATACTCATATATAAGACGACTCGACTTCATCTATAACTACAGCGAAAAAAAAGAGAAAATTATTAAGATCAGTATTTGTCAATGCATGTGACTAAAATTATCAGAGCTTGAGATTAGGCTTTACAACACAATCTATCATCATTAGTGACACCCCCACCCCCCAACCATTAAATATTACTATCACGTTTTAATATAATAATTCATAATACTCTTTAATAATGTAATTTAGAAATTATGAATATAGAAAAAGATATTAGCTTGTAACAAGTACAATTAATTAAATCCCCACTTGCTGAAATGTGGCGGCCATTTGTTGCTTTAATTTTTAATATTAGGATAAAACACCAAATCACCGACATTTGATTTTATGGCATTCTTGTAGGATGATTTTGAACTGATAGTATTTAATTTTAAAGTAGTGTCGATCGACGGTCGAAATAAAATTTTTTGATATAAAAATTAATATTTTTTATTTAAATCGATATATATCATATAATATATTTTCATAACAAATCAAAAAAAATATTTTAAACGTAAAAAAAAACATTAATTTATATATATATCAAGTCGGTTGAAGATCCTTTTCATATGATTTAATATTAATATTCACTCATTACGTATGTGCACATGTCACACCCTTTAATAGGATAATGATGATGATCACTTGTTATTCAATAATTTTTTTTAAATAAATTGGGTGATTAGTATACAGTAACGATTTAAAAAAAATATATGGATTCAGCGAATAATATAATTANTAACTAAAAATAAAATAAAAAAATATAAGAAATACTTTTTTAAAATAAATATAAAAAATAATTCAATTAACAAAAAATAATTTTGTTAACATTTTTTAAAAGTGATGAATGGTGGAATCGATTTTTAACCGATTCTCGACCGATTTTGATGAATTGGCCAACATAAATTGTTTTTAGACTAGGTTCAGGCCGAATTGGTGATCGATCGTTTTAGGGTCGAACCAGTCGAACTGCAGGCTGCATCTGATTTTAAAAACAAGTCTGAGTCCATTAATCAGTCTTGACAGATTTCAGGAGCGAATTTTCGTTGAACAGCCAATTAATGAATGAAATATATGGAAGCGTATGGATTTTACGACAAAGAAGGCTCTAATTCTCCACAAAAAAGATCTCGATAGAGTTGGACACCGTTAGTATCAAAGTACGCTAGAGAGAGGGGAAAAAAGATATAGATTAGTCGTTTTCATGCTCAAAAAATATACGACTCCACTATGGAACAATGGATAAAAATCCAAAGAAGAGAAAAGGTTTTGTATATAATGAAGGGGGCAACACTGTCAGCATAGCGTGCCCAATACTGTATGCTTCGGATGATTGAAAAGATTGAGGGGTCCTGATTGGATATAGGCGAAAAAGAAGCCACCTCACTTTACTGTAACAGATGCGAATAATAAAGAAAAAGAGTAGAAAAAGCGACAGCTAAGTTTTGTAATTTAATAATGTGTTTTCACTTTTGCTGTGTATATATATATATATATTTGCGTGCCTCGGAAAATGGGTATTTTGATCCTAGATGTAAAAAGTGAAAGCGAGGGGATATAAAAGGAGCGAGCCTGGGGGTCGGTGGTGGTAGTGCTGATTCGCAAGTGATATATAAACTGTGGGAACATTCTTAGCTTGGCCTTTTGTGAACATGGTGTTACGGTGGTGGCCGGCATAGTTTCGACACAGCGCATATGTTTTTTCTCCTTTGGTTTTTTTGACAGTGGGTTTTCCTTTTCCTTTGCTCGTATCATATAGCATTGTTTTGCTTCATTGGGCATGGAATCTTTGTATGGAGGTCAGTTCCGTTGAGTACACCAAACGGGGTCAGAGTTTTTTTGTTTCGTTACTTTTTCTTTCAATATCTTCTCGGGGGTGTTGGGTTCTAGTACCTGAATGCATATGGGTTTTCGGGTTTTAGTTAGAATATGGTATTTCCTGATAGAAACTTTGATAAAGATGTCACCTTACTGAGTTTATTCCATTTTCTACTTTCTTGAATGAATGGATTCTTATCTAATTACGACGTTTATGTTTGTTCTTGTTTCTTGCAACTTTGATGATCACGTGGTTTATTATTAGGTATCATTAATTGTTTAGGAAATTTTGTTTCTTTAAACGCTGGAATTTCAGAGAACAAATGTGTTGGTTTTAGTGCTGGTTTGTTTTCATGTTTCAGTACATTCCAAATAATCTGCGATTTTGATTTTGGTCTTCCACTAATACCGAGATTATGTTGGCTTTTTCAGGTGTCCATTACTCCATTGGTGAAAGGAAAATCTTACCGAGTATTGTGGTTTCTTGGCCTTGACTTATTAAAAATTAACTTGAGATTATGACATGTCCTCAGAATAGAGATCATATAATTTCGGAGATAATATTCCAAGGTTGTGTTTAGGTATTCTCTCTTTTGTTTTGGTTTGGGGCTATCCTGTTCTTGTTTTTCAACTTCATTTTGAGGTTTAAATTCTTGAAAAAAGTTGGGAATCGGGAGCTGAGATTCTTGAAGGTGAAAGGAAATTAGCCCGCCAGTATGAAGTTTATGAAGCTTGGATCCAAGCCTGATCAGTTTCAGACAGATGGGGACAATATCAGGTTTGTCAAATTTCTTGTAATCTTAGTTTTACTGTGGAACTTGGTTATCAGGTATCTTACTTTATTTTCCCAATATTCAGTATGTTCTCTATTCTTTTATTTTCTTTCTTTTTTAATGAAAAGTAAATTCACTATTCGGTATGGTTAGGTTTCGCATTGAGATTTAAATGAATTATTTGATATTTGGTTATCATTTCTCCTCTTGCTGTTTTTCTTGTGAAACTTGGGACTTGGGAGCACTAGAATTTCAAGCTGACAATGCCTTATGAGAGGACAGGAAGTCCATTATTTTCTTGTGCTTGATTTTGGTTGTTTTTCATCAATTCTGTATACTGAGCCATTTCTTCAATGCCAAAGTATGATTTGGGAAGAGCAAGTATATGAATTTTGTTCTGAATATGACCGTTAGTAGCCTATTTTTCAGGTATGTGGCTACAGAATTGGCTACTGATATTGTCGTCAGTGTTGGAGATTTCAAGTTCCATCTCCACAAGGTATAATTAATCTCTTCGTACAGAAAATATGCTCCACGCATCAACAAATGCTGCGCATTTCTGGTATTTATCTCAAATTTGCACTTCTCTGTTGTACAGTTTCCTCTTCTTTCCAAGAGCTCTCACCTTCAGAAGCTCGTATCCAGTACAAGCGATGAAACAAATGATGAAATTGACGTCCATGATATTCCAGGCGGACCTGCTGCGTTCGAAATTTGTGCTAAGTTTTGTTATGGCATGGTTGTAACACTAAATGCATATAACGTTGTATCAGCACGCTGTGCGGCAGAGTATCTAGAGATGTTCGAGATCGTTGAAAAAGGGAATCTTGTTTACAAGATCGATGTTTTTCTTACTTCCAGCATTTTCCGGAGCTGGAAAGACTCGATCATCGTACTTCAGACAACTAAATCTCTTCTTCCATGGTCCGAGGAATTGAAAATTGTTGACCACTGCTTAGATTCGATAGCTAATAGAGCTTCAACCGACCCTTCAAAGGTCGACTTTTCATATGATTTTAATCGTAAGAAGCTCCTGTCCGAAAATGAAATCACCCCACATTGGAATGGTGTGAAAAAACAGCAAACTGTGCCGAAAGACTGGTGGGTGGAAGACCTCTGTGAGCTTCATATAGATTTGTATAAGCGAGTTGTAACTATTATTAAAGCTAAAGGAAGAATATCTGCAGCGGGGATCGGAGAATCACTAAAACATTACATTTTAAGAAGGGTGCCAGGTTTCAATAAGGGTGTTATCCAAGGTGGCGATGCCTTGAAGTGCCGGTACTTGGTTGATACCATTATATGGTTGCTTCCCTTGGAAAAAAACACCATCTCTTGCAGTTTTTTGCTCAAGTTATTACACATGTCTATAGAGCTAAATTGTGGAGAAACTGGAAGATGCGAGCTGATGCAAAGAATTGCATGCCAACTTGAAGAGGCATCTGTTGCTGATTTTCTAGTTTGTTCACCAAGTGGTGAGAGGACCACATACGATATAAATGTAGTACACGAGCTAGTTGAAAAGTTTTTAATGCTAGAACATAGCTCGCAGAGCCATTTCACAAGTGATCACGGGTACCCAGAGACATTTACCGGATGTAACTCAGATGCATCAAAGATGAAGGTGGCTAGATTAGTTGATGGCTATCTGGCCGAAGCTGCGAAAGATTCGTCATTGTCATTGTCTAGATTTGTCAATCTTTTTGAAATTGTTTCGAGCTTTCCAAGATCAACCCATGATGGAATATACCTCGCTATTGACATATTCATGAAGGTTTATTCCTACAATCCTCTTGTACTCTCTGTTTTTCTCGATTCTCCTTACGTGCTAACGCGAATAAAAGAATTCGGATGAGAGTGAAACTTGACGAGGGGATGAGATGGAAAAACTAAATAGATTTTGGGGAGGTCGAATCTAACAGTTTTAGAAATTAAACAATAAATTTTTATTTTTTATAGTTATGAGACGTGTCCTTCTGTTTGATTTAGGTGACTAATCGATATGTCTTGTTACAGGAACACCCGGGGTTGAGCAAAAGTGAGAAAAAGAAAATTTGCAGGTTAATGGACTGCAAGAAACTATCAGCGGACGCGTGTGCGCATGCTGTGCAAAATGAGAGGCTTCCTCTTCGAGTGGTTGTGCAGGTTCTTTTCTTTGATCAAACCAGAGCCGCAGCAGCAGCTTCTGGCGGAAGCAGCACACCCGATTTACCAGGCTCTAGTAGGACTTTTCTCCCTAGCGGATCATACGAGAGCTCTAGTAGATCTGCAACAACCAACACAGACGAGGATTGGGATGGTGACCAGATGACAAAGGAACTCAAGGCTCCAAAGGAACCAGTCAAGTAACGGTACAGATGCAGAAAAACTTGCTCCCGAGAAGGTGAAAAGGATATTTTTCGAGACTCTGGGCGAACAAAGACAGACAAAGCGAAAACAGCAGCTGGGATATGTCGGAGAGCATTGCATCCACGAGTGTCGGATAGAGAATATCGACCTCTTCAAGAAACAGGAGACATCCCTCGTCTTAAAACGGGATTTTAAGACAATGCCTTATTGATTTGGCTCAGGATGTTTGAATGCTTCTGAGTTGGGAAATCAGGCATGGGAATGATTTGTTAACGTAAGTATGTGTCTTTGGCGTTTTTCTTGGCCCAAAGGGAAGTATTAGCATTGGTAAGAGGCATGTTGATTTAAGTTGTAGGGTTCTCTTTGTGGTTTATTTATCCGTTGCAGTAATAGATTAATTGAGGTTGATTTATGCAGAACTATTGTTGTAATACCACGAATTAGTGTATATGTAACGTATACTTAACCAAAAATGCAAGCTAACCGTTCTAGCTTATGATGATTGTCACATTAATCATTTGATAAATTGAGAAATGATTCAAAATTTCAAATGAAGAGATAGCCTTCCTTGCATGGTGATCCGAAACTCGTATTTAATTAAATATTATCTTCATGACGTTCGTATTGCGTGTTTATATAATCTTTTTACGAGAATTTTACCTTGGGTTTATTCAAATTTTATTAAAAATTGACATATTATTATAGCATAAATACTACACAATATCTAACTTACATATAAATATACCACTTTCATTTGTGAATTTTCTTATTTGTCCTTATTTATTTAATTAATTTAATTTAATTTAAGTTAGCAAACAAATTAATAGGTTATCTTAAAGGTTTTTTTTGCAATTCATTGTCTATCTTAAATGAATTTGAACATTAACACACATTCCTCTTTCTTTCCTAACTTTTATGCCAAAAAAATTATTTAATTAAATTTTCTTGTTAATTTAAATTAACAAATTAAATTAATATATTTTTTTAGGAGTTTTTTTTGTAATTCATTGTCCATCTTAAATGGATTTGGACATTAATACACATTCCTATTTCTTTTTAAAATTTTAGGCAAGAAAAATTATTTATTTACATTTCTTAGTAAAATCTAACATCTAACATACATATAAATATATCACTTCTAATTGTGAATGTTTTAATATACCCTTATTCATTTAATTTAGCAAATTAAATCAATAAATTTTTAATGGATTCTTTTATAATTTATTGTCTATCTTAAATGCCTTTGGATATTAATGCATGTTGAATTTATCAATTTACCCATGGTTTTTTTTGTTGCTGCTAAAATTTGTTACTAAAATTAGTGTATTTCTTCATAATTGCTAATGAATATTTCATATTTATATCTTATATTTTCTTTTATTTTACTTATAAATAAGTCACTTTTATAACAAATTGATTTTAAAATAATAATTTTTTAATGGATTCTTTTATAATTTATTGTCTATCTTAAATGTCTTTGGATATTATTGCATATTGAATTTATCAATTTACCCAAAATTTTTCTTTGTTGCTACTAAAATTTGTTACTAAAATTATTGTATTTCTTCATAGTTGCTAATGAATATTTAATATTTATATCTTATCTTTTCTTTTATTTTACATATAAATAAGTCACTTTTATAACAAATTGATTTTAAAATATGAACTAAGAAGCATCGTATATTTTGTAGATATTGAAATATGTTAAAGATTATTTGTAAGAATAGTTTTTTAACATAAAATTATTCTTTGATTGCAATTTTGCAATACTTTTCTCAAATTACTTTTTTAATGAATTATTTTTTAATTGTAGTTTTACTACTTGTACATCTCATTGCGGGGTAGAAAACCTTGTACCATATATGAGTGTAACTCGCTTTAATTTTTAAAATATAACTAATAAAATTTGTGAGTTCTTCAACTATATTTTTCAATTTTTTCATAATATTATAAACACGTTATATTATTTTTT
>NC_133307.1:24636912-24776213 GCF_012295235.1 Primulina huaijiensis
CAAATGCATGATCCTACAATTGGTATATATAAGAGTCAAAGTCATGAGATCAATTCTCATATATTGCAATTAGTGTAATTATTGATATTGTTGGAGTGCAATAATTGTCTTTGTTGGATACATCGATCGAATCATGATGATTGAGCTACTATACAGTTTAAAATATTTGAGTTGATGTGTAATATCTATTCTAAAAAAAGAAAAAGTTAAACAAAATTCGCAAGGAGTTAAAAGTTAGCAAAAACACAATTGATATTTAACTTAATAACAAGTTTAGGGGTTTTATTTTAACATCATTATGATAATTTAGTTAATTAAGAGAATTTTATTTGACAGTCACTATATGCACTCCATTTAAATACATTGTGATTTTGATTTTAGAAAAATTTACTATTCTCTTAATTTTATTTTTATTGTTTTCCATTGTGAATGATATTTGGATGAAAATTATCTTTGTTAATTTGAGAGAGCTGTCATTATGTTATAATAATGCAAATTGAAAAATGTTATATAAATAAGTGAATATATTTGATTTATCATTATGATGTATTTTTATTTATTGTGTTTTGATATATTTAGATCAATAAATACTCATAAACAAGATGTTATTTAAACGATTTTAAAAATTATTTAAATCTTCTTAGTATATATTTCATTATTAATCACCCACATGCATCGCACGTGATCATTCCTAGTATATTAAAATATTCAAGGGTAAATGATAATTATAAAATTTTCAGGAGTAAAGTGACGATTATAAAAAATAATAGGGATAAAATGTTAGTTGACAAATTCTCAACTTCCATGTTCCTAATATTATCTCCCCTGCATGCCGAATGAAATTGTGAACTACGTGAACGAGGGGGAAGAAATTGTCCGCGAGGATCTTTTGAGAGCTCTCCCTATGAAATTAAGATGCTAGAATGGCAAACTGCAGTGTTGTTACTCGTACTACACTTAATCCCAGAGATGCGTAGGAATTCAAAGAGAAGATTGATCTTGAATATCGGGTGAACATGATATTGGATAATCTCCCACAAGTTATGCCGAACAACGTACTGGTCTGATATGGATTCCTTGGCGTATCAAAAAGGTTTCTCGGTTGGCGTGAAATGGAGCACGGATATTTTATCAACAACCATTTGACATTCACAGTAAAGTATCACAAAATTGATGCCATGAATACGAGGGTAAATGGAATGACAAAACAAGATTGCCAAAATGTGATCCACAAGCAAAATACACTGTAACTGGCAATGATTCCCCTCTAGAAGTTGAAGATGAGAAGGAAATTAATTTCACCTACGACGTGGAGTTTCAAGAGAATGAGATCGAATCTGCTTCTAGATGGGATAATTACACGTTGAGAATCGCAGCCAGTGGTTCTCAATCATGTATTCGCATGTCATTGTTCTCCTTCTCTCATTAGCGATGGACATGAATATGGCGTCGAAAAAAAACCATGCATCTCCCCATACGACCGTGACATCTCCCCGTACGACCAATTGGAAACTCCAGAAGAAGCTAAAGAAGAAGCTGAAGAAAAAACTGGATGGATAATTGTTAGCGGGGATGTTTCCAGGCCTCCTACAAACTCAGATTTGCTTTGTGTTTTTGTTGGCGCTGGTGTTAAGTGTTTGGGATGATTTTAGTGACAATGGTCTCTACTGCACTTGGATTTCTTTCTCCTTCAAATCGAAAGGGGTAAATGAAAACTTTGCTGCTGGCCTTGGTTTTCATGGGCCCGTTTGCAGGCGTCTCAGGTAGCCTCTACACAATGTTCAAGGGAACAACTATGGACGACAATCACTTAAAACACCTTTCCCTGGAATGCCGTCATCATTTTCTTCATCTTGAATGCTCAAAGTTGGGAGGTGGAATCATGGAGTGCAGTCCCATTTAGGACCATGTTTGCATCAGTCCTCTTCTGGCTAGCTATCTTCATTCCACTTGTTTTTGTCGGTATTTATGTTGGGTTCAAGAAACCCGCCATCAAGGATCCAGTAAATACCAGGACAATTCTGCGGGAAATACTTATGCAGGCATGGTTCATGAACCCACTCTTCACTATAGTAACAGGAGGCGTAGTGCCATTTTGCGTAGTATCCATCGAGCTATTCTTCGTCATCACCTCAATCTGGTCACAACATTTCTATTGCAACTTTGGATTCCTCATCCCAGGATTCCTTTTCCGTCATCTGTGCCTAGATCGCTATGCTACTTTGTCATTTCCAGCTTTGCAGAGAAAACTATTTGTGGTGGTGGAGATCATACTTGACTTCGGGTTCATCTGCACTCCACTTCTTCCTTTATGCTGCATTCTACTCACAAATATGAACATCACAAAATCAGTATCGGGCGTAGTCTATTTCGGGTAAGCGCTCACTGGTTCGTATGCTTTTTGTGAGCTCACTGGCACGATTGGTTTCTTAGCCTGTCTCTCACACTTTTTATGACTACTCTTCTCTCAAGATTGACTGAAAAGTTTAACCATTCGAAAGCAGAGTTTTGAAGTATCATTTACAATTCAAGGAACGTGCTTATTACGCTCTGAATTCCTTACAACTAAAGTTTATTAATCAGTTAAATTCCTTACCATAGTCCATGTTACAATTTTCAGTAGAAACTTTCGCAAAAAGAGGAAGAAAAAAACTAGCCCTTTTTGTTCCATCGAAGCAAAGCTTATGTTCAAAAGATTGAAATTTGTTTGCTATAGCTGTCTTCAAATCCAGTGTAGAAATGAAACTTGTATGCTGCATCTGAATGAATTTTACTTCTGTCTTTTTTTACTGTTGGTTCGATGTCATGTTATTTATTGGATAATTAAAAATGTGTGATCAAAGGTACAATGTCAGTTTTTAGGGAGAATAATTATTTAGTTCGGGCATTTTATGTGGCTCAATAAATTTTTTAAAGTTTGATTTTGGTATACCAACATTAATTCTTGGATATTTTGGTTGGTCAAATTGCTGACGACATCGGACAAATGAACAATTTTCAATTTCACATCAATTTTTTCAATACCATGTCATTATTTTTGATTTCACATCAACAAAATATGATCAAAAGAAAAAAAAATCAACTTTAGTCAATGAAAGTCTGAAAGTAAACTTTTAGAAAATAGTGGACCAAAAGTTATTTTTCCTAAATTTTAATATTGTGCAAAACCGAAAATTGTCAACGACGTCTGTAAGAAAAAAATTTTTTTTTTTATGCAAGCATATATTTTGAGAATTTTAATAGGACAAGGAGCAAAGGATGAACATAAATTCAATTCTGAAATAAAAGGAGGCATCATTCATTTCAGTCATCATGTTAATATATTATCCATATTTTCAGGCATTAAAGTGAAATTATTGCCATTGAGGAAGGACATAATGGTGGCCATTCAGCTTCTATCCCTGAAGCCTATAAATAGTGGCTCATTACTAAAATAAAACTAAACCAAAATTCTATAAATTCTTCATGTATACAAGACTTGTGTAGGTGCTTTTATCATTTCAAAATCATTCCAATGTTATGAGGATTTTTCTGTTAGTTCTACAATATTAAGTGAGCTTTTGTTTAAAATGCATATTTTATGTCAAAATATATATATTTACATGTATATTCTTAAAATATGGTGTTTTTGAAAATATTATTACTGACTTTTATGCACGGAGTAATTATGAATTGAATGGTAGAGATACATATTCTGAACACTACAGATTATTGTTTACTCACGTCGTTACTCTTTAGAGAAGTAACATATTAGTGACTGATATCAGTTTAGTCATGAAAAACATATTTATTTTTAATATTTTTTTCAATGCACTTGTGAAATATGATTATTGTTATTATCAATCATTGAATTTCCGATTGCTGTTATTCAAAAATTATTTTACTTGATGTCAAAATCAACTATTATATATGTGTGTTTTTTTTTCGAAACTTACAATTATCAAGTGATAACCATATCACTCATCCATTCCAAACCTCTCCGACAAGAATGGGGAAATGATTGAGAAAGAAGAACAAATCAAATTTTGGAGATGGTGTGCTAATATATGAAAGTTGAATGAGTAAGTTTCTCATTTTATAGCATTTCCATGTTTTCTTTCAATACAATTTCAATGTGAGACAAAAAATAAACAATGCATGTTTTCTTCCAATGCTACATTCACGACACAACAAACTAATCGAGCTCGATCTCGAGCGCATGCCACATAAACGAGCCGAATATCCTTAAGCTTAAGCTCGAGCTCGGCTCGATAAGCTTAACCAACGATCTCAAACGATTATTTTAGCGAGTTGAGTTCCGAATAACTCGCGAGCGTCTTAGTTCGTTTACATCGTTAAAACATATCTCTAAACTCAAGTGTAGGAAAAACAAAAATTTATGCCATGTTTTTTAGGCATACCATAGGAGACGTGTTTATCTATCACCTGAAAATGAGATTAATTGAATCATCAACAATTTTATACATCTAAGCTAGTTGTATGTGACAGTTATTCTCTCCTTGAAATACATTTTCAAAATCACATTATAAATTTTAATCGTTATTAGCGTCATCGATCTCTTATTTTTAAAATTCAATTTCACCCCATAAGCTAAGTCGATCGAAATCAGAACTGAAACTATTTTGTTCTTAGTTAGGTCAAAATCCAAATAGAATTAAACCAAGAACTTATGGTCTAACTTCTCATTATCAATAAATATCATATATAATATATAATTGTATCCCGTGATAATCCTGTTTGGAAGTTGGTAAAAAACTGCTGACTTTGTCATCGTCGGACAGTACATTTGTATCCATCCAATGATCCAAAACCCATAATAATTTGAAAGTCAAACAGAACCTTCACCCATAAGGCTTAAAATCAACTGAGGCATAGAGCTTACATCACACACACACACACACACACACATGTCAAAAGATGAATTAATTACATGACCAAATTACACGAGCACTATTTCATTTTTTTTTTAAAAAAATAATGATAAACATAAATTTCCATTAATACAGTAACATATCGTATTTTACAGCTTTTGACAAAAACAAAGGGATTGCATCTCCGAACTACACATTACTCCTAATTTGCAAAAAAAAACTTTGTGTCAATTTATGTACAACATGATTTGCTGATCGTGCTCTAAAGTTCATTTTAATGTATAAAGGATCTTTAAATTTGAAAGATTTTAATAATGTTACACGAAAATATAGTTTTACTCTATAATAAGTTCAATTGATATGTTAAGTTCGAACTCTATTGAATTGGTTCCATTTATTTCCCTTAAAATAGTGAATTTTTTATTCAAATTTACCTTGAATCATCATACATTTATGATGTTTGAGTTTGATATATAGCTCCATTAATTAGTAAAATCTATGAATTATAATTTAGTTTTCCACATTATTTACTTATAAATTTATTTCTTAAATTTTTTTTATAATTTAATCAGTTTAATAGTTATTATTTAATATAATGTAATGTAATATTAAATTTCAACATTAAATTTCGATTTAATCGGATTATTAATTAAGTTCAAGAAGTGCTTTTTTTTAAAAAAAAAACACCGTACGAAACTGAAGTGAGTTCTCTCTCATAATGAGGACACGTGCCTTTGACCATCGTATGACTTGAGAGAAGAAGCTTCCATTGCCAACGCTTACATGCCCTAATCCTCTTTTCTCTCTCTAATTCCACCCTCGAAGCTCGATCACCACTGCGCTCTATGTTTTCCAGTTTTAAATTCTGAACAATTGTGAAGAAGAGCGAGGTAATCTGTACCTCAGAATCGGAAGTTACTGCTTCGATTGAATCTGGTGAGTTTTGTTTTGATCTTTAAATGAAATGCTCAATTGGCTTTTATGGGTTCTTTGTTCTTCATAGATTGAGGTTTCTGGAGATGGTTTTTACTTCGGTATTGGAATTTCGAACTGGGATTGATTAAATTTTGACTTTTTTTTGTTTGTCTGTCTTTTTTCAGCGTGTCGCACTGAATTATGTAGTCGGGTTGGCTCATTCAGTCATTGTGTTGGACGGGTTTTCGTGAGTAATTGAAATGATGTAATGTTTTTTGGAGTTTGATTTGCGTGAGGATTTGTTCGTTCTGCAGAATTATAGTCGAATGTTAATCAGCAAGAACTGTTGACCGTACTCACTGAGGTCGACACTTGATGGAAACAGAGAAGAATTAGGGTTTCTGAATCAAGATGATGGGTTGGTCTGAATTTTCACTATCTTATAGATTTGATTGATTGTTTTTCATTTTTATGGTTATATGAGTTTTGGAGCCAATTAAAATGCCAGGAGATCGGCATTGCCCTCGAATTGATACCATGGAGCTAAAACTTCACGTCGAAAGGAGACTCGGTCGACAAAAATCTGAGAAGTATTTCAATCTTTTGAGTAGGTACCTGAGTCTCAAGCTTAATAAATCAGAGTTTGATAAGCTCTGTATTGGATTGTTGGGGAGGGAAAATGTCACTCTTCATAATGGACTTATTCGAGCAATTATCAGCAATGCTTATGCTGCCAAGAACCCTTCTCCTGAGCATGGGAAAGGGGAGAATGTTTCATTGAATGTGAAAGTTCCGAATGGGTACCAAAGAAGTATTCTTCAATCTCTTTGCCGAGATGTGTTTCCTCAGTCTCCTAGAAAGGGGAGAACTCCCATTCTTCGAGATCGTAAACCCAAGGATAGACCAAGCTTACTTGGGCCTCATGGGAAGGCCAATAATGTGGCATGTGAAGATTCAATACCGAAGGTCCAGGAACAGCAGAGTGCTACGGAGCTTTTATCTCTAGGTAGTAAGCCCCCTGTCGAAGTTACATCCGTGGAAGACGGTGAAGAGGTGGACCAGGATTTCGGAAGTCCTGTAGTTAATAGAAAAAGCCCTCTTAGAGCTCCATTTGGAATTTCTCTTCACACTAAAGGAACGAGAAAAGTGTTAAGCCACGGATCAGCGCCTTTTGTTGAAATTGACACTTGCTATAACAATGGTGCGCTTCCGGATTTTAGTTCCTTAGGGAAGAGGTTGGAACAAAAGGTGAGAATGGAAGGATTGAATATATCGACAGACTGTGTCAATTTATTGAATAATGGGATGGATGCATTTATGAAGAGATTACTCAAACCTTGCCTCGATTTAGCCGCCTCAAGATCCGAATTCAAGCTCCCGGACAAAGTTCAGCATCAAATTAAGAATGGGGTGAGCTCAATGACACATGTACAGAAATCTAACAGATTGTTTACTTTGTCGACGTCAGACTTCCGAGTTGCAATGGAATCAAATCCCCGGAGTCTTGGAGAAGACTGGCCGGTGCTGCTCGAGAAGATTTCCTTGCATGCTTCAGAAGATTAAACGAGTGGATAATGTGTTAGTTAATATGTTGATTTTTTACTGTGGTTCTAGAGGCTCTGCTAACAGGCTCATTGACACCATTCTTGTGATCTTAGTTGGTCTAAAGCTACAGAAAATTTTGGATGAAGTTGGTTAGATTGTATATATGCCACCGGGCTGATTGTTTCTGGAGTCGTATTTCTTACTTCATAAAGTGTAAAGCAAAGGGATAGGGAAAACACGTGTAAGATTGTTTCCATTACATATAGTTAAGGGGTCTTCTTCAGCTAATGTGATACTTTGCTCATGTCAATGAAAGTTTAATCTTTTGATAAATATCCTGACTTTTTTTCCCGTGTGCTTATGGTACGTGGTTAACATTTGACATCGAGATGGAATTTTTGTTTTTGTTTTTTTTGTTTGTTCCTGGATTCCTCGATATTTCAGGTTAGGTATGCATTGAATGGGGTTTTGGGGTTGCGGTATATATGTTTTTTGGTAATGTCTTGTTAAAACTCTTGGGCTAGCCTGCTAGCTAGTGGTGAATAATGGGAGACATCCGGAGGTAAGCGGTGTCAAAATTTCAGTGAACCATTGAAGCTATCAGTATGATTAATGATCAGACAAGTACCAAGGATTTTCAGTAAAAAAATTTCATTCCCGAATTTGCGTGCTACGAGTACTAGCATTAGTATGAGTTCGTTGACCGCGTAACGCCGATACGCGACGATCCATCTTGATGACGAATTCCACTATAACAAGAAATGGGAATGAATCATTCAATGTCTGCTCGGTCTCCCCTCTTCAATTCCCCGTCTCTGTTATACGTTCTGTTGAAGCATGCATATTTATCATATAACATAGATGGGAAAAATATGACCCTGTCTCCCATATTTTGAAAATCTTGTCGTACTTTTTTTTTCCTTTTACCATAAAGTTTTGTAGTACTTGATATTGCTCTTTTATGCGATCTCGTTGGCATTATATCTGTGTATATATTTATATTACTTGTAAAATGTGCAAACGGCAAATTGCACCCCATAAACACAAACCATTTCAGTAATGCACCCTAAAGTTAGATGTTGCATCTTCTAACCACGCTCATTTCTCATAATTTATCACAACAATTTAATAAATTGTTCATTTCATTTTGATTAAATTTTATTACGAGATATAAATCTATAATAATTTTGTTTCACTAATTATTTCAATTAATTTTACTTTACACTTTTTCTAATTACAAGCTAGACAAAATTTGTGTGTGCAATTAGGTGCAGATACAATATATGTAATAGTTTCAAATAAAAAAATTGAATCAATTACTTTATCCATTTTAAATTTATTTATTCTAAGATAATTAAATCACTTTAATTATTTTATTTTATTTGAACCTTTCATATTTATTTATATACTTTGTATAGATATATTCTCTTTTTATCATTTTTTAAAATTTCTTAATATATATCGTGTTCGATCAAACAATTTTAATTAGTAGATCGATTTAAAAAATAATTAAAGCAAATAAGCATGATCAAAATTGATATATTTTTTATGAAATGATCTCACATATCTATATTCGTTAAACGGGTCGACTGGTCCATATTCAGGGTCAAAAGTAATAAGTATTACTTTTGACATAAAAATAATACATTTTCATGGGTCGGATCGGATAAAATATTTGTCTCACAAAATTAACTCACAAAACGATCTTACAAGAGTTTTTTGATCAAAACTAAATGGTGGAGTTTTAATAGCTGTACACAATAATGCACATGCATGCATGCGTTGTCAATTGTCATATATAAATTAGAATGTATTAAATAATATTTGTTTCGTTTTTATTAAGCTTAGAAGTTAACCTAGGAAGTCATTCGATTTGGCCGACGTTATTTATTTAGAGAATGTAGGCGAGCATATATTTTTATTGTATTGATTGAATTTTATTTCATTTATAAAATACATTATTAAAAGACACGACTGAAAAATCCGCCCATAAAAATTTATGACCATGTCTAGATTGTGTGGTTCCATTAACAAGGAAAATAATTAAATTATGAACTCCATGTACCACTCACTCACATGGACATTGCAACTTTTAATTAATATGTGTAAAACTTAAATAAAAAGCATTAAATCTCAGCAATGAATCAAAGATGAATGGACCCGTTTAATTAATTTAATTTTTTTTTATTACAAATTGACCGGAGTGCATGTTTTTAAAGAATCATGCATGCTAATTAAACTGATTCATTGTACCTGATAATGTATTGCTTTGTCCGAATATGTGATTTCCAACTCTTTTTCTTGTCGCATCTACAGCTCTGGTCATTCAATTCTACTCTTTCAAAACAAGAACAAAAGAAAATAATGATGAAATTGTGCTTTGATATTTGCTCAAATTTTATATTTAAAACTAATACTTGGAAGCATTAGAAAAATACAAGGAAAACATAGTAACAACGAGAGACGAAAAGACTCTAGATTATTTTATTTGTCTTTAATATTGATTGGGTGCATATGATTAATCATCTTGGTAACCAGTGTCCTTCTTTTCGTTTATAATGTAGATGTATCTGAAGGGGCCCATTTCCACAAATAAATGAAGGATTTTTTAAAAACTAAGGAGAGGACAGGAGCCTAATTTAATTTGTTCGATACTAGCTAGATGCATGGAGCAATTACTATGGATTAATTGTTGAATAATAAGCAACATTTTGGTACGTGACATTATGGCACATCTTACCAATTAGATGGCATAAATTATAATAATATAGAGATTTAAAAGATATATATATGTCAAATATCTCTCAATTTACATATTTGGTATACATTTTAATTACTTGATTTTTCTATTTTTATTTTCTCGACAAGAAATTTCGGCGGAATTTGATGCTTCAATTAATAATTGTTTTCTTTTACATTCATATTGATGACAATGGGAATGTAGGAAGATTATGGGTCAAATCCATACATGCCCTTTAATCTTATATATTTACAGTTTTGATATATTGTTCAGCTTCGTGCTCATCAATGAGATATCAGTCATTTATTGGATACGATGGAACATATCCAAATTATACCTTCAATATATAAATGATACTTCATTGGTGGACACAGTGAATGAAATCATATCAAAACTATAAATATTTCACATGCAAATAATCATCATCATTGCCCCAAAACATTATGAAACACAATGCCATCCATGTGAGAAAATGTATTAAGAAACGTGGCTTATCACTATCATGGCTTTTCTGCATGATATTTTGATTAGCTAATCTTATTGGTCTAGTGTCACCAATAATTGTTGTCAACATTATTTTTTTTTGCTAATTATGATACTTTATATTATAACCATTTAATCCTAAAGTATAACTTTATGGTCATAATAATATATAGACTAAGAAATATAAATTCAAATCTTGTTGCATATGGATCAGTTTCATTGATATTTCAGTTAATTATTTTGTCTACTCATCGTGTCTAGACTTAGAAATGCTAGGCATTCATGTTTACTTGTTATACAACCGCCCAACACAAGTAGATGTTAACATATAATAGCATAAAATAACTTTTTTCTCCACAAATTTTTTTGATTTTGTATTTTGATTTATTAAGTTTTTAAAGTTTTGTTTTGATGCATTAGCTTAGATTTTTTTTTTTGGCCTTCATTTTTATTTCGTCGAAGTGCTGACATGATATCGAAAAATGCTGACGTGACATCAGAATGAATAAGCTAATATGCATAAAAAAATTTGATTTATCCGATGTCACGTTAAAAATTAGGCCTAAATATCAAAAAATTAAAAATCAATGTACCAAAACTCAAAATTGGACATGGACCAAACAGTTATTTTCCATAATAATAAATTCTAAAATAAAAATTATTGTTAATTTATTTCTGTCAATATTGAGTTTTTTTAGGTTATCAATTTTCTATTTCATCAATACTGCTCTATATATTAACATTATTAAATTATTTATTAAATGAAGTAATGTTATAGTCCGGTTATAAATATACAATATTTAACAAGGATGGCGTAGATAATAAATACACCGCCCCCCACGTTTACGCTTGTCTTTATTGTCCTGGATTTCCTGGGTTTTCTTCTGTCAAAAGTAGGTAGATGTCCCAAGTACAAACATAGGAACATCATATTCCATACATGTTTCCGAACATAAAGCCTTGATTTAGCAAGAAATTGGTGATATTCTTCGTCTCTTGATTTAAAATGGAGAAGCTTCTAAATCCATATGACCAGGAGAACATGAGGAAGGCAATGTTAAGGCATGAGGAAACATTTCGGGAACAGGTAAATTATATTTTCCCTTTCTTGAATCCAAATTCAAATATAACTAGAACCGATTTTTCCCCAGGTGAATGAACTTCATCGTCTGTATCGAACCCAAAAGATTCTGATGAAAGATCTTGCTAGATTACAGCGAGACGGCGCGTCGAATCCCAGCTGGAATAATGATTCCAGGGCCCGGAAATTTGTTGAGCCTAGGAATAGGGCAGGAGAATATAATTTTACGGAAGCAGGTGAAGATGGTAGAGTTTTAGAAGATGAAGATGATCGGAGTACTGATCTTGAGCTGACTTTAGGTCCGAAAAGCTATTATCAGAGGAAGATTAAAGCTGCTGAGCTAGGTACAGATGTATCAGGTTTCGGGCCGGGTTTTTCTACTTCTTCTTCAAGTGGGTCAACTAGCTGTATGAAGAGAACAAAAGAAGGATTCTCGAGCCAGCAGAACCAAGAACGATTAGATAATTCCCATTGCGTTTTCCAGGTTTTGAGCTTGAATATGACTTGAACATGGGGAAAAAAATTAACCCACAAGAAGATTAAAAGAAAAAATCACCTTGCTTTTAAACTTTTAACATCAATTGTAAATCTTATGCAACATTCTATGTATCATTTATGTAATATTTCTAATTAATGAGTTGTAACTTCTTTTAACTTTTTATAGTCAATACATATGCTAAATTTCTATCGGTGGTACACAGATTGTTACACAAAAACATTATAGAAGATTTCGTCTCGTGACAATTATTTGACAATTCTCATGAATATGTTGTGTTAATGTTCATTGCCAATTGATTATGTGATCAAAGATTACTGCGTTTTAACTCTTAATCAAATTCTCGGGCTTTTTCTTCTAATTCCTGCTAGTTTTTATGTAATTAATCATATATACAACGGTTTCTTCATGCATCCCTTGTTCAATTCATGAATTGCTTAATCGCATATGAATACGAACACTTCACATCTATTGCAGACAATATTCCCGTGATTTAAAAACTTACCATTTTTGTTAAGCTGTTTGGTTTAATTTAACCATTGGAATTAGAGTTATGTCTACGAATTATAAGCTGATCCAACTAGATAGTCAATGACTAGCACATGATTATTGAAAAGTGTTGATTTTTTATTATATTTAGAAATGGGAGATTTACATGTATATCTCGAACTCGAGACTTTCTCCCAAAACGGGTCTCAGCAACCTTAAGATCATTGTGTTATGAATTATTTTATGTATAATAATCTTACTACACATGCTTAGAATTGATGAGTTGCTTGGACGAGATTGTGTAGGCCTGGTTTATAAAAAAAAAAAATCTATGGGTGGAATCCCAAGCAGCCAGCAATGTCCCAGATGACTCACATGCAGAAAAGGACAATGCGTGATTTGGAACATTAATTTTTATCAACAATGATTGACATAAGAATCAGATAAAACCAAAAATAAAAATAATAATATAATAATTCCCATTCTCTTAATTTTTTTTTTTGGAAGTCCTTGAAAACTCGGACTCCAAGCTAATTCAAGTTGTTGGGAAGATTCATTGTATAGTCGTAAAAATCTTTTAAAACTGCTCTTAATAAATGGTAAAGAAATAACCAATTGCATATTAATGAAGCCACCACCGCATATGACACAAGACTTATTGACCGAATAATANGTGTAATAAGTTAGTTTAAAATTACAATTAAAAAAAATTGTATGTTAACAAAAAATTAAAGAAAAAAAATTAAAAATTTTATAGAACTAAGGGGGAAATAGTAGTTATGATCCCTCTAATCCAATAAAGTAAGATAGGTGATATTTTTACTAATTACCTAATGGGGGGAATCTGATCTACACATACTGTTCAACTTTCTTGAATTAATAACTAATAAATATATATAAATAAAATAATATATGGTCATATGAAAACAAAAAAATGTCCATTTGAACTGTTTCGATGTGTCTGCCACCAAATGGACACGAGATTCCGTTTCATAATAAACAAATCAAGTCTTGCCTAAATTACAAAATTAAGGAATCCGACCTAATTAAAATTATTATCTATTTCCCGGACGTTGACATGAGATCGCAGCTAGCTGTGCCGTTCCTTTCGAACTCTGCTGATTCATTAGGATTACTACGAGATTTTAGGATTATATGAATTATTATATTAATATTATACTTTTAAATATTATTATATTTGAGAGAGATTAATTATACCGAAGATAAAAATATTTTTTTATTGGATTTCAGTGGAGAGCTAGCTACCGGACCACAAGTACTCTTCTTGTTCTTATAGAGGATATATCCAATTTCTATTTTCCAGCTCGAAATTCATCAGTTTCCTTCCAATTGAAGTACATATATTTAGCTAATGTTTCAAATTTTTGAACTTGGTGTGATGTATCTTGTAGAAAATTTTATATGCTAGCAAATAATGAAATAAATGATACACAAAAAATTTACGTGGTTCGACAATTTGCCTACATCCACGGAAAAAAGGAGCAACAATAAATATATACTATGGAGAAAATATTACAAAATAACTCTTTACTCACTCAAGATTTTCATATCACCTTTATACAAAGAAACTCTTAAATTCTCTTAAGAAGCTATCTCAATTGCTTCTTATATTTATCACTTTGGAATGCTCTTCAAGGCAATGGATGAAGCCTATTTATAAATAATTTTGAGATGAAACATATCGTTCAAAATCCCCCGCATCTTTCAAATAACCACCATATTTATTTTGTGAACCATCAATCACCATATTTATTAAGTTTTCCCAACCTTCAACCAACATATTAATATTATGCCAATTAGACAAAAAATCTCCACTTTGGCATAGATTAATAATATCCATAGTTTTTGGTATGTTACTCTCAGGGGCGGAGCCAGGATATTAGTTCAGTGTAGGCAACAATATATTATAATTAATAAAGGAAAAAAAGAGCAATGATTAATCGACAACTAAAAATAATGTGTCATAAAGTTTGAACACAAGTTACGAACATCCAGTAGCATTGATAATTGATGGGAAAACGTCAGAAAATGACGAACAACAGCGTGTATAAAATCCGAAATCAAAACAAAATATGATATAAAATATAAAATATACGTTCGAAAAATAAGCATGAATTTATTATCGATTGGAAAAAGCATAAAATTGTAAAACAATTGAATGATTGACAAATATTGAATGAAAAAACGAACCTAAAATTTGGTAATTTTTTGAAAATTTTTAGAGATTATGAAAGATGAAACAGTAATTAAAATGAATTAGAATGATTGTTAATCAAAGTATATGACGTCCATGACTCGAGAAGAAAAAACACATTCAGAAGGCTATAAATTGTATATTTGAATACTAATAACATGTAAAATAATTGAGTCTAAAATTTAAGAAAATTTAGATCAGTACAGACAGCTAAGCATATAATAATAGCACATAAAAATTAAAAATTTAGACACACACACACACACACACACACACACACATATATATATATATATATATATAAATTGGCCCAGTGTAGGCATCGGCCCACACTGGGCATATGCTGGCTCCGCCAGTGGTTACTCTCATTCATGTTTCTCATCTCATGCATACTTCAATCAAGTCCAAGCTATGCTTGAATTTGGTGGTTGAAAGTGGCTTAGTCATCATGTCTGGTGGATTATCTGATGTGTGTATTTTCTCTATTGTGATTGTTCCTTGAGAAACAAAATCTCTTATGAAAATCATTACGATATCGATATGTTTCATTATGTCATGATACAAAAGATTTTTCGTCGGATGAATTGCACTCTGACTATCACATTAGAGTATTGTCTTAACTAGTGGTATACAAAGCTCATCTACTCACACATTCTGTTTCTGCGATGTGCTTTGTCCCGGAGGTTGACGAAGCAACAATAGTCCGCAAGGTTGCTTTCTAATTGAAAGCACAATCCGCAGAATTTGAACGCATACCAGGTTAACGATCTTCTTCTATTAATAGTTCCAACAACATCTAAGTTGATAAATCCAACAATG
Organism: Primulina huaijiensis; assembly: GCF_012295235.1. Taxonomy (NCBI): domain Eukaryota; kingdom Viridiplantae; phylum Streptophyta; class Magnoliopsida; order Lamiales; family Gesneriaceae; genus Primulina; species Primulina huaijiensis. The sequence goes on from NC_133307.1 coordinate 24,652,567, forward strand.
ATTCTATCATTGTTCTTAGAATTTTCATAAGTCAACCCAACATCAACAGTTCTTCTCAAGTATCGCATCATCCATTTGAATATCTGCCAATGCACTTTTTCATGATGCTCAACGTACCAACTTACAACAATGACATCTTGAGAAATATATGGTCTTACACATACCATGGCATACATAAGGCTCCCAACTGTATTTGCATAAGGGACACGAGACATTTGCTCTGCCTTCTCCTTAGTGTTTGGTGACAATGCTGCTGAGAGTTTAAAATGAGATGCTAATGAAGTTGTCACATGTTTCACATCTTGCATGCCAAAACGTTCAAGTACCTTTTCAATGTACTTTTGTGAAAGAAATAATATACCTGCTTTTCTATCTCGGTAGATCTCCATTCCCAAAATTTTCTTAACATTTCTCAAATCCTTCATCTCAAACTATGTACTTAACTGTGCCTTTAGCCTATTGATTTCTGATATGTTTTTGCAAGCAATCAACATATCATCCAACATATAAGAATAAATAGATTACTAGGTCAATCTAGAGTTTTTTCATGTATATGCAGCTATCATACTCGAATCTGTGTGATGATTTGCATGCATAAAAGCATCAAACCGTTTGTACCATTGTCTTGTGGACTGTTTCAAGCCATACAAAGATTTCTTTAATAGACAGACATGGCTTTCTATGCCTAGAACCTCGAATCCTTATGGTTGTTTCAAATTGATTTGCTCTTCTAGTTCACCACGTACAAAAGTTATTTTGACATCTAGTTGCTTAAGTTCCAAGTTAAAATGATAAACAATTGAAAGAAGTGTACAGATTGAGAAAAATGTAAAGAAGAAACACGACCTTGAAGCCCACACTAGTTTTCCTCACGTATGGAGATAATATACAGAAATAAAATCTCGTGTTCAAATGCAGATTCAACACCATAGATACACCACACAGGCACATAAAAAAACGCATACTCTGACCCGCAAACCATATTCATATTTAATACTTCATGGAACAGTGTCATGATATCGAGTGTCTCCTATCTTTACTCGGTCGATTTCTACCTTTCCAACTCGGTATGATCCCATCGATACGAATGAACCTACCAAGTTTTCTGGAAACTGAGCCCACGAACGATGGTTTCTTCTCACCGGATGTGGCTCGGCTGATCACCACGGGACTGACAACTGCTGGCGTACTACTATTTGAACTTTTTTCCATTTCATCTAATCTCAATTTCATTTTCACCAGCTCCTGTTTTAAGTCCTGATTTTCCCTACGTAGAGACGAGGCCTGGTCTCCTACAGGGTGAATGTCAATGGTGGAGGGGTTTAGAGTTGCTGAAATGGTGGGGGATTCTGTACTTTGGCAACCATCTGTTGCTTCCCTTAACCGCTGTTGCTCGTAATAAAGAACTTGGACGACGGTCTGAACCGGGAGCCTGTCATTTTGTGCTGCGTGAGCACATGCCTCGCGTGAAAGTTTTCGGCAGTCCATTATGCTGCACACTTTCTTTTTCTCCATATCACTTGAACCAGGATGAGCCTAAACATACAAGAATCTATTATTCAAAAGTTGTTGCCTATATATCATTTCATACCAAAAGCTGTAACTGTTTGCAGCTGCTGCACCTTGTGTGGCTGTCTATGTTACATAGCAATCGAAACCAGATATTCAGGTTATTAGATTGTTGAAATATTTGAGTGGCTCTACTACTAATCAATAATAGCGTTTGACGCAAATCCTACAATGTACAATTCAAATTTTTAAATACTTATTTGTCATAAAGTCGACGACGCCACGGCCAACTGAATCGGTTAGTGTGACTTATAATAAACAAAAACAAAGGAATATACTGACCTTCAAGAAAATGTCGATGGCCCGGTACATACTATCATCTGTTATCCTGGACTGTTCAGGGATAAGTTCTGCAAGACTAACAAATTTCAAAACTGATAAATTTCTATCAGAAGCGACTTCAGAGAGGTAGGCCTCCATCAATCGTGTTACGCGTTCCTTATCGTTCGCAGAAGGGGGACTATTAACTTCATCTGCATTGTATCCCGTTTTAATCACCTCTCTTTCAAAGTCGAAAAAATATGTTGTGATCCGTTGCACGGTCTCAACATCGAGTAATGTATCACCTGTGAATAAATGAGATGGGATCAGCAGATCATCTAGCACGGCCTGTCCCAATTGAGAAGCCATTCTCTTCTCCAAATCATACCGGCAAGAAACTGTTGTTTCCAAACATATTGAAGCTCGAAGAAGCATCGACAGGAAGCTAACTGACATCACGTTTTTTCCTCTAGGAAGAAGGCTAACTATTGTTTCTAAAACTACCCTTTTCTCATGTTCCTGTTTTGGTTGGATCTTCTTCCTACCCTTCCCAAATATTTCCTGGAACCACGAAAGAAAAACCATGTCATATTGGCAGTTCATGTAATCGAGAACTCAAAATTTTATGGGACAAGGCCTCACCAAACCTAGAAGAGATTTCTGTGCATATATCATTAGTATCGGGGCGAGGGCGTATTGCTTGAATCCCCTTGCCATCATAGCCATGAGGACCCTTTGGAACATATCGATTCGTAACACCGCCAAATCTTCTGCCCACCAGTCGACGACAGGTTTTGAGCTATGTCCAGGCGAGGGAATCAAGTCATTTAGGCCACTATCCGACCTGATTGGTGCACAGAACTGGCTGTCCTTACATGCCACTGTTGAAATAGTATCGATGCTTCTGCTCACAAGGCGTACTTTTTCTGCTATGGGAAGAAGGTTTTCAGAAGAATGTAGAATGGATATTGCGCCTGGTAGGCTCTTTAAAGCCACTTGAATTATGTAGGATTCGGTTCGGCTGATCAAATTTGCAACCGAGTGTTCCTCTGTCATTTCAAGATACTCGGCTGCACATCTAAGCATGGCGATGTTCTCTGTGGTGATTTCAAAGTTTATTCCGTAGCAGAACTTTGCTGCAAGTTCAAATGCTTCTCCACCACCAGGAATATCGGGGATTTCGACTGTGGAATGATCTGTATCGTCGGATTCTGAGAGTTTTTGCCTCATGTATCCACATTTTGTGACCAAAGGAAACTGGGATTTTGATCCAAAAAATTACACACGTATGTTAAATTTATTCGGCTCAAACTGTTTCACACATAATGAACTCTCATTTCTTTTCTTTTTTTTTTTCCCTCTCAATGCCATAACCAATAACTTATGAAATAACAAATAAAATTCTCCAAAAACAATCCCCTTAAAATTGGTAGAAATCAATCAAAAGTCAGTAGCATTTCCGGGTCAGAACCAAAATCTTTAATTCGGAGAAGAACCATATTTCGTCCTCGTTCCATATCTAATTCTTTCACATCATCACAACAATATAATGAAACTATGCTATGAAAAGAACGGAAAATTTAATCTGTACCTTATGCAAAGAAAAGGAAATTCCTCCCGCATTAACTGTTAAATCGCTGGGAATTTCTTGGGAAAATATCCTGTTAAATATCGAAACTTTCAGTTCAAATTTTCACACACAATGATGACAAGAATATTCATGTTCTTGAAAAGCTCATCAAATTCTAGCATCCGGAACAATCCGGGAAACAACCCGAGTTTCAAATTTTACGTGTATTATTCAAAATACATAAGTTTTGTCTCGTTTCATGCGGTACGGAATCTCGATGATACCTCCAAATAACAAGGCAATTAAAGTAAAAAAGGAAAGCCAACCATTCAGTAGTCCTCTCCATTGCAGTGGAAATAAGCTCTTTTTTCTTAGCAGACATGTCCGATGTATTCTGCTTCTGCTCCTGGTCAAGATCCACCATTGAAGTGTACTACAAAACTATTTAAAGGGCTATGAAGAGGTAAATGTACGACTGATTTTCATGAAAAATTCCCGTTTATGGGTAATAATAAGTGATGATTATTGTCTTTTTGCTGACAATTTCTTACTCAGTCCACTGAAGAAGAGAGGACCGAGAATCAACGGGACAACCATATTTTTTGCAGTTTATTTGGTATCTGACTTCCCACAAATCTACTTTTTATCGCATATATGTGGAATCCCCATTTTAGCCCTTCGATGAAGGAACAAGAGCTAAATTCGTTTGATTTCAACTTGATGAAAAGAATTCTATTTAACTATAGATTTCAAACAGAATAATTTGAGTTAGAATATACTTTGAAATTTATGACAAATATCCAATTGTTTCGCATATAAATTAAATAATATTTGAGTTGATTTTTTTAAAATTCGCAAATATGTTTGAATTATTTACTAACACTTCTCCTCTCCTCGAACTATTTATCGTTTTTCATTTCAGATATTATCAAGTATGACAACGTCAAATCATATGCTTCGTATGGAAAAATAAATAAATAATGTATATAATTTTCATATGTTGTCAAACTAGTAGTATATTATATTGGATAATATGTGGGCAAATGAAGGGCTAATAGATATGTTAAGATTTGGTTTTGAACGTGTGGTGGAGACATGGATGAGAAAGAAAGCCTAGTTTTTGGATTTTTCTTGAAATATTAATATGTATATATATTTAGAGTAGGTCTTTTATGAGACAGTCTCACGAATCTTTATCTGTGAGACGGGTCAATATTACCGATATTCACAATAAAAAGTGATACTCTTAGCATAAAAAGTAATACTCTTTCATTGATGACCCAAATAAGATATTTGTCTCACAAAATACGACTCGTGAGACCGTTTTACACAAGTTTTTGTCATATATTTATGTATTATTATTTACTGATTAGGGTATGAAGAAGAATATATATTATATTTCATGATTTCCGATATAAAAACTATATAAAATTTTACATAAAATTACAAAATCTAATGATTAATACCCACAAAAATATATCATTCTATATAACATAGAAATAATCATTTATTTATTCCTTCCAAAAAAAAAAAGAAGAAAAATTTAATATTTTTGTTGGCAACGATAAAATTCCGTGGCATGGCACAGCTAAGTTGCATTATGCAGGGCAAAAGAGAAAATATAGAGAACTCGAGTCTTGGATATGAATCAAAGATAAGATATTGAAAAGATCTCAAAGCTTATTGGGTCTTTTGGCTATATTTGATTAGCTTGAAAACGATTCGAACCAGACTTGTTAAACATGATAAACAATTAATTAACGAATTGAGCTCGAACCTCATGATAAAAATTCGAATCGAACTATAAATCTGATATTGTTTGGCTTGACTCGACTCGTTTATGTACCATTGGATTTAAAAAAAATATTCGTGAAATATTTAAATATGGATACAATAAGTGATATGATCAACTATTATTTTTTATTGTATCCGGGAATATCAATATATATATATATATATCCAAATCATAAAATTTTTAGTTAGAATATTAATTTATTTTTATTAAAAACAACGATAAGAAACTATGGAAGGATGAAATTAAATTAAAATAATAAAATAAATATTGTATTCGAATCGATTGGTAAAATAGAAAACATAAGTTGAAATTATAATTATTTGACAAGTCTTTTCAATATATTTGAGTAAGATTTTAACTTCTCTTGCTTGGCATAGGTTACGTTTGCTTGTGGCGTAAACGGAAAACTTTGCACCTAACATAAGAGGGAAACCAACGATGGATCAATGGAATTATACCACATCCGTACTGTAAAATTTACCGATGGATCAATGGAATTATACCACATCCGTACCGAGAATCTTAAAATATTATACTTTTATATTTCTAGTCATGGAATTATACCACATCCGTACCAAGAATCTTAGAATATTATTGTCACGTCCCGAAACCGAGACGTGTCATCGGCGTTGTTTAATAATTTAAAACCGTATAACAACAAGCCATGTAGTTCATCAAATAACCAAAAGACAGTCTATTACATAACTCAATAATCGTGTTTACAATGCGATTGAAACGAAATGCGGAAGCGTAAAATACGATAATCTAACTAAAAGATAGAATAACGAGACTGATCTTGAATCGGATCACCATCCCCAAAAGTATTTTTGTTCTTTATCTTCGATTTGTTCCTCGTTCTCATTTGAGGTGGGAATGTAAGGGGTGAGTATTTGGAAAATACTCAGTAAATGGGGGTCGATCTGGCATAACAAATATCAAGGTTATACGAATACATTATCAGAATTTCAATAATAAGCATGTTGAATCGAATACGAACAAAATACAAACATAGCACTGAAAATCATCTCATTTCCATGGTTTATTGATCAGTCCCCTATATGTTACTCCTCTAAAGGGCGAGGCCAAGAGAACGGTTATTATATCCCACCACATCAGGGCCTTAAACAAAGCATATCAAATATCGGAATTTCCTTGTCATTTCTAATTCGAATCATTACAGTGCATTTCAAATATTTCAAACATGCTTTCAAATATTATAACTAATATCAAACAACAAATTATTCAAGGATTTTCATAACAAAAAGAAATGAATATATCATGGCGATCGAATTTGAAGAAACATACATAATGTATTTTTAAACAAATGTGGACATACTTACGAAGAAAAAGTATGTTGATATATATATCAAGTAGTACACTTATGAAATGCAAGTGTACGTAAAAGTATAGCAAAAACCCACTTACGAAGAAATATATATAGCAAAGCCCACTTACTTGATTATTATTTTCGGAATAAAACGTGAAGAACTTGTGGGAGGAATTCCGCTCGAACTCTTCCGAATAGTGGCAGCACTTGAGCAGCAACCTTAGCTCAAAACTTGGGACAAAATGTGGGTAGGACGGAGGTAAACCGAGGCTTGAGAGGACGGAGGTAAACCAAGGCTTGAGAATAACCGCTATGGAGCTCGAAAATATGGATAGCTTGTGCCTTGTTTTTGGTGTGGTTTTCTTTAGCTCTTGGGGGTATTTATAGGTTCATGGAAGGGAGGTGAAGAGGCTACCATTCAATGTCATTACCACTATGTTCATGGAGGGGAGGTGAAGAGGCTACCATTCAATACCATTACCACCATGTTTATGGCCTCCTTATGACTTTAAACACCATTAAAATATTGTTATGTCCCTTCAAATTTCTCTTTGATCCATGACTTTGTGTAGCTAATTCTTGGGTCCTCACAATTATACTTTTATATTTCTAGCTGATTCTATAAATTGAACTCAAATTTCGTGTTGAGACCTGCAAAATAGCGCAGCCCATTCCCTGCGTCAAATTTGGCGCAGGGGGTTATTATTTTTTTAATTTTTTTATTTGTATTTATTATAAATATTTATATTAAAAATTATAAATATTATTTAAATTATAGTATAATATTTATTTTATTATTTTAATAATTAGATATTTAATCATAAAAAATAAAAATAATAATTGTTGATTTTTAAAATATTTACTTATTTATGTTAATTATTAATATTTAAAAACTAATTTGATTTAATGATTTATAATTAATATAATTTAATACAAATACAAAAAATTAATATAACAATACATTAACTAAAATATAATATTTAATATAAATTTATTAATAATAAAACATTAGTCATAGTTAAAAATATATTAAATAAAATATAATAATTAATATATGTAAAATAAAAAGAATATTTCAAAAATATTCTTTTGGTCGTAAGATTTGAAGTAAATGAGTTTGAGATAAATGTTGTATTTGGTGCAGAAATCGCACTATTTTAGTGTAAAATTTACACAAAAATAAATTTTGTGGTTAGAGATGATTTTACAGATATTTATTCATGAGACGAGTTAATTTATTATATTTATAATAAAAAATAATATTTATAACATAAAAATAATATTTTTTGATGAATTTTTAAAATAAAATATTCGGTTAACAGAATTATTTGGTCTAAAGTCTTTTGAATAAAGAAAAGCACAGGTATAAAAATCAGGAACTAAACATTTTCCCCCACGCTCAACATTCGAGATCCAGTAGATAACGCCACTGGCGCACCACCCCCTACTCTTACTCCGCATCTCGCTCGTGTGCGCCTTGGTCTCCTGGCGTGCGCCGGTTGCACAGCTCCCTGCTTTACTGTCCACTCCCGCCGCTGCCCTATCCTCGCAGATCTACAGCTCGGTGATGTCGAAAGCGAAGGTCTACGCGGATGTCAACGTTATTCGCCCTAGGGAATACTGGGATTACGAAAATCTCACCGTTCAATGGAGGTAAACGTTCCTTAATCCTATTTAACTTTCGATTTTGTGTTATTAAGGTAGAACTGGAGTTTTTAAATTCTTTTTCTGTGATATTTTTTCCATAAAGGAGATTCTTAATGATTATTGTATCTTAGCAGTTGATGATGTTCAACTTGTTTAGTGTTCTGGGTTTACTGCTGTTTGCATGAATGATGATCATAATTGGATGATTCATAGTCGCAAATTATTATTTTTTACTTGATTGAATTTATATACACCGGTTTTCTCTAGGCATTTTACCCGGTCCACTGGAATTTGATCAAAGCTGCTAGAACTGCAATTTGAATGTTATGTTTCAAAGCCGATTTTGATCATATCTGGATTAGGGAATCAATATACGATTTTTTATTTTTAATGTAAAACAATTCTTGAAGCCAAAAATAAATAAGCAATTTTTTCGATATTATCTTCCATTCACTTCATATGTTCAATGCTGTAGACTTCGCTTCAGTGTTTTTCTTGTTATCCAAATTTCATTCGTGTTATTGTTTTGAAGTGCTAAATAGAATTGATTATAATTATTATTTTGTTTTATGTAATGCCTTGATATATACCATCATTGAGTAGCCAATTATTCTTAAGCTATTTGAGGTTTGCAAAGTTCTTCAATATTCAGGCGTGCATGTTTGAAAAATAAAAGAATGCTATACAAGGAAGTGTAAGCAAGATTGTGGCATGTTGACTTTATATCTCGGTACAATCTTTGGGTACTTTTGCAGTGACCAGGACGACTATGAAGTTGTTCGCAAAGTTGGCAGGGGGAAATATAGTGAAGTTTTTGAAGGAATAAATGTCAACAGCAATGAGCGCTGCGTAATCAAGATTCTGAAACCTGTTAAGAAGAAAAAGGTAAAAGTTGTATTTTTACATTACTCCATAGACCAGAATATTTTGGCAAGTGCTTTTTCAGAGGATATGGTTTGCATTTCATTACGGTTAGTATATTTGAAAGGAGCATTTTGTTGTAATCATCTGCCACCTTGACAAATTTCTGAGGTGGTTATATTTGAATTGCACAGTATAAATATATACAGCATTTGTTTTGAAATTCAACTGTATTTATCAATTAGCTACTTAGGTTAATCAGAAGGTGTTGCAACTTGCGATCAAATGAGAATTTTCAAAAAGAACAAATGTTTCGGTTGTTTATAGGATTTATTGTCTATTGGTTTATTACGTTGACTTTGCAGCAGTTTTGTCCTGATTCTGATTTTTTTGCAGATAAAAAGAGAAATCAAGATTCTGCAGAATGTGTGTGGGGGACCCAATATTGTCAAACTTCTCGACATTGTCAGAGATCACCACTCAAAAACTCCTAGCTTGATATTTGAATATGTGAACAGTACAGATTTCAAAGTTTTGTACCCTACATTGACAGATTATGACATACGATACTATATTTATGAGCTTCTCAAGGTGAGAAGAAACCTCATTCAATTTCCTGCATACTCAATTTTCTTTTCCGTCCATTTTGTGATTTTTTTGATTTGCTAGTAGATGATAGATAACTTGTTAATCATTACAAAAATTCTCTTAGCTTCGTGTGGTACCTCGTTCAGGTTGTGTTTACTTTCGGAGATAGAATTGTGTTGGATAACTTATAGTGTGATTGTTAAAATAATAGAATAGGATATAGGGTAGTTATGGATAAAAAATAATATATTTAGTTTGATTGATTAAAAGTTTGATTAAAGAAGATCACAATTTTGTCCTTTTATTTCCATTTATATAGATCAAAGATTGTGAAGGAAGGGCATGTTAGGAGTTTTTTCATTTTCTTTCCTTTTATAGAACCACATATTACACTCAAATCAAGGACTAACAGTCATTCACATGTAAAATTATTAACGGTTCTTTGAGTTTAAGAAAATTTTCATTTTTGTAAGTGACCATTCGATGAGTTGGGATAAATAACTCTATCACATTTTAATTACCCTAAGTAAACACAGGCTTAGTAGAGTAAATTCCATTTTGGACAATATCAGAGACCACAGACTTCTGTCTTCATTTTATTGTCTTGGCGAGAAATGGAAAATATTTTGTTATTATTTCAGAATCTCTAGCTTTCAATCATATGTTATACCTTTTGGTATGAAGCCATTATCATCACTAGAGGCAGGGTGAATGTGTCTTGGGACCAGGTTGCTAGTGTTATAGGACAATACGTTAAGAGGAGGATCGAAATACATCCTTTCCAAGCTAACAAAGTGGTTTGGTGGCGTGCGTCCCCGAAGGAATGGGATTACTTTACTCCACTAAAAAGAGGTTTCTTCGACGGGGGTGTGGCATTAGACTTCGAGAAGTGGAGGCCAGATATTAATTCATCGGAATCGATTCTCTGTTGCTGTAACAGCTGGATCAAGATTGTAGGGCTACCTTGGCATTTATGGACCATCGACAACTTCAAGGTAATCGGGGAGCAGTGTGGGGGTTTAGTGGAGGTTAGTAACGACACAAGACTTCTTAGAGACCTAGGGGCTGCGAAGATTAAGGTCAAAGGAAAATCAGATGGTTTTATATCCAACAAAGTGAGGTTGCCAATCAACGGGGTCATCACGGATCTTATTATCAGTGTTGAAACTTTCGACATTAAGGATTATGAGTTTTACGGAAAACAGACCTACGCTCAAGCATTGATCAATGGCAAGAGGAGAATGGCCGGCTGGGGAAAAAAAAATATTGGCAGGGACATGAAGGAAAAAGGTGAGCCAACACTCAGACACATGGAACGAATCGAAGATTTGCAGGGTTCAAAGAAAACAAGCAGAGCAGTGGAAGAGGTCAAAGATAAAAAAGTGCCGACAGTCAACCACAAGGAAAGAAAGGTAGATAAAATTTTGCGACGAATCTCACCAAAAAATATCGAGGAGTATAGAAGATCTCATATTCATTCTTTATCCAATGGAGACGGTGAGGATAAAGAACTTACAAAGACGGCCGAGGGATCGCACTCACTTCTGAATCCCAATGGACAGATGGTCGAAGTGATAGATTATGATCGAGTAATGGAAGATTTGAGCAAGACAGGAGATTGCGAGCAGGATGACACAGATGATATTGAGCTAGAACAACCTGAAGATGACCAATTGGAAGACGGTTTTGACTCCACTGAATCGGGCAACCTCTTTTCTACTCAATCTGAGTCGCAGGCAAATAATGACGAAGTCGAATTGGATATTCAAGGTTTGTTTACACAAGACGATGAAAAACAGCCTCTCAAACAACTTTCGATTCTCGGTAACACTAAACCTCTAGTGGCGTCTTTCATTGCTTTGGGTAAGTCTAGTGGGTTTCTAGGAAGGGGCCAATCAATCGTCTCTGACAATCCGGGGTCCGAGAGAATAACTCATTCAGGATTTGAAAGGGAAGTAGATCTTCATGATCCAAGGAAGCCTCAGATAGATATCATTCATCCAGCAGACGAAAAGGTCGTGATCAGATCATCGGGTAAGCTTAGCAGAGAGCTTGTTAGGTTGCAGTGCGGAGTCAACTATGACAAAGGCTCGACCTCGAAGGGTTCAACTCGATCGTTATGAAGATTTGTTCCTGGAATATTAGAGGGGGAGGGATAGCCAGAAAAAGATAATTAGTGCGTACGGTTATACGCAAGGAAAACCCGGATATCGCCGTGGTTTTAGAAACCAAGAGAATTACAGTTGATCGGCGCTTTGTAGCAAGTCTGTGGAAGTCTAGATATGTCGATTGGGTGTGTTTACCAGCGGAAGGAAGATCAGGTGGCATTCTAATCTTGTGGGATCCTCGAGTGATTGCGGTGCGTGACAATCTGATTGGGAATTTCTCGGTTTCGATTCAAATCCAGCGCCAAGATGATATCACTTGGTGGTTCTCGGCAATTTATGGCCTATATAATCCAAGGCAACGTGAGTTATTTTGGGAGGAATTAGCAGGGTTGCACACCATATGCGGGGACAAATGGTGTGTAGGAGGTGATTTTAACGTGGTTCGAAATTTGAATGAAAAGTTGAATAGCAACTCCTTCACAACAAGTATGCAATGCTTTGATGTTCTTATTGAGGAATTGTGTCTTCACGATCCCCCTTTAATGAATGCAAATTTTACCTGGTCCAGTTTCAGAGAAAGCCCCATTTGTTGTAGATTAGACAGGTTCCTCTTTACCGTGGGGTGGAAAGCCATTTTCCCCACGTTTAGACAGACAGTGCTTCCGAGAATAACGTCTGATCATCACCCAATCGTATTGGACACTACGAGGCTGAAATGGGGACCATCACCGTTCAGATTTGAGAATGTATGGCTTTCACACAACAAATTTAAAGAGTCACTTGCAGTGTGGTGGAACAGTGGGAACACACAAGCTTGGGCAGGTTTTAAGTTTATGATGAAACTCAAATAAACAAAAAAAAAGGTCTCCATCTGGAATAAAGAGGTCTTCGGTGATCTTAATCTCAAAATTAAAGAGCTGCAAAATAAGATCTCTCACTTAGACGCGACAGAGGCAGACGGATCTTGTTCAATCGAATTACAGGAGCAGCGTAGGGATGCAAGAAGCGAGTTGGAAACTTTTACTAGCCGGAAACTGCAGATGGAAGGTCAAAAGGCAAAAGTTAAATGGCTGAAAGATGGGGATCAAAACTCTAAGTTCTTCCACTCGTTGCTGAAAAACAGAAGAAACAAAGCGATGATTGATAAGATTGAGTTGGATGATGGGTCATTACTTTCAGAGGAATCAGAGATTGAGAAGGCAATCATCGATTACTACAAAAGATTGTACAGAAAATCTGAAGGAGATGGATCAAGTTTAGAGGGCCTGGAGTGGATGCCGTTAGATTCCACGGAGGCTGCAAAGCTGGAAGAGCCATTCTCCGAGGAGGAGATCAGTCGTGCAGTTCATCATTGTGATGGTAACAAGGCTCCGGGACCGGATGGGTTTACACTAGCTTTCTTTCAAAAAAGCTGGGATACTATTAAAGATGATCTCTTGAAAGTCTTTGCTGAGTTTTTTGAAGATGGCATCGTTAATGGAAGTACCAATGAAACCTACCTGTGTCTCATTCCAAAAAAGCAACAGGCCACAAAGATCAAAGACTTTAGACCAATCAGTCTAATCACCAGTTTGTACAAAATATTGGCTAAAGTTTTAACCAACAGATTGAAGGAGGTGATGAGCAAAACAGTGGCGGAGAACCAATGTGCTTTCATTCATGGAAGACAGATTACAGATTGTTGCCTCATAGCCAACGAAGTCATCGAGGAGTATAGAAAGAAAAAAAAGAACGGATGGATTTTGAAAGTAGATTTTGAAAAAGCTTATGACAACGTGGATTGGAGATTTCTAGATTTCGTACTTGATAAAAAGGGTTTCGGAGTAAAGTGGAGGAAATGGATCAAGGGTTGTGTCTCTAATGTGTCATATTCAATTTTCATTAATGGGAGACCAAGGGGGAAGTTTAAAGGGGAAAGGGGTCTCAGACAAGGGACCCTTTATCACCTTTTCTCATTAATCTTGTGATTTATGGGCTAGGAAGAATGGTTGATCGGGCAAAGTCTACAAACACAGTCAGAGGACTCGAGGTTGGGAGAAACAAAGTAGAAGTTTCACACATTCAATTTGCGGATGACACTCTCTTTCTCGTTCAATCTGAGCAACATTTGAAGGCCGTCGTAGAACTCCTTAAAATGTTTTGTTCGAAATCAGGGTTGAAAATTAACTTCGAGAAAAGTTCTTTGCTTGGTTTTAACCGTTCGGGTATTGAAGTTGACGGTGTGGCAGCGGCGATTGGTTGTAAGAAAGAAGATTGGCCTATTAAGTACCTCGGAGCACGATTGGGAGGAAACCCATCGAAATTGGAATTTTGGGGACCGGTAATTTCTAAGATGTCCAATAAGTTGGCTAGTTGGAAAAAGGCATTCCTATCTAAAGGTGGTCGATTAACACTGATCCAGTCAGTGTTAAGTGCACTACCTACTTACTTTATGTCACTATTCATGGCCCCAAACAGAGTGGCAAAGCAAATGGAATGATATTGTTATTTCCCTTTCTCCTCTCAAATCTGGAAAGTACCGATCCCACAAAAGGTGAAAGTGTTCTCTTGGATTGTTGCATTGGGAAAATTGCAGACGAGTGACAAAGTGCATAAAAGAAACCCGAATTATGCCTTATGCCCTCAGTGGTGCGTTTTGTGTAAGAACAATGAGGAAAACCAAGATCACCTCTTGATTCACTGCTCTTTTACAAGAAGTTTATGGATTAAGGTTATGCAACACTAGGGATTTGAATGGACCTTTCCTCTCAATTCAAGAGACATGTTCGTTATGGAGCACAGTTACCTCAAGGGAAAGGGCCTCAGAAACTTTTGGTGCATTATTATTCACTGCTTATTTTGGTCGATATGGCTTGAGCGCAATAACAGAGTTTTCAACGACATAGAAGAGTCTTCAGAGAATTTGTGGGAGATAATTAAAATCAGAGTGGCGAGATGGATACTAACCATACCCTCGTTCCAGCACTTATTGTTATCAGATCTTGCTAGGGATTGGTGTTTTATTTGTTCTTGACTTGATCCTAGATTTAATTTCTCGTCGTGGATCGTGGATCACTCATCCACTTCGCATTGTAACCTTTCATATTTATTATTAATATATTAGTTTCTTATCAAAAAAAAAAAGGATTATATGATATTGAGTTAATAGTGTTCAAGATGAAGTCCCAACTTGTGTTAAAACTTTCATTTTCCAATAGAAGAGTGCTGATAAATTGAGTTTCTGTAAGATGTGTTGGGTGACTCATCTGCTCATATTTGTGCATCAAGATTATATGGTATCACATCTTCTTTTTTTTTGATACACCATGTTTTATAGCAGTCTGAAAACTAAAATTTCTCTATGTTCGTGCAGGCATTGGATTATTGTCATTCACAGGGAATAATGCACAGAGATGTTAAACCTCACAATGTAATGATAGATCATGAGTTGCGAAAGCTACGTTTGATAGATTGGGGCCTTGCAGAATTTTACCACCCTGGCAAGGAATATAATGTTCGTGTAGCTTCAAGGTAATATGTACTTCAGTGAAAAGATAGGGATTCGCTAAATCAGTTTCTGCACATGCAACTCTTATCAGCCCTTCATGTTTTTAGCTGTCTTTTACGGTTGCCTGGTTTCACATACAGGAGAAACTTTTCTTTTAGCAGTGATATCTTCGACTTCTAATCTTGCAATCCTGGAATAAAACTGTGACTACAGACTTGATAATTTTTACCCTATTTTAATCAACTCATAAATGTTATTTGTGTACAACACCTTAAGCAGTTTTATTCCTATTTGTCTGTGCTCTATTTCCTTCTTTTGTATATCCTATGCACGATATAGAAGTGAAAGTGATAGGTTTAGGTTGTGCACTAGAGGAAATGCCCACAACTCCTGATGGTTCTCTGGTTGCAATTTGTGAATTTGTTACTGTTACATCTCCAGATATTTCCTGCTTTTAGGTCTAGCCATCTTAAGTTTGACACTGAAGTAAAATTCATCTGGCACTCCCACCCACCTGCTTTGACTGAAAGTATGAATCAGTGAAAATGCATACCTATAGGTGTGGGTGTTTTGCGGTTTACGCTATTTTTCGAAAACAATGCCAAAAAATGACGTAGCTGATGATAACAACACGTTGAGTTTGTTAGCTAAAGCCTTATAACCATATTAAACATCACCTCGTAGAAATGGAAGTTGAATTTAGTTGTAGCAAGTTTTTTTACACATAATGCTATCCTTTTCTATCTTGAATCCGCTTCGTGAGGTGATTTGTGCAAGTATGGCTTCGTTTTGTCTTCTTCTTTTTTTATTAAGCTAAAATGTTGTTAGTCCTTTTGAATCCTTGAAATGTCTCTTCCACCCAGATACTTTAAGGGTCCGGAACTACTTGTTGATTTGCAAGACTATGACTATTCTTTAGATATGTGGAGCCTTGGTTGCATGTTTGCTGGAATGGTGAGAACTTTAAATGATGCACTGTGGGTGGTCCTCTTTTGGGGTGGTCCTCTTTATTTTGTGCTTTCTTGATGTAGATTTTCCGCAAGGAACCTTTCTTTTATGGGCACGACAACCAGGATCAACTTGTTAAAATTGCTAAGGTAATGCAATTTTGTCCTATTCCCGAACAATGAGATCTTTTGAACTTTAGCATATGACTCTGCTTCCCTATATTAGTTTTGCCCTGTCCGTATGTGGTTAAATATATCATTAACCTGATTTCTGCAGTGATCATACACTTTCAAGTGTTAAGAAAATTTCTGATCAAAATAATCAGGATCAGAAATGAGTAACTCAATCCCAACCTTTTAATCCAATCCATTTGCAGGATTTTGTTCCAAAACATTTTTTTCCCATCTGTCTAATATGTAATTATATTAGTTTATCACTTTATTGACACGTAGATTAATTAAAAAATTGTTAAACTTTAAAAAAACATTAATGGAAATAATTTAAAATTCAAAATATAACTTTTATTGATTTTATAAATGATAACAATTTGAAGTGTTTATTGATCTGATTTTATTAGTGATATGATTGTATATTTTGGTTTCAAGTCATTCAGTTTAACCTTGTCTGTTCCAATCAACCGAATGTAGCTGCATGTCAAGATAAACTTTCCAAATAATACTTGTAGATCAACATATAGACGTTTTTGGTGAAAAAAAAAAAAAAAAGATAGTCACGGCCTCCTCAATGACGGCAATCCACTTAAAACTAGATTGTTGACCTTCCACTTCTTAACATCTGGAAGTTTTTGGGGAAAGGCTAGTTTCAAATTGATAATGATGCGTAAGTTCACCAAATAAATGCATAGAATAAGGGAACTAAGGCATACGACACTGTTTCATCATCAGCTTTTCTACCTGGCTTTTCTCACGAGTATTGCATTAGTAAGTTACATACTCCGCTGGAAGCAGCTCCTTCCTTCTCAATACCCAGGCATCTATCCAATAAATTTGGGTTTTGAATCGTAGAGTTGCAATGGCCTATGATTTGGATATTGAATACCATAGCCGGAATGTTTTACGAAAGAAGGTTACAATAACAAGGCGCTAGCAGTTTTTGATGAAATTTGACTTGTTTCCTCGTGTAGTTTGATATCTGCTTTCGAACTGATGTTTCAGGTGCTTGGGACTGATGAATTGAATGCTTATTTACACAAATATCGTTTGGAGCTTGATCCTCAACTCGAAGCTCTTGTTGGAAGGTGTGTTAATGCACAACTGCAATCAAGTTAAATTGGCACTGCTTCACTCAGACACTCTAGACTGGGTCACAATACCAAATAAGATTTTCCGTTTTCATCCCTTCCCAGATTGATCTCTTATTAGCGATCAGCCTATCAGTGTGGCTCTATTAGATGCTATATTATAAAAATACGAAGTCTGTCTTGGTATAGGGCATCTATACATAAAATAATTAACTTTTCCATTTTTTCATTTGTCAGACATAGCAGGAAACCATGGTCGAAGTTTATAAATGCTGATAATCAGCATCTTGTTTCACCAGAGGTGTGCATACAAATCTTTTTCATTGATTGCATTTTGTTTTACCTCAAAAGATGGGGACAATCGGAGTACAATTTGAGTTGATTTTTATTGTTAAATGCAGGCCATAGATTTTCTTGACAAACTCCTTCGTTATGATCATCAGGACAGGCTCACTGCAAGAGAGGCAATGGTAGTTTTCATCGCTTTTGACTTCTAGTCTATTGCAGCATATTTGGATGCAGTTTTGAAAATTGATGGTTCTTGATGATGTTCGCAGGCGCACCCATATTTCTTGCAGGTCAGGGCTGCAGAAAATAGCAGGATAAGGACCCAATAAAATGTTTGGCTCCCTTCGTTCTGAACACCGCAGAGATGTGTATTGAATATCCAACACCTATCCTGGTTGGGTAAATTCTAAGAATGCTCGTGTATTATCGATCTAGAAGTTTGTTGTCTGAGCTAAATTTATTGATACTATACTAAAACCTATGCATTTAACTTTGATTCGATTATCTGAAGACTTCCATTGTGCCAACCTTGGGAGAAGATTTTACTTCTCTTTTAAGTTGATTTTTTTTTTTGGAAGAATTTAGTTGATTTTGGATTGGTCCGATATGGGGGAAAATAATTTTTTGTGATTAGATTTTTTGTATTGTTTAATCAGGCAGGACTCAGGGGCATTATTTATTTTCGAATATCCAAATATCTTGATTCCGGTGAGAAGATAAGACTCAAGACATACCTTGACGATAGTCTAGAGAGTCTCTTTTTTGTGCAACTTACTTTCAAATAAATAAACAAGAGAAATTAATGTGCTGGGCTCAATCAACTAAATTCAAACAGGGAAACATAGCGGGGAGGTATATCCCCGTTAATCTGCAGCAATATTTTGAGAACCCGTGAGAAAAGGAAAAAAATTACTGAAATGAAATTATTAAGGTGCGCAGCCGAGAAAGCTCTATTTACCTGAAATACGTGTTCAATTCAAATTCCAATAACATTTTACTTGGTTGGCAACCGCCCACCATCACCAGCCAATCCTACAGATAACATGTTTTTGCCTAAGTTTTGTTTCTAATAAAAAGCTGTGTGGTCCAAGTCTATTACATGAACCACCAATGCTTGAACCATTTGCACACAATCAATTCAGATAATTAGCCTGAAATATGATAGACTATCGCCCGCTATCTTCGGCAGAAATCAAATCCAAAACTTAACAACTCCGAGCCATTTGCCTTTGCATCTGGAGGAATATCGATGAAGAGAAACATGAATGTGGCTATAGATCAAATCATCAAATATATCTAAAGAATGATTTTTGGAGAAAGATCCAACACGAAGTTGCAACACTATTAAAAATAATTTTAGTCATCTTCCGAAGTAACATGCAAGTCCATCAAAGAAAATATAACAAACCAAAATCGTCTTGGTTTTGTAACTAATAAATTATTCGGCTCCACAGGCCAATGCTCACAAGTGCCAACTACACAGAACAGTGCCTCCTTTCCAAAGATTTTATAGCCCTCAAGTAAAATCATTGCTTCAGATGGGGGAAACAAGAGTGGAGATCAACTTTGGGATGCTTTGCTTCTGCATGTTCCTTGCACTTCACCTCCGAAGTAGTGCACATGAATGTCTGCATACACACCTTGCACTGCATGGGGCAAAACCAAAAGAAATTCAATGTAGTCACTAACATCTACGATTGATCATCATGAAAACAGTAGCACCTAAAGGCAATTGTCTTCCTAGCCTCGCAGCTGAAAGACAAATTGCACTAAATGCTGCAAAATAGCATTTTCAAGCAACTAGAATAACACCTAAAGTACGCACATAGCATCAGGCTATATCATGCATCAACATATGCAATTTTAGTCGGTGATGAACAAAAATATCTTCAATTTGCACCACAAAGTCGAAAAGGTTAGAAAGGATAGTCAAATATCTTGTCTTCTGTAAAAAATTTAGTAAAGAAGATAATCATGTTAAATTCATCAAATAGAAAAAATTCTATTGTACAAGATATGATGAATGTAATAACAAGATTTTGGTTCCGAAAGTAAATGAGTTCTTTCCATAATCTCATGAGCAAGAAAGTCATACACTCCTGCTATTGAGAAATAATTCCCAACGATTCTGACCATTTTATAACTCTTCATTTCACTTTTTCTACGACCTGTTAGATTAATATTCTATAAAGGGTAGATCATCCATCCAATAATAAGATTGATCCGCTATTGTGAAGCCATGGGTAGGTTGAGAAAATGATGTCTTTACTTCATTGATGCATAATTAAAAGAATCGTATCATGGAAAACCAGAAGCATATTGTTTGGAGTCCGTGGTTTCCCATAAAGTGGGGAAAATGAGTGGGATAACCGAAAACGAGTTTTTTCAGAGAAGACTTAGAAAAACAATAGAAATCTTTTCCAATCAACAAAAATCTGGCCTTCATCATCCAATGAACCAAGATGAAGTGTTCGTGAACATGATTACTAATAATCATTAATCAATCAAGATTGCACAAATTATATTCAAACAACGTAAATATAGGAATTCAAGCGAAGTTTAGAGCTTCATCAAATGTATTTCCTTCACAAACATAGATTCTTTTCAGGTAGTTGTTTCGCGACCACAGAAAATCTACGGCATAAACTACCAAAACTCAACTTCCAACAAGCATCGCACCGCACCAAATCATGACACCATAAGCACATCGATAACTATTACCTAGACATACAGTTAAAAAAAAGTACCTGGATTGTCATGGCTTTCTTGTTGGAATCTAGCTGGCTCCCTACACAGATCGGATAATTCAGGAATTCAGCACGATAAATAAGAGAGAATTTGAAAATTATTATATATATATATATATATACACTTTTGGGAACCTTTTCCAGCAGCTTTCAATTTCTCCAGGTTCTTCTCGCGAGCCATCTTCGATTTTTGACCGTTCCCACCGCCCATGCTTTTCTATTGCTCTGGTGCGCCTTCGAATCGATTATCAGAAATTGCAAACCCTAGAAATAGACTCCTCTTCTCTCTTCGCTTGAGCTAGAGAAAAAGAAGTAAAACTGGGAATTTATGGACACAAACGCGAAGGCTGTGTTTATTCAGAGTTGTCAAAAAATTCAACAGGGGCAAGATGGGCCGACCCACCATTCGGGAGTGGTGAGATTGATCGGTTGGTTTGGATAGGTTGGCTCACAACCTGTCAGACAACGAGTTGGGTTCAGGTGAGTTTGGCCAAACCCAGACTCGACCCATCAACCATTGGACATGCCCCACCTTAACTCATGAACCAGACAGGTCTAACCCGAATTGAACTCTGGACTCCACCAAATTTATTTTTTAAAATACAAAATAATTTTTTTAAAAATTAATTAATCATTAAAGTTATTTTAAATTTTATAATAATAATATTTAAAAAATTTATACTTAAAATTTATCAATTTTTATTCAGTTAATAATTAATAAAAAAATATGTAAATATATATTTTCATATTGAATATATTTATTTCATATTAAAATATTATAAAATAAAAGTAAGAATAAAATATTATTATTAAATATAGAAAATTATTATTAATAATGATATATATGTGTATGTGCGTGTGTACGGGTCGGGTCCGATTAAACTCGAGATTTATCTCGTTGGGACAAGTTTAATATGGTGTTAGTTTTCGATCCAGCCATTGTTATCTTTAGTAGCGACCCGCCATTAATACGGATTAGAAAATTTCTAATCCAACTCACCTATTTAGCAGGACGGGTCAATCCGACAAGTGTGACCCCTTTTTGACAATTGTAAGTGTATGTATTTCTTGGTATTTATAATGAACTCCAATTAATATAATAAAATTATTGCATGTGTTTAAGTAGATGAAGTAGATGAATATTTAGTCAATGATCATAGATGAGTGTGTACGTAGAGCTTGACTAATTTTATTTATCTAACTAGAGTGTTTTGTAGTATAATGCATTGGCCAGAAATTTTACTCTTTGCATATTGAAAATAGTGGCAATTGACACACACACACACACACAAACAAACACACACATATACATATATATATACATATATATATACATATATATATATATATATCATGTCAAATCCCCGGAAATAGATGAATTAGTCTTTATTCTTCAAACATCATCAAGTTGCTAGCTATATCTCATGAAGATTGGAATTGCTTCCTGAATTCGCATTGTTGCAATACGGCGCTTAAATCTTTAACTCGTAGGACCAGAAAATCTTATCAAGATTCCTTGCCAATGCTGGATTTATTTTGGCCCAGCTTTCTTCAAATTAAAGCAAATGGTATTAGTTTTCAATATCATCTGTTTATGTAATGGTTTCAACCATAAACTTCGTACATCCATCCAAATCAATATGCGGGAAGAGTAATAAAATCAAGTTACTCAGTTTTGCGAATTTCAAATGTATTGTTATTTACAATTACATCAAATAAAACCAGATTTGGTGTCGCTGTTAATAGTTTATCACCAAAACTCTGTTTTAAAACGAGACAGTAATTTAATGATTTAATCAGAAACCTTATCCGAAAATTCATGTGGTTGTCTCTGTTCATCTCTGTCACTGTCCAGACTCTCGTGCCTGTGTCCCAATCTCAGCCTACAACACCAGCAAGTCCACGCATTTCCCACGCTAAACCCAATATACCAACCACCGATCACCATCGAATTTCGAAATGGGAATCGCCGAAGAAGTCCACAACGTGCGGGTACTAGGCTCCGGCCAGCTGCAGACTATAGTCCTTGGCCACGGATTCGGCACCGACCAATCTGTGTGGAAGCACCTCCTGCCGCACCTCGTCGAGGATTATCGCGTGGTGCTCTACGACAACATGGGAGCCGGTACGACGAATCCGGATTACTTTGATTTCGAGAGGTACTCGAGCCTGGAGGGATACGCGCGCGATTTGATCGCGATACTGGAGGAGCTTCAGGTACAGTCGTCTATATTTGTTGGCCATTCTGTCTCGGCGATGATTGGGGCCATCGCGTCAATTACGCATCCTCATCTTTTCTCCAAGATTGTGGCCATTTCTGCCTCTCCCAGGTATCTGAACGACGTGGATTACTACGGAGGATTCGAAGAAAACGATCTCCAGCAACTATTCAATGCCATGAGATCAAACTACAACGCATGGTGTGCTGGATTCGCACCCTTAGCCGTCGGAGGAGACATGGTAGGTGTCGCTGTTCAAGAATTTAGTCGAACCTTGTTCAACATGAGACCCGACATAGCATTAAGCGTGGCACAAACAATATTTCAAAGCGACATGAGACCATATCTAGGCCATGTAATAGTCCCGTGTCACGTGATACAGAGCATGAATGACTTGGCTGTGCCAGTAGTGGTTTCCGAGTACCTCCACCAAAACCTTGGTGGCAAATCGATCGTCGAGGTTATGTCAACCGATGGTCATTTGCCGCAGTTGAGCTCGCCGGATGTCGTTACTCCGGTGCTCCTCAGGCATATTAGATATGACATTGCGGCTTGATGGCTTTTGACTCTTTCGTGTGGTGTTTTGCTAGCATATGTTTTTGGACCTGTAATTCGGTTGTATTCTTTTTTATATAGTGTTACACACACACACACACACACACACACACACACACACACACACACACANATTGATATTTGAATTGTTGAAATAAAAATAAATAAAAATAAAAGTGTGTTGAAATTAAAACAAAAAATAAAACAAAAGTATAATATTAATATCATATAAGGGTAAAATTGGAAAAAAAATCGGTGTCCTCTCTAGGTAGTTATTATCATGTTCTCACACTTAATATAATAATATAGATTTACGTGAATTTAAAATAAGTCATTATTGTTAATAAATACAAACGACTGTGTACACATGTTGTGTATGTGACATTATATGTACTTGTTACAATGCACACGCGATGCGTGTGTGTACAATCTTTTTTATTATTATCGATGAATTAAAGTGAAATTTGACAAATTATGGAGGGACTAAATTGATACTTGAATTGTTGAAATAAAAATAAAAGTGTGTTGAAATTAAAACAAAAAAAAAGTGTAATATTAATATCATATAAAGGTAAAATTGGGAAAAAAAAGTTGGTGTCCTCTCTAGATAGTTATTATCATGTCCTCACACTTAATATAATAGTATAGATAGTATAGATATCATATAAGGGTAAAATTGGAAAAAAAGTTGGTGTCCTCTCTAGGTAGTTATTATCATGTCCTCACACTTAATATAATAGTATAAATATTATATATATTATTTTGAAAGTTTCCGTTAATTACAATATTCAACAAAATTAAATAGGATATAAATTTAAATATATATTGTGTTAAAAAATAGTCTTGGAATTGAGAATAAAGATTCACCAAATGTGGTTACTCTTTAACATATATGTGTACATATTTTGTTTTGAACGTTCTGCTTTAATTATGCTATTTAGAAAATTTAAATATGATATGAGACTTTGTAACATGATTTTTTTAAAATCATAAAGTATCAAAATTTAAGAGTATTCCAGAAAGTTAAATATGCCTTAGGGTTAAATGTGTAAAATGACATCTTTGGAATTAAGGAAAAGACTACACCAAATGTGCAATTATCTTGTTTTATAAATAGTATATAGTATAATGTCTAAATTATCGAGAGTGAATTTCGTGTTTGATGCATAAAAAATAAACTTAAAACATTTAAAATTGTAAATTTAAAATCCATGATTTCAAATATCTTAATCAAATTACCATAATATACAACATAATATCACTATGTTTTGTCAAATTTAAGAAGTGAATTAACTAAATCTCATAACATGTCTCAAACCGACTTATAGACACTCTTACCCGGCTCGGCGTTGGTTTAATATGAAGTCGGATTTAAACTCTAGTTTCTTATAAGAGTGAAAAGCAGGACATTAAAATATTATGAATTTTAATAAATTGCCCTTAGCTTATTTAAAAATTGTTATTGATAATGAATTTTCAATAAGAAAACTTCATTCATATTATTAGTCAGTAATATTCATTTGAGATTTTTTTAAAAAAATTATTGGTTTGGAAGAGAAGAAAAAGGAAAAAACTTGTGTGAGACGGTCTCACGGGTCATATTTGTGAGACGGATCTCTTATTTGGGTCATCCATGAAAAAGTATAACTTTTTATGCTAAGAGTATTACTTTTTATTGTGAATATGGGTAAGATTGACCCGTCTCACAGGAGACTCACGCGAAGAAAAATTTGCTATTGTTTTCCCCCATAGATGTAGATACAATTTCATATAAAGGGTCTTTTTATATAATTTTTTTGAAATTATTTCAATCGGGCTGGGCCTGTTGACTAAACTTTTTATCACGGGCTCTTTCGTGCGGGCTGGGCAGTCTAGTGTCTGACCGCGTTAATTGAAATTACGACGACGTCCTTCCTTTCTGTGAGTGATATTTGTCAAAATCTCCTTGTTCCGGCTGCCCGTGGTACTTCTTATTCCAGTTTTCCATATCTGCCCCTCATTTCTCCGTCTCGCCCCAAACACGAGCAAAGAACGAAACTATTACATACAACCGCATCTGATCTATTCACTCCTGTTTAATCCAGATTTTGTTGCCAATGGCGACGGCCGCGGCGGCGGAGCGGATTGAGCTTGCTAAGCTGTGCTGCTCGAAGGATTGGTCAAAGGCAATCCGCGTTCTCGATTCTCTCCTTGCTCACTCCTGCGTTATCCAGGACCTCTGGTAATTTTGATTTTGGATTTTGTTTTGCTATTTAATTGTTGGTTCTTAAATAATGGGATTTCGTGCAGTGATCTATTATTTTGGTTTTTGGTTATGATGTGTGGCTTTCGGCAATCGAGCGTTTTGCTCTAGCTAATTATTCATGCTACCTAAACTAACTCTGGATGGTTGGGTTTTGTGTAAAATGATGTGTTGAATTTGATTTTTGGGCTTTTGTTGTAATGATTTTGAGTTCAGTGGTCAAGCGCTTTTGTTGTAGCCAAGGAGACTTGCTATTTTAGTGCTAACTCTGGAGCACTTGTTTTTTTTATATAAAAAATAAATTCTGTTGCGATGTACTGATGTTGAATTCAGCAATTGGGCATTCGGCTTTAGCTGATTGGATCTTCGGAAATTGTTCTACTGAATTTGATATACTTTTTATGTTTTCATTGTGGTGATGTGAGTTCAGCAATCGAGCATTTTGCTATAGCCAATTGGAGTTGCATAAGCATGCAATAAAGGATTGCGATAAGGCGTTAAAGCTTGACCCTACGCTTATCCAAGCCTATATACTAAAAGGTAATCTTTCTATCATTTATCGACATTTTTAATGAGTTCACTTTGATTGATGTGAAACAATGGAATCAGATTTCATGAAAAAATATACGTCAAGCATGGAATTTGAAATGGTATTTTTCAGTATCTATGCTTAGTGTCAGGTGAGGTTCACGCAGTGCCTTAAAATGTGAGTTAGTTTTGGTCAACTTTTTGCTAATACGTGCGCGATATGCAGAAATATAAAGAATTTACTCTAGGTTAGTCATCTTCAAGGTGTATCATTGGTGTTAAATGTTGCAGAGTGAGCATGAATAATTATTAAGGCAAAATGTTGGTAGTTCTTTGTAGTTCATTGGTTTTGGTTTAAAATTGGATTACTCATAATAAAACATGATTTTCACTGCCAAATTAAATGTAAACTAAGCGTAGATTGTACTTATTGGATACAACACAAATTTTTAAAGATTTTAAATTGGTGAACCTTCCTTTTATTATATGTCTCATTGTGTTCTTTGAATCCAGGTGTAGATCTATAAATGTAGGTTATGGAAAAGATGAATGTTGTGCATTCTTTAGGCGGAGTTCTCTCCTATGATTGCCGTAACTGTATGAGGGGGCTAGTGATTTTTCCAAATCAAAAAAACTTTCACTGTCATTCGATCAATTTTATTAGTCATTATTAAATTTAAAATTTTATTTTATTGTTTTATTCTACATGACTTTATATTGCTCAACCTGATCTGAATTCTTTGAGTTCCAGGTCACGCATTTTCTGCTCTGGGAAAGAAAGAGGAAGCTCTTTCAGTGTGGGAGCAAGGTTATGAGTATTCTGCTTCTCAGTCTGCAGATCTAAAACAACTTTTGGAGTTGGAAGATCTCGTGAGAATTGCAAAACAAAGTTCTACTTCTACCTTTTCAAACCATGAGATGGAGTCAGCTGGTTCGTCATTCCCGGCATATGAATCTATTATTTCAATGGAATCAAGCGAAGTATCCGACAGCCATGTCAGGTCAAATGGAAAACTTGAACCATTCAGCAAGTCAAGTTATCAATGGGAGGTCAATGACAGAGTGAAAAACCAGTCAGGTCTTAATGTCAATGGAACTAAAGTGCTTGGCAGTCCATCAACCAAAAATCAAGAGAGTCAAGAAAGAAAAACTAATGGGATGTGTGACAAGACTAATGGGATGTCTAACAAGAGTGATGGAATATACGACAAGTTTGCAGGACAGTCTGGGTTGAGTGATTCAGCCGAATCATGCATTGATTCTTCAGTGCTTTCTAATGATTCTATTGATTTGTCTGATATCTGCAGTTCATCGATTAATATATCTGACATACATCATGAATTGCTTGACGAGGACAAAAGGAGCAAAAAGTTCTGTGTTGCGCGGATATCAAAGAATAAGTCAATAAATGTAGATTTTAGATTATCAAGGGGCATTGCGCAGGTAATTTCCACCAGTTTCTTGGTATTATGATAAGTAAAATAGATCCATTTCTGGTTAGTAATCGTAACTTGAATTAGCGATTTTTGGCTTTTAATGTTTCAGAATTAGTTTGATGCTAACTTTGTTTAATTTTTCCTTGTTATTAAGTAGATACTTCGTTTTGTTTTTACCATTCATAATTTTCATGTACGCCCCATTTTTCATTTTGGTGCAATTTGACTTTGTATGTATTCAATAAAATGACAGTGAGGGTTCGGAATATGCGTGACTGATGGAAGTTACTCTTGACTGGGGAATTAATGTTCTAAATTTTTTTCGAGGATAATGCAATTTTCTTTTTGGATGTTTCATACGATGTGAAGGAAAAACAACATGAATCCCGGTACTTTTGTATCTTTGAGGCTGTGACGTGCCAAAAAGTAATTAGTGAACATGTGACTTTGTGTTATATCCTGCTGCTGCTGTTTCATCAATTAGGTGATTTTTTAGCCCATCATCTCACTTTTCTAAGAAATCGAATAACTTTATCTATGTCATGATAAGTGGGCCATTTACCTTCAAAAGACACCTAGAGCCAGAGTTCTAATGGTTTATTTGAGACTGGGGGAATTTATTAGCAAACCATTTTGAAGATGGTGCTTTGTTAATTAAATGATTCAGCATGTTTCAAGATTGCTATTGTGTTCTACTCGTCGAAGGATATTGTGATTTTTTTTTACCCAATAAGTTATGATGTTTTCTATATTTTTGCAGGTTAATGATGGAAACTATGATCATGCTATATCTATTTTTGACAAGGTCGATAATTTTTTTTCTTTCTTTCCTGTTTTCAAGTTTGTCATACGATTCAGAAAATCAACGTCTCTCCATGTTTTGCGGTTGGAAGGCAAAAATAATGTTTGCCACAATGGTTGTTTCTCAGGCATTCATGTTTTGCTTCATGTTTCAGATACTACAGGAAGATCCTGATTACCCCGAGGCACTAATTGGAAGGGGAACAGCTTATGCTTTTCAACGAGAATTACATACTGCTATTGCTGATTTTACAAAGGTATGTTTCTACAAATCCAGTATTAGGGTAAAACTTAGTCTTTAAAGTTGGATACACAACATGGTTGTTTTGAATAGGCAATACAATCAAACTCATTAGCTGGCGAGGCTTGGAAACGTAGAGGGCAAGCCCGAGCGGCCTTGGGAGAATCTGCTGAGGTGGAATTACTCTCTCTTATTTTGAATACATCTTTTTTAAAGGAATTTTTGTTAGTTAAATTTCCTTTGATGTAGTTCCTCTGAAATTGGTTATGTGTGTTCTTCTGTGACTGAGAAAGCTGGTTTTCCTGTCCTTCCAATCTTTATTGATAAAGACCGTAGATTTGATCAAATTTAACTTTCTCCATCAAACCCTCTATAAAATTTCAATCAACGCAATTTGCAGCATTCATTGTGTGAAAAACTGTATGTTCTACATGTTCAAGAAGCAGCAAACAGCCCCCATTCTGGACACCCGAAGTTTCAACATTGTCCTCTGTTTTTGTCATTTGATAACTTCATTGAACAATCATTGATTTCACTATTATGCTTTGATACTCTAATCATAGTGATAATTGACTTTCTGCATATGTTATATGTCATGACATTTTTTGTTTAACATGTGTCACATTCTCTAACTAACTATAAAATTTGTAGCGGTATGTTGATTTGTCATTTTCAGTAGATGTCCACAATTTTTTTTATGGCTTCTTTCTCCAGGAAGCAATTAAGGGTGTTAATGTTTGGCTTTGTTTTCGCTGCTTCCAGTTAGCTGTTTTGAGAAATGATTTTTTTGAAAAATATTAGGAAATGAAGTGTATGTTCGGTTTTGATTTTTTTTTTTTCACAAAAAAACTTATAGTTGTCAAATCATATAAACATTTGTTTAGAGATATGATATCATAAATTTGTGAAATAAATAAGAGTTTTTGATTCGGTCATTTGAAATATTCCATATTAATGGTATGTGGATTTTTTTAGGCGTAACATCGTATAATTTCATATAATATAACAACATTGTATTTTTTAGGAAATATGAAAACATGAATTAAAAGTAATGGTTTTGTTGGGAGATCTGAAAATGAGTTTTTAGAAAATAATATGAAAATAAGATGGTGTTGTCTTTGTTTCTAAAGATGAGAATTGGTTTTAAAGAACAAACCAAACATATTTTAGAAAATAATAATTGAGATTGACCTTGGGAGGTTATTTTCAACAACGAGTTGCTTAAGAAGATTATATTTTTATAATCAACTTGGATTGTTATAATGTTGTTGTCCATGGTAGTTTGAGGAAAGCAGAGGATGCCATTCAGTAGAGATTGAATTGAAGATATAGAGATGGTTTGTGGTGAGGCATTGGTTGGGGCTGGGGGGCCAGCACTGTTGAAATTTTGTTACCATAAATATTAGCATATTACATGAGAGTTGCATTGATATTTTGTTTATGATCCACTGGATCCTTGTGGAGATATCACAAACTAGTGATTATGCAAGCACATTCTGTGGGTGTCTTTTTTCGCTTATTTTTGTAGGCATTAACCTTCCCATTATTTCTTGGTGTCAGGCAATTGCTGACTTGACGAAAGCGCTGGAATTTGAGCCAAACTCGGTGGACATATTGCATGAAAGGGGTACTTACAACGACTCAATAATATATGCTGTTGTTTTATGATTTGATCCAGTTTACCTCAGCCTTTATCATGTTCTTAATGATCATATTTCAAATTAAATAAAGATAACCCGCGTTCTTGGCTATCTCTTCTAGTCTGGGCAAAATGGTTTATTGATTCTATTCAAATAACAGATATATGAGATATTATTTCATGTTGGCCAAGCAGATGATTTCTGCTTTAACATCGTTAGGACTCCAGCATCTAGACTTGTTTGTTGCACGTTGTGCTTATCATGAAAGATGAAGGCTCCTTCCTTCTTTTGTTTTCCCCCTTTAAATTGCTTGTTACTTTGTTAGGCGCTACAGAAATAATCATGTTAATATAAAAACTTGCAGGTATTGTAAATTTTAAATTTAAGGATTACGAAGCTGCTGTTAAAGACTTAACTGCATGTGTAAATGTTGACTCAGATAACAAATCTGCGTACACTTACTTGGTCAGTCCACAACAACTAAGCTTCAGTTACTTATGTTCAGCAAAGTTAATGGCTTACACAAAAAGTGTAGAGGTAAATTGTGTTTGGTTTGTTTTATAGGGTTTGTCTCTATCCTCACTTGGTGAATATAAAAGAGCTGAAGAGGCACACCTGAAAGCAATCCAAATCGATCAAAATTTCCTTGAAGCTTGGACTCATCTTACACAGGTATTATTGAGTGCATGCATAGTTGTCTACGAGTTCTTACCTTTTTCTCCTGCAAAGAATGATTCACAACTTATAGGCATGCAGCATACCCTTAGAAACCAAATAAATATCTTAATTTTTCTGCAAGTAGAGAGCAAAGAATGTAAAACAAACTCAATGCTTCCTTTTCATCCGTGTTTCTGAATTTTGGAAACTATAATGATGATGCATGTGGTAAACTAAAATTTGTTACATGCCTCATATGGTAAACTAAAATTTGTTACATGCCTCATGTGGGAGCATTGTTAAATTATAATGAAAACATTTTCATTCAGACACATCTCTAAGCATCTCAGACTAACCTATCTTCCTTTACATAGGCTAACTTGTCAGACACCAATTATCTTTCATACTTCCATATCCCATTTATTTCACCCTGTGATGATCCACAACAGCCTTTCAACTTGTTCCTCTGCTATAAAATGAAGGAACATGGTGATTTTCTGGAAAAATTAATCCATATTTACAATCCATCACAGTTTGTTGTTTCAATATTTGTTAGAATGATATCTCAATTTGTGTAAATTGCAACTTGCTTGTGACACTTAATCCTTTCAGTTTATGGAAGTTTGTGAGAGCACATAGATTTCCTATCTGTTATCTGATCAAATCAGATGAACAGTAATTCTAGGTGATGTTTTGAATTTTTTGACAGTTTTATCAAGACATGGCGGATTCAGAAAAGGCTCTACACTGTCTTCACGATATTCTTCAAATTGATGGCAGGTACACAATTTTTATGATGTTTTAGTTTCCATGCTTATATCTAGTGTTTTCCGATATGAGTGCCGAATGATTGATTGATAAGGTGTTTGAGTGACTGAATACTACGTATTGAAGTAAAACAATAACTTGGTAAATTATGTTCTGAATTTACTTCTTTCCATTATGTTACTTGTTTCGAATTTCGTCACTATGTTTTTCCATTTTTGTTATCTCATCTAGTGCTCCGCGTATGGATTTCTCTTACGGGTATTTAATTAAATATCGATCCTGGGATACAATTTGTGCATTTCTGTTGAATTTCTTTCTAGATGCTGCCCATCTGCCCACTATCTGTCAACAATTAATCTTTCACCAGTGTTTTAACGAGCCTAGTTGCACGTTTCCCAGCATTGATAGTGGAAAAGAGTCTCATAAGCTTGAGGGGGTTGAATATAAATAGATTTGATTCATATATGTAGATGAAGCATATTGAAAATTTTATTTTTGTCTGTAGGTTTGCCAAAGCATATCATCTACGTGGGCTACTACTCCATGGGATAGGAGAGCACAGGTAAAAAATTTGGAAGCATCTGTTGTTGATATAGTAATTCTATGAAGCTAGAAGTGCCAATTGTTGTAAATTACTGTCGAGTGTTTGGAACTCAAGATGTAAAATTAAATCTGTTTTGTGATCATGCTCTCTCGCGATTCTGAAGCTTTTGTTTAAGTTATTTTGTAACTTCGATCTTCGAGTACATTTCCTGTCAGTTCTGTTTCATTTCCAATCCAATGTGTTATGTTTTCATTTGTTTAATTATCTCACGTATTTTTAAATAAATCTCAATAATTTAAATATATTTATGTTTATGTATTATCATGTATCTTTTAAATAGTGTGCTTGGGTTTGATATGACCATCTCTTGCAGAGTGTTTTCATGTGTTATATTTTTACTGATCTCTAAGTCTATTTTCTTATTGATGGTTACAGGAATGCAATTAAGGAATTATCGGCGGGATTGAGCATTGAGAGCTCCAATATTGAATGCCTTTATTTAAGAGCGTCTTGTTATCATGCCATTGGGGAATTCAAAGAGGCGGTATGAGAATTTCTCTCTATTCGCTGTTCCATTTTGCACTTTAACTTTCTCTCGGTGGTTTTGTTAATATGTAAATATTCTTTTTTAGTTTATAGCCTGACATCTTGTGAATTTCATCGTGCAGGTGAAAGATTATGATGCGGCTTTAGATATTGAATTAGATTCAATGGAAAAGTTTGTGCTCCAGTGTTTAGCCTTCTACCAGGTGATTTATTTTTCATTGTGATATCATTGGAAAAAGCTTCAGGTCATTTCTTTTTTTACAAGATTTAGTTGATAAAATGTTTATGTGTAAATAAGTTCCACAGAGAGACAACTTGTGTGCTGTCAAAAAATTTCAGAAGATCTATTGTTTCCCATGGTTCTAATAAAAGCTATAAATTTTAAATTGTTCGATAGCATTACTGCAAATGACAAACAAAGATGCATTTACTGTTTCCTTTCCTATCTTGGTTCCTCACGGTAATGGGTTTTGCTGAATTTATTTAAATAGGTGGTTTCTGAGAGAGACATGCAGAGGTTACAGAGGCAAGATGGAAAAGTGAATGGAAATTCTCTAGTTATTTCATGCCCTAGTTTAATAGATGTTATACCTTTAAATTGTTTGATGTCACTGCCTTAGAGTTGTAGTAATATATGGTGATCAAATCCTCACCTTTACAGAAGGTGTTGAATTCTTGGTGAACTTAGTCTATATAGAAGTTTCTGGAGGTATATTACGACTGTTTATCTTACAAGTTTAGAGTATAACCCCATGAAAATTGTCTAAATATGTGAAGTTTGTTGACACTGACGTAATAAATTGTGGTAGCTGGTCTTGGACAAGCATTTTCTTCTTTACTTTGTTGATGTATATGAATGTAATCCAGACATCAGAACTATAGGAGCTAACCATTGCCTTGTGCAACTGTTCTACTATGTTTTTGCAGAAAGAAATTGCTTTATACACTGCTTCAAAGTACAACACTGAATTTAGTTGGTTTAACCTTGATGGTGATATAGATCCCCTATTTAAGGTAAAGTATGATTCATAACCTTTTCTTTCCATATCTATTTCCTTCAGTCACATCTTTTTACATGATATTTTTCTTGGATCCCCCAAGTATTTTGTATCACCAATGAACTTTGAATTAGCATAGAACCAAAGAGAAGACCAATATGCATGGCAAGTAAAATAGCTATATAATTCACGCAAAGCATTGTTAGAGATGCTTAGTAGTAAATTGTGTGTGATTAGTAAATGGATGCTTTTGTTTATTGTAAATGTTGGATCATGTGTTTTGTTCATTAGTTTGAATGTGAGTTGTGAACGAGCTTCTGGTTGGAGAGGATGGAATTGTGGTTGAATGATGTTTATCCAATTCAATTTAGCTAAAAACATTTGACTGGAGAGAGGATTTATTCTTAAATGCGACTGCAAAAGGGTTATCTATTCAATTTAGCACATAAAATTTGTTATGTATTCTTGTTTCGTTATTCATAGTCCTCCCTACTTTTCCCAGGAATATTGGTGCAAAAGGCTGCATCCGAAGAATGTGTGTGAAAAAGTGTACAGGCAACCTCCTTTGCGGGATTCTTTAAGAAAGGGAAAGCTGAAAAGGCAAGAATTTGCGCTCACAAAACAAAAGGCTTCACTTCTACAATGTGCAGATTCTATTGGCAAGAAGATCCAGTATCATTGCCGAGGATTCCTACGCAATAGACGTCAGGTGATTCACATTCAAATGAGTTGGTATAGAAAAAAGATAATTTTTCAACATGGTACTGCCCGATTTATTTTAATTTTTATTTTCACGAGAAATTACATTATCTTAAGCTTTAGTTAACTTAAATGCCCAAATTTCCAGACATTGGGCACAATTTAGAAAAAAATTATTTCATGATGATTTCCTTCAATTTATGTACGTCACTCATATGCCTTCCTCCCCTTCAATAGATACTCTGTGAGTTAGATTCTCATTCCCTCACTGCAAGGTGGCGCAAGCCATGCATATGTTTCTAGTTTTTTCTAATCGTTCGGCTAGAATGACATTTGACTATTGAGGATCACATTAGCAATTATTATTGTTTTATATCTGATGAGGGATATCTAGCGTACTCATTTATTTAACAAGAATTATGTCATGAAGTGTGGTGGATTGTCAAATGAACTACAA
The DNA here is from genome assembly GCF_012295235.1 of Primulina huaijiensis. Taxonomy (NCBI): domain Eukaryota; kingdom Viridiplantae; phylum Streptophyta; class Magnoliopsida; order Lamiales; family Gesneriaceae; genus Primulina; species Primulina huaijiensis. The sequence goes on from NC_133307.1 coordinate 24,687,355, forward strand.
ACATAAGTACAGCTATAAATGTAGTTTGAGAGAATAGCAGAGAAAGAACAAAACTTCACTTGTATTATTGCTTTGAAAAATAATGGTTAGATACAATGAATTTATAGACTCTTAAGTTAACTAAATTCCTAAATCTAAGGGATAACTAGATACCGATAATTCTAATCCTAAAAATTCAAATATAAAAGAGAATGGAAACAAGATCATATCAATCTAGATAAGCCGATGATAATCCTATCAATCTTGATAAGATGAGGATAACCCAATATTCTACAATATATACAATATATATATTATGGAACTCAAAACTAGGCTCAGCATGCAACTGGTGTTGTGTCTATGGGAAAGTAGAATTTGTCAATACTTTTACTGTGGGTACTACCGGGAAGATAATCAATAATGCAATTAAATTGGAACTTGACCATGCAATGTGATGTTGATTGAGTCATGAATTGATCCTTTGTTTTTCTACCACACATTCTACATGGTTGTGATTGTTGTGGCATTTTCATTACTTTGGAGAGGAAGCAACAGCAACTTGGTATTGTGACAAATAAAAGCTTATACAAAATACTTAACAATCATTGAAGCCGGTCACTGTTTGCCATTTTATTTTCTTTTTCTTTAACCTGGTGTTACTGCTATATTTTAGCTTTGTATTAACTGATTCATTCATCTGAACGTGAAATGCACCAGTACCGAATGGCAGGACTCGCTACTATCGAGATTGCACAGAAGGTTTCAAAAGTTTGGCGTTTGCTTCAAAATGAATGGAAGCAGTCAAATAAAGGCACTTCGAAGCAGGGGAAGAAAGTCAGGAGAAAAGAAAAACCCAATACTAGTCAGAACAGAGGGGGTGCTGGTTGTAGCACTAGCAGTTTCTCTGAAACATCAGTGTCCTATAGCACGACTGATGATAGATCATTTGGACATCCTTCAATGTCATGGCACAATGTTTATTCTTTGGCCGTCAAATGGAGGCAGATATCTGAACCATGTGACCCAGTTGTATGGGTTAACAAGTTGAGGTAATTTTTAGTTTATTTACTACATCAAAGATGGCCAACTTTAAGGGCCTTTCTATCTATGTGTATGTATCAGCCTTGTGATTTTTATGGTTTGTACTTATTCTTGGTTTGAAGATTCTCAATTTGCCCTGGAGACGAAAAGTCACCCTTTATTTACAGGCTCGGGGCCACATTTATCTGTTATTTTCCAATCCGTCAGAATGAAGGGCTTCTGTGATCGCTAATTAGGAGACATTCTGATCACGAGAAATTAAATTGTTAAATATGCATGAATTTGCAAATATGCTTATATGTATGTATATGTATGCATATGGACACAGCAAACCATGGTTGCTGTTGTCTCTGATTTTTGGACATTCTTGTGATTTAGTGAGGAGTTCAATTCTGGATTTGGTTCCCACACTCCGCTAACTCTCGGGCAAGCCAAAGTTGTGCGCTACTTTCCCAATTTTCAAAGGTGAAGAATATATCTGTCTTTCTGATAAGTTGGGGCTTTGTATTTATTTCTTTTAGGAGAAATTTTTTTTTTTCTCTTTTTTTTCTAAATTGAACTCTTTTCAACAATATCATTGTTTGTGATATGCAGAGCGTTAAATGTTGCTAAAGAAGTGATAAACACCAATAAGCATGTGCGAGACAAGAAGGACAACATGATAAGTCTTCACGAAGATGAGAAATTGCAAGAAGTGAGTTATATTGTTCTCTCGTGGACACTTATCATCCACTGTTCTTTTCATTCTTGATTTTCATTGACATTATAACGTTCTCTTGATTTTTGCAAATTAGAAAGTCATTTCTGATTTAGTTATTTATGGCGAAGGGTTAGGCTTTTAGAAATTTGTTTGATAGGCATGTTGTACTCCTTAAGTAAGGTGCAGAGCCGGGCAACACAATACCGAGATTTAATATTTTGGTCCAAGAAGCTGAGAAATCCATCCGATTTTAGACGGCATTTATGATCACATTTAGATTTAGTATGGTTCTATTTGGAATCACACTCATCATTCTAAATAATTACCATTGGAGAGTCGAGTTTATTGTTGTGGATATTATGGAACATCTTTTTTACTATTTGCATTATATATGTATTAATTACTTACGTTGACCACTTTACATGCAATGCGCAGATACTGAAAGCAGAATCCTGCTCAGATCTTTATAGAACTGTGGGTAGGGACTTCTGGTTGGCTACTTGCTGTAAAAGTACAGCAGTAGAGGGGTATCTTTTTCTTTTAATGTTCCTTAATTATTGTATTCCTTTGTTTTTGCGGTCCACTTTTTTAAGTACTCATGTTTAAATTTATCGTGTTATTATTTCAGGAAGGATCTTGAAGGTACGAGAATCACCCTAGTAAAATCGTATGTTACAACTCCTTTTTGGCTACTGTTGATTGATTATATATTTTGAATTATTTATTAATTGATTTTTTGGTGCTGGCTTAATGTCCAAGGGTTATGTTTGCTGATTTATTTCTTTCCTTCAGGGGCGATAATGGTTTTGACTTTGCCATCAAAACACCTTGCACACCTGCGAGATGGGATGATTTTGAGGTGGAAATGACTTCTTCGTGGGAGGTATCTCTTCCGAACTTGGGGCTTGTCAAGTACTGTCTCGAGTCTTTCATCACCTGCTTCATAAGTCTTCTCTTAAATCATACGACACCATATACACGGATTGAATTCTCCCTTTAGGACATTGGTTAGGTTTGGGACAGTGAGCTTTCACCAAATTCAATGATTAGGTTCCTTGACATCTTTTAACGCACTATCATACTTGACTTCATTGATGCTGTTACATACTTGTGCATCTGTGTATGTCATGTTCTTTGGCCTGCGACAATTTTTTCCGTTTGATCCTATATTCTTTCACGGTCTTGGTGGATGAAGAAGCTTTTTGAACAAAAATACTTTTTTTTCATGTTTAAACATAAATCGCTTCTTTTAAAAACACAGCTTAATAAAGTAAGGTGGTTTTTTAAGCTAAGCATTTATGCATCAAACTAGCTTAGTCTCATTGAATCCTTCTAAATTCCGATCAAGTCTCCGGCTTCCCTGAATTGATGGATTTGAATATCCAGGCACTTTGTGATGCGTACTGTGGTGAAAATTTTGGGTCAACAGATTTTGATGTCCTTGAGAATGTAAGGGAGGCAATTCTAAGAATGACATATTATTGGTAAGCTCAGAACTGCAATTTGAATTATGAATATTTAGGGTTTCAGTTTGCCACGGTTGATATTGAACTACCTTTTTTAGGTATAATTTCATGCCACTGTGTCGAGGATCTTCCGTTGTCGGATTCGTGGTGTTGCTTGGCTTGTTTCTTGCTGCTAATATGGAGTTCACAGGAAGTATTCCAGCTGGTGTCCAGGTGGATTGGGAAGCAATTCTGGAATCAGATCCTAATAACTTTGTATCTTCTGTAAAGAGTTGGATGTATCCTTGTCTCAAGGTCAACACATCATGGAAAGGCTACCCTGACGTGACATCAACTTTCGAAACAACAGGATCAGTACTGGCTGCACTGAGCACCTATTCTAATTGAGCCATTTGAATAGGTAAGTCAGACGATCTAGTGTCTGAACTTGGAATTCTTGGATTCTGATTTTTCATAAAATGTCGCAAGGTTGTGTATCAAGGCTTTTAAATATATCAACTCTATGCGTGTTATGAGTTTCAAGTAGACTAGATAAAAAAAAAAAAATGTGTAGTTGTCAGATTTCATAGATTTACCATATAATTAGCTGCTCTTTTGGTTTGAAATCGGTCAATAGATTGAATCCTGACATTGGTATCGATTGCTCTATTAATTCAAGATAGGTGGGTGCACATCCAGCTATTCTTGATTCAGATTTTCTCTCATCTTGTATGTGAGTTCGACTAAGAGTATTATTTTTTATTGTGAATATCGGTAGGGTTGACCCGTCTAAAATATTCTTGCTGTTCCTTGCATTAAGGCTGTATTGGTTCTAGACTTTTAATGATTTTTGTGAATTTTAAAAGATTAGAGATATTCAATCTAGATTTTATATAAATTCTATAAAAGTTTAGTGATATCTTGATGTAAACATTTGTAAAATTTTAAAAATTCATGTGATATTCAACTTGATTTTTAAAAACTCTAAGAAAATCTAGAGGTTTTTAAAATCTCAATAGACTTTTAATGACTCTATGTAATTCTATTAAGTACAAGAATTAAAGCTTAAGGTACAATTATAAATAGTCAAAAAAATGTTTTTGATTCAAGATAAAGATTTGGATGAACATTTAATTGAGAAATATATTAAACTCGTATACTTTCATTTTTTAAGAATAATATCAATACGAAAGCTAATTAATTCATTTTTTTTTCATGTGTTTTTCTTTTTCTCTGGATTTTTTTTAACATTTTTTTATTGGTAACAATAGTTTAAAATCAAAAATCGTTCATTTTATTTTTCGAGTTGTAATCACATATATTTATTAAAAAAATAAAAAAAATTATTATGCTACATAAAAAAAATATAATATTTCCTTGATTCATTATTATTTTAATAAATAAATTGTAGTTTTTTTATTAATTATTATTATATTACGTTTGATGTTTAGTTATTTTTTTATAATTTTAGTTAGTTTGTATTTAAATTTTGATTATAACTCATAATTTATATATATGATAGGGAATAAAACATTTTATTTACTTGAATATATATATATGTGTGTGTGAAATGTGTGTTTGATACATTGATATACTTTTAAAAACTTAAGAACACAAATATATAATGATAATTATATTATATTAAAATTTTATAAAGTTAAACTAATTACAAATATTTTGATATTATTATTTTTATTTTCATGTATAAATAATTATTTTGTTTATTTATAGACATGTCATAAAAAAATTGATATATTTTTTCAAAAAAAATTTACTTAATACTTAAATGAATGAAATTATTTTAAGTTTTATTAAATATTGATATTGAAAAGTATTGTAGCATATTTTTTTTAAAAAATAGCAATTAAATAAATAAATATGTAGAATTGATTTGAATAATTGAAGTTTAATTGCAATAAATTTAGTATTGATTTATTTATCATATTTCATAAATTAAATCAATAAGTAAAAATATTTATATTGACAGCTAAAAATATTTTAAATACATAAAATTTATTGACGTTCAGCTGTTAGTTCAAAGAATTTTTTTAAAAAAAAATCACAATCATAAATTACAAAATACATAGGGTTCTATGAAAAAGCTTATAAATATCAATAAAAGTCATGCAAAATAAATGTACAAAATTTGTGAAAATCTTTAAAAATATGTCATACTTTATCAAGGTTACATATTTATCAACTTCACAAAAGTATGTTACCTAATAAAGTCAACAAATCTCTATAACGCACACCTCTTTTTATGCAGGGTGTTGTGAACTTGTATCCGAAACATCGTGAAAAATAGTGATCGTATTAGGGTTAAAGTGCTATGTTTATCAATTGATTGTAAATTTATATACTTAAATTGTCTGCGAGATATTTACTAAAGTTTCGTTATCAACCAGAATAAGATACAAAAGTAACCTCTGATCTGTTGTCCTCCATATATATGTATTTTCTTTTTAATATATGGTTTGGTGGTGTTTTAATATTGAGTTATGACTGGATAGTTAGCAAAATAATCGTGGACAAATATTTTTTTTGAAAAAAAATATTCCTCTCAAGTGCATTTGTATACACTTTGAGTATGATTAATTTGCAAAATTTTAGTTTGAACAAGGTTATTTTTCGAAATTTTTCATACTTATCTCCACCATAATGTAATAAAAAAACCTCGCTAATAGCCGTGATAGAGCAAGGGGGGACTGGAACCACATAGGTGCCTGAATCAAGAATAATTTGACTTTCAAATAACAATGAAGAATTCATCGTGTTCAGTGTTCCAAAGGAAATCTTCTCGGTACTAAAATCATTATCCCACAATTCTGTCAAAAAACAAATATATATATCTCATATCCTAAACGCTAATACTCTAATTTTTCCCTAGTTATTTTCGTGAGAAAGTAAAGTCATGGGCCTTTTCTTGTCTAAAATTAAAATTTTACCAATATGGAATTGACAAGGCCAACGGATATGTCAAATAGGCATAGAGGAAGGGGACACAGCACAAATTTTTGTACGTAAATAAATAAATGTAGAGCATGGACCATCCTACATTTATGATGCCATGAGAATCCAGCCAAAGATGGCCAGAGCCGCCATCAAAGGTAAACTTACCCCGTGATATTGTACGTATTTGATGCAACATAGGACAAGTTTTCTGTTTTCAAAAAATTAGGCTATTAGCTGATGTTTTATAATGCAATTAGACAAATTTCGTGGCATGTTTGTATGGCTTTTTTTTTAATTAATCTGGTTTATATATAAATAGAAATAATATCATAATTGTAAAAATTAATAAAAGATTATATTGTAATTTAAAATAATAAAATGAAACTGTAAAAATCAATGTGAGTCATTTTGTAATCTGAATATTCTTGTGGGAAGGCATGAAGCTACTTTATCACTACAAGGGGAAATTGTTATCTCATAATGTCCCGACTGATAGGACATGCTCCTATTCAAAATTCATTATTTATCTACTAGTAGAATTTTACTGCCTTCGGTTTTGTTAAGAGTGTATGAGAAAAATTCTTCATTTTGGCGTTGTTTTAATCGCATCGTGATGTCTCGTATTTTGATTGTGCATTATATGTGTAGAAGATCTTTCATCAGGATGAGTTCGAATTATTTGTTATTATCTGTTGGGCGTTTTGGTATGAAATTTGTAAGAGCAAACAAGAATCTTCGAGATAGAAAATTAATATTAGACTGGACTGAGTTTATGTGATGATGGATTTTGATCGTAAGTTTAGTTTGAAAAATGCTATGTCAGAGCATAACTTACAGCAGTATGCGCAGATCATATATGGAAACGATCTCTTCTCAATCATTTCAGATTGGATGTTGATGCGGGTTATGATACCGAGAGTAACAGATTCAGTGTTGGGGCAATATCGTAGAAAGCATATATATAATTAAAATATCTTGTATCAAGTTGTCTTGCTCAATATGATGGATTCTCCATAGTCTTGTCTCATTCCTGCCTCCTGATCCCTCACCCTGTGTTCCAGCTGTAAAAATGGCTTAGGTCCGAAAATTCATGTATAAATGGCGACGAAATCCTCTGCAGATATCCATTTTTTTAAAAAAAATAAATTAGTCAAATTTTTTATCTATAATTAATTGTATTTTATTCATCAATAACGTTTAATTTATAATAATTTGTGCAAATGAGGTTTGTTTAAGCAAAATGTAATACAATTTTAATCATCAATTATAGCCGATGATTTGGTCTCGTATGAACCCACATCGAATAAAACATACTCTGTATGATTTAAATCATTCGATTGTTTACTAATATGGAACTCAATCATAAAATAGATTATCCACTTCCAAGAAAATAAAATTGTTGAAAAGAATATCTTATTTTTTATTAATAATATTGAAATATAATTTATAGTTTTCTTTTTCTAAACTAAAAAGATTTTTTTTGATATTGAAATTTATATAAGTTTATGTCATAATAAAAATTTTGTTTCCATATAATGTAAGATTCTTTTGTGGAATGAACTCTAGATCAAAGAGAGTATATAAATAAGATATCAAGGTTGAGGCATGCGAAAACAGAGAGAAGAAAAACTTTGCATGAAAAACGACGATTAACTTTAGTGAAGAGTTTGCGTGATTAACTCACATTATTTGCTATGTTGTCGTGCGTGTTGTAGACAATAATGGAAGATAACACTCGTGTACAATGTTGGTTGAAGAGTTATTTATGGCTACGATTTAGGCGATAAAGTAGTTGCCTTTGTGTTTTTAGGTCTGGTTTATTTTGGATGCAATTTATTTCCTTGAGTTCCCAAATAAGATAGTTTTCATAAGTTTCATTAATATTGGTTTTGTATAAACTATTTACAATTTTTAGTGAATATTTTATCATGTGGCATCACACAAGTATTTACTTGTATGTGCATATTTTAATATGTCGTGTTCTACTTATTAAAGTTTATTTGTGTGTTAAATTAATACATTCTGCTGTATGTTGTGAATATGTGTTGACAACACCTGCACACAATACTTAAATCTGATACACATAATTTAATTATTGTATGTACTTTTATGTTTAATAGCCCTACACTTATTATCAGCCAAAAATTTACTTCATGGCCTCAACACTCTCCAAAATCAGGCAAAAACTAAAATNTTGGCCATTGGGTGACACGGCGGGCCAAAATCTAATCACACTCTTAATGGGCCCATTCCCAGCCTGGTCTGCTCTTACATATGGGCCCAACCCAATTTTGAACACTATAAACAAATGAAATATGTTTTACTGATTAATATTATTTTGTTTCACATGGCGAATTTATGGTTTTATTAAATGTGAAATGTTAATATTGATTTAATCACTTCTCTTATTAAATAATTTCCGGCTGTCAAAATTAATTTATAGGCATAAAAAGTGTACTTAGAATAATATATAGTTAATAAATAATAATAATAATAATAATTCGATCCATTGTATTTCAACACAATATTTTCCATTTGGTAAATGACATGAAGAAATTTTTTTAAAAAAAATTATTACCAACATTTTTCCTGTATAACAAAAAAAATATTTAAATAAGACATAAAAGTCAAGCACAAATTATTTTATGTTAAAGTTTTAAGAAAATATTTTCCAAAATTATTATTTTTGCTCGAATAGTATTTGAATTTTTATACCTAATTTTATGGAGAAAAATCAGTCACTTACATGGAAAACTCCACGCAATGATGATAATTACCGGAGAGTAAAAATCTATGAAATTATGCTTATAAATCCATTTGTTTCAAGTAATTTTGGGGCTATGTTGGAAAATTAAATTTGGAGTCCCTCTGGGTTTTGGGATAATTTTTTTTACATCTATTGGGAATTCTTAAAATTAAGATGGATTTTCTCTTATATTTATATAGGACAAAAACTTGTGTGAGACGGTCTTACGAAGCGTATTTTGTGAGACGGATCTCTAATTTGGGTCATACATAAAAAAGTATTACTTTTTATGCTAAAAGAATTTTATTGTGAATATCGGTAGAGTTGACCCGTCTCACAGATAAAGATTCGTGAGACCGTCTCCCAAAAGACCTACTTTTTATATAGCCGAGTCTCTCTAAATTTATTTTTGTTATCTCTATTATTTTAATCGAGTTTAAAATAGAGGTGGTTCCGAACCAAAATTATCCAATCATACCATATAAACCAAAATTTTTGGTATAGAAAAATTATATTAGGACCGTATTAATATATCGAGAACATATCAATTATACTGAATACTTGCTATATATCGATATTTTGGTATGTGTCATTATTATAACGTTCAAACCCGAAAAAATATCATATTTGTTGCAATAAGTTAAAAACAAATCAATATTGTTACATAATCTTTAGATAGAACGGATTATATTTTAAAAATTGGTCATTTTATGTTTTTTACTTTCGTTTTCTTATTTTATTTATAATTTCATTAAATGTATTATTCTACTTTAAACTTATAAATATTGCTTCTACCAATATAATAAAATTTTCGAAATTTCATAACCTCTTTTTGGAGACTATTAGATATATAACATTCTTTCCCATTTTCTTTTTTGATTTTTGATCTTCTTTAACTTAATCTTTGATAATTAACTTTCAATTAGAAATCTAATCCTAATTTTTCCAAATTTGCCCTGGTTACCTAACCCAAAATCCTAATTTTTTTCCCCTTCCCACCACACTCCATTAATCGTGCTTTCATATTTTATTACAATATTTAATCATTTTCCTCTGTATTCAAAAAAAGTTTCTTATCAAAATCCTTCTCTATGAGTTATACTCTAAATCATGTTCATCTTTTCTTCTACTTCTTGTTTCCGCAGCATCGACGCCTCGCTTTTATGTCTCTACTATGTATTGTTTTTGGCAATCTATTTTTCCAGCCATTCTTTTATTCATTAATCACGTGAAGAGGAAACACATAAATTTTAAAAAAAAGAGATTAAACATTCATAAATGATAATGCATGGATTTAGGAATTTGGATACAAGAGACAAATTAAAGTAAATAATTGAAATCAATATAATTTCCTTTAAATGAATAATTCTTAATACATGCATACAGGGGTAGACTCAATTTTGGTAAAGATGTTAAAGTTCGTAAAGGCATAAAAAAGATAATTTTTTTACTTTTGGATATTGCTAGTTATTTTTAGGATTTTTGTCATATTTTTTGAGTTGGAGAAAGATATTTATTACAATCGAGTCTCAAACTCGAAACCTAATCTCAAACTTGGGGATGATAAGTTTTGATATAGATTATTGTTTACTGATGAATTCTAAATATTATGATGCAGTAAGTATTGACATTGTCCTTTTATTTGAATTACATGGTCCACGCTAAGAAATATTGAATGCATAACTTAAGATGAGACATTTTGGTTTTGTGTATATTTTTTCAAAGTAATTAAATAAATTAATAATCAGTTCTTCATTGAAAAAAGAAAGAAACAGAGCTCACTTCTGTAATAAAGAAGAAAATGTACATATTAGTCTACAACTTGTGTTATTGGTGAATGGTTGGGAAGGCTGCAATGTTTTAAGAAAGTTGGAAATTTGTTTCTACGAAAAATGATATTTGTTGACAATTTATGATTTAGATGAATTTGGAGATATATGGTTAAAACAAAATTGTTTTAAAAGGATAAAATAGTAAAAAACAAATGAATTAAAATGAAGAGGTTATATTTAAAATCAAGAGTAAAATAGAGGTTAATTAATTAAATCTTCCCCCTATTATATTTTTGATATGATAGCTTCCTTATACCAAGAACCGAGGTATTTTTTTCCCAAAACGAATATAACCAAAATGGAATTTTGAAATGGAAAAATTGTTGGAAACATTCTGCCCGTCAGCCCGTTTAAAAATAAAATAAAATTTCTGCTCTATTTATATCATATTTTACTCACTCACATTTCCACTTTATATTATTTATTTGATTATTCATAATCAGCCTTTTCGATTCCCCACTGCTCTCTCCTCTCTCAAAGGAAGAACCCATGGGTCGGAAAACCGGATTCCTCCTCGCGTTCATTTGCGTTGTTGCGGCTACCGTCGGCGGCCAGTCACCCTCGGCTGCGCCAACTATTTCACCGGCCGCAACCGCCATTCCAACTCCAACTGCAGCTCCAGTCGCTCCTTCTGTTTCTGTTCCTCCGGCAGTAGCTCCCGTAAGTTCTCCACCGACGGTCTCAACTTCTCCGCCAGCTCCCGAGCCGGTGAGTTCACCACCGACAGCCGCTCCTGCTCCTGTTCAGTCGCCTCCATCTCCTGCACCCGAGCTTGGACCTTCACCCGCTCCGGCTTCCGCACCGCCTAGCCAGACTCCGACTACAGCGCCTGCTCCCGCTCCTGAGCTGCTCAGCCCGCCTGCGCCACCAACCGGAGCTCCCGAACCTAGCTTAGGGGCCACTTCCCCTGCTCCTTCTACTGTTAAAGATCAGGTACGTGTCATTGTGAATTCCTTGTCGATGTTCGACTCAAGCTTGTAAATCAGTTTTGCACACGCGTAACGCATCCAGATCTGGAACTATAGGCCACATTATTCCCATAAATTTAGCTGATTCCCAGTAATAATCGTGTAGTACTGTAGCCTGTAGTGGATAACTTCATGCAAAACTGTGCTCTTTGCGGAAATAACCTTAAATGATTTACTTTAATCTTCAATAATTTGAAACTATAAGGTCGAAAAATTAATTTATGGGAATAAATTAATCTTTGTTGTCCATGTAGTTAGGCTCTAATTATTAATCCCGGATCTATATTATTCGCACCAAAACTTATTTAATGTTACAGTTACAAGTACATTGTGAAACGTTTTTAGTACTGTGATTGGTTTGGACTATTGATGAATTAATTATATGGAAAAAAAATAGATTAACTTAATCATAATCACATTTGAGAATTTAGGGTTATTGGAGAAAGTGTAAAATTAGAATAGTCACAGTGGGCCTAAAACATTTTTCCAAGAAATTTGATGGTCAATATATTTGCTAGCTAGATGGTACACAATAACGTGTAACGTGAATGTGAAATGCAGAGCGGGGCCGAGAAAATGTGGAGCATGAAGAAGGTGTTGGCCGTATTGATTGGTTGCGCTTGCATCTTGTTCTAGTTCACGGGCTTTGATTTGGGTTTGTTCTTTTTCTCAATTCTTTGGAGAGTTTCATTTATCCAGACTTTTTACTGCTTTTGTTTTGTTCCTGTATAATAATAATATTATTATAATATAATATTTATTGGCCGTTGTATTCATTTTTTTTTTATTTATTTCTCGATTGTAGATAGGGGATTCTAATTCAGAATATCTTGCATCACCCAAAAATTTTCAAAGAAAAAAACAGTGAAATTTTAGTTGCGGCCACCGAGCTTTAAATTATATTCAATGTAAAGTTACCTTCTCTTCAATGGCGTCGTCGTATTAAAATGGGAAATTTATGAATAATTTATTACTTATTATTGCAACTATAAATTGTTATCAGTTGAACACTTTAGCTAATATATCATGGAGATACTTTTATGTATGTATGTTGGGAGTAAAGGAAATATTGTGCTAAAGTTTGTGGATTCCAACTGTCGAGTAATTTATGCGTTGGATATTTTTGGTGAAACATTTCTGTATTCTTTCTGCGCGAAGCCAGCTAAAGGTTTCCTGTCTTCACCTTCTTTTCGTTGGGAGTAGCAACTGGGTAATAACGTAGCCTCAATCCCTTCCAAACTTAAATATCAAGATCTGCCCTGATTTCTTAATGTGCTCCTCGAACGAGCCCAGAAAAGACCGACTGTTTCATATTCCACTTTGTTCTTCTTCCTCGTCCATAACCAACAAGTCCGAGTCCCGATTCCACCAGCGATCCGAATGATTATTTGGCTCGTCCGAGGTAGGAATGCGTGGCTTGGACATGGATGGGTATCAAAAGTTGACAACACAAGTTGAGAGTTTTCTATCGTGGTGAAATTTTTGACAATTAGATAATCAACTCCAACAAACTAATATTCTTTAGCATGTATCATCCATAAAATTGGATCAAGTATTGATCCCAAATCTTGGTTCCCATAATGTTTCAAGAGATAATTAACAAAATTTTGGTTCATGCAAATGCTGTACTTTCTACAGAAAAAAACAGCGTGGTTAACGAATATTGAAATTTTTTTATAATAATTTGCTTAACGACATGAGGTGAAAGATCTTCACTAAAAAAGGATCAGCGTACAAAAGTGTTTTTTTCTAAAATGAATATAAAGTATACATCAAGAATATGACATAGCTCGTTTAGGTGGCTATCTCAAAAAATTAGTAAAGAGCGTAATTGATGAGCGCGTGACATATTTTACTTTTAAAAATATATGCATGAAATTTTATTTTATCTAATTAATTATTAAAATTAATAGATATTAACGTTTGAAAATTTATTAATATAATAATATTTAATGCATGAAATTTTATTTTTTTTATTAAAATTATTGAGATAATATATATTTAAATTCTAAATATTATTATATCAAAAATATTTATATTATTTGATATAACACTTGAACGACGTTGAATTGATTGATTTGAGTAAATTATTAGTGATGAAAAATATAAAATGTATTTAGAAAATCATATATTATTTTATCTGTTAAATTTTTAAATGATAAATTAATATTTTTCAAAAAAATAAAAATATATTAGATTAATAAATTTTGATTAAAATTATTAATTATTTTTGAAAAAATAAATTGAAATTCTAAATTAGATAGTAATAATAATAATATCAACAATTTACGAATAGTCAATATACCAAGATTCTTGACGACACAATTTTAAAAAGTTTTAAAAAGTTAAAAAACATAATATTATATAAAAAACTATATTTTATTTAATATGATATAGAAATGAAATAATATAATTAAATGTAATTTATGTTTTCAAGTGGTATAAAATTTAAATTTAAATTTTAAAAAAGAAATTTAAAAAACTTCACATTTAATTAAATATTTATTTCTTATTTGTTTCAAATATTTTATGTGGTAAATAAATACATTAATACTAATAAATATTTTATTGAGAAAACTGTTTTTTTAATCCATTATATTTGTCCTTCTCCGATTTAGTTTTATATATGATTTTAGTCTTATATATAGAGTCAAACTTCATTCTTAGTTCTTTAAGTTTTATGCTTTATTTTTTGAGATTTTCGTCCTATTTTAGCCAGAAAATCCAAGTTCGTCGGAATATGATGATTTAGAATCCGAGCCCATCGCCGTGACAACAAAAATTAATGATATTATTGATTTGAGACTATTTTCCACCTATTTATCTTACATATTCTTGTGCTTCCACACCATTTCCAAAACTTAAGGGAAATTGTATCTCATTCCCTCCAACTACTATAATTAATTAAAGAATACCTACTCAATCAAAAAAAAAAAAAAAAATTTAAAGAAGACTTATCTCTCCAAAAACATAATTTAGATGTTTTCTGTTTCTGGAGTTGCATTCGTTTTTTGCAATTGAGAACTTCTTGGACAAATCCAACCCAGGGAATTTTTTTTTTTGTTTGTTTTTTTGTCACCTTCTTAACCAGTCAAATATGCAAAAATAATGGAGCTCAAACATTGGAAATGGACCGCCATTATTCAACATTTTCAGGGACCACCAAATTATTCACTTTACAAAAGAAAAAAAAAAAAACTTAGCAACAGATAGGAAACGACATACACACATGGAATAGGACATACCGTACTTAGGTGGTGCCAAATTGATGTTATGTGCCAGCTGAATATGCATTTCACCGCAATTTCCTTCACATGAACCTGTTCTCACAATTTTCCTCAATATTACAAATGTAGAACTAGGGTTTCCAATAGAGAGAATCAGGCTTGTCTTTTTAAATACCTAAGTAACCGATTAGTTGTTTTTTTATTTTATTTTAATATTTACTTTTTCTTCTCTCTTAATTTTATGCTATTTGATGAATTGAAACCTAAGACTAATAGGCGAAAAAATTCTTCCTAATTTTTTTTGCCACATAGGTAAACTTGAATTTCAAATCATGACATTCTGGCGAGTTTGGATTTTCTGGACGAAAATCGCCCAAAAATAAAATATAAATGATTAAAACTGAAATTTAACTGTATAGAGGATTCCATTCAAATGAAGATAAATATAATAGACTAAAAAACAATTTTTCTTATTTTTTTATAACAATTTTTTTGCGACAACTTTTCAAATATGACAAAACTATGATTTCATATACGGAGATTTTTTATTAAAAATTTATTTAATAATAATTTTTTTAAAATTATCTAATACCATAATTTGTCATAAATTACTAAATAAACTTTTACATATTCACTGTAAACAATGTTTAAGGGCATGAAATAAACTTCAATGCTTTTGTATTATCGATCTCTTGATTATTATTGTTAGAAATATATAAAGTAGGGCTGGGATCGGGTAGGGACCCGTCCCGTAACCTCCTGACCCGATCCCCGTCCCGATAAGAATTGAGAATAAAAAAAGATTTCCGATCCCGTACCCGACAAATATCGGGACCCGAATGTTCGGGATCGGGTCGCGAAGGGAGACAAAATCCCGATAAATATTTTTTAAAAAATTCATTGAACATCATGACATAGTGTGTAGTATGTACATAAGTATTATAAATTAAAACATATTTCTAATAAATTATAAATAAACCGAAATATAACAATTTCAAAAGCTTACACAGAATCAACGTGGCAGTAAAATACAACACAACGTTCTTGAAAAATAAAAGGCTATTCATTCGAGATTTCTTGTTTCCGAGTATTCATGCGAGTACTCATTCGAGATTTCAAATATCAAGAACCCAATTGAAAATCCTACATATTACGAAAAAACTTCCAGGTAATTCATTCGAGATTTTTCTATTTTTGATGCAAGCTTATGTAGAAAAAAATGAAAGATATTTAGAGAATCTGAGAACTTCGAATACATGTTAATACTTACAAAAAATCAAAGAAGAACTAACAAAAAAACAAGCAAGAATTCACAAGAAAGACAGCCAAGACTCACGCAAAAAACAGGGCTCGTGTAATCGGCTCGGGGCTGCTCAAATGGAGCAAGGTTCTCTCGATTCAGGCCGCTACAGAAGACTTTTGGACCTCAGCTGTAACCCACAGCGGTAGAGCACCGATTCACGACGACGCGGCGGTCGGATTCGGGAGAAAGAAGAGGGGCGGTGGGTTGGGTTTAGGGCTTTTAGAAAGAATGGTGCGTACGTATATGTATAATGTATTTGTGTGAAAGCCTGAAACGAAATGAAAAATGGGGATTTCCTTGTACTGAAAGTGGGAATTTCATTTTTTTAAAAATTTAATAAAAAAATTATTAATATATTCGGGTCGGGTCGGGAATCCCGTCGGGTATATCCTATATTCCCGATCCCTTTCCCGATTCAGAGCGGGTCGGGAAAATTTCGGGTCGGGCCCGGGTCGAGAATTTTATGATTTTTGCCAGGCCTGATATATACTGTAATTGATTTTTTAAAGGATGACTAACTCATAATCAGTTTATAGATTTAATTATGAACCTCGGCTCTCGAGTGTACAAGGAACCGGGATTAAAACCACCCCGGTCCGTTTTTTTTTAGAGAAAGGCGAGCGAACCCCTCGGTCTGGAGTTTTATTTTGTTCCAAATAGGGAGGGGGAAGGTGAGTAATTAGAAACTGTGGAAAAATTGGGGTGGAGTAGATGGTGAGCAGTTCGAAGGAAGAGTCGGCGAGCGGCGGCCAGAATTCCTCTGGAGACCCGACAGAGTCCACTTCGAAGAGCCTTTTCTCTGAAGGAGAGAAAGTTCTTGCCTATCATGGGCCCCGCATCTACGAAGCCAAGGCATGTCATGCCCTAACATTTTTGTTCTGATTACGGTTTTTGACCCGAAAAATGTTTTTACTTGTTTAGTTTTCTTGAACTTATTTGGATTTTGGATGATTATAATTGCGTTTATACATGTGTGGAGATATGTGTAGAATGCAACAACCCGAATTATAAGATTCGTGATTACTTACGCATATGCAGTTTGCCAGTTTGTTTCCTTTGATAGAAACAAGCTTTGAAAAACATGTATATTGCATATCCTTTCAGTTATGTGATATCTGCCTACTATTTGGTTTAAGTGTTAGAATGGCCTAATCACTTCTTGGGTTTCTATACTGGAATTTGCATTTATTAACTCACTGCTCTTGGTCATATGAAGGTTCAAAAGGCAGAGTTCCGGAAGAATGAATGGAGATATTTTGTCCATTACCTTGTAAGTCTGATTATCAGTTTTTTCATGTTCCGCTGTCTCGACATATTATTTTCTTGGCATCTGCTGCTTCAGATGTTAAAAAATTTATTAGTCGTTATGCCAATTAAAATCGTTCTGTATTTGGGCTTATTTGTGAAATAATTTACGATCTTGGCATGCATGAACATATAATTGTTTTTCTGCAGGGTTGGAGTAAAAAGTGAGTACGCAGTCACCACTCTTCAAATGTTTTCCATTTGATGCACCAGAGTCTGTGATGATAAAAGATGGACAGAACATACATCACTAACTAAATCTTCAAATATTGCTTATAGTTGGGATGAATGGGTAGGCATGGATCGCTTGATGAAATATAATGAAGAAAATATCTTGAAGCAACAGGCTCTTGATAAGAAAGTTGGTGTGGACAAGAATACTAAATCAGGGCGCTCAGCTCAAACAAAACCTAAAAGTTCAACTGGTATCTTTTTTTCGCTCGGATATTTTTCATTTTGTTCTCGGTGGCTGATGATTCTTCTGTTACTAATTGAGCTCTTCAAATGGATTATGCAGATGGTAAAGTGGATAAGGAGGAGGTAAAGAACAACGGTATGCTGTTCAAAGCTTCTGTAAAATCCTGATTATTCCACTTGCCACCTTTCTTATCCTTTTAAAACACCAATTATTTCGATGTCATGAGGTTTAGCGCATTATTTTCAGTTTTTTTATTATGGTTTTCAGCCGGGCTTATCTTGATCTTGCAGTTCTTCTTGCTGTAAAGCTTTTTCATTTATCCATTGAATCTGTAACAAAGCAAAAGAGACTTGGTGCATATTGAGTAGGCTACAGTAATTTTTAGCTCTATAATGGATGTAATATTTGGTGCAATTTCTTTTGACATGTGGATGAATGCTTTCAACGTCGATTCTTTTTAGTTTCTGGTGAGCATTTGATTGAGGTCAATATCCTGTTCTCTCCATGATTTTGCAGTTACGAAAGGAAAGAAACGAAAGGCTGATTCTGGAACTGAGGTTTGCTTTTATTTTAACATTAGCATCGTTCAAGTATAGTTTTCAAGATTACATTCCTGTATGTGTATATGAAGATGTATGTCTGTTTCTTTGGCACTTATTTTTTTTTTATGATGAGTACATATGCTTCTGCTATACCGAATTACTTGTTCATGTCGCCCCATTATGATAAGTGATGAAGAGAGAGTTAGAGAAAACTAGTATCAGAGTAATGTTATGATCGCATTCTCTAGGCCTGACCATTCTCGTAAGTCTTTTTTTGGGTCAACTTGATATTATTTTGTTTGGGATTTGTAATTTTCCATCTGATTTCTGGGGTTATGGTGTTTTTTCTCAGATTATTCTTCTTTGCAAAATTTTGGTTGCTCTCTTTATCAATGTTGAGTCCTTACACATTCCCCTCATGGAACATGTTAGTGTTGGAAGCGTATGGCAACACATTGATTCTTGGCTTTTTGGATTATCTTTATTTACCTTGATTGAATTCCTCTTATATTATACCAAGCCAGTTAAGTTAGTTTCATGAAGCTGTTGTTGTATTGGTGGTAAAATGTTGGCTTTTTATTGTTAGAAGGACAATCCAGCTGCAGAAAAACTGATAAAGATCCAAATTCCACCAACTCTGAAGAAGAAATTAGTTGATGATTGGGAGTTTATCACACAGCAGGATAAGGTACATCTACTTAATAATTATGTTCCTCTCAAGAAAGAAAAGGAAGATGATTGGAATAGATTGCATTTTTTTATGATCTACATACTAAATTTTCCTTTCAAATCGAGGTGAGACCTGGCTTATGAATTGTTACATTACCATCTATGCTTGTTTAATGGTAAGCGAGAATGTTTATTCATGTGCTGCTCCTCTGGCAGCTTGTGAAACTCCCACGATCTCCTTGTGTTGATGACGTATTCACAAAATATCTTGAATACAGGTCCAAGAAGGATGGCATGTAAGTTTCTAATTTTCCACTTTCCCGTAGAATGAAACAACTCGTTATATGATTAATTGGTTTGTATTTGACGGTAGGCGGTGACGTAAGTTTCTAATATACCACTTTCTCATAGATGGAAACAACTTGGTTTATGATTAATTGTTCTCTTCCTGGGGGATGGGGGGCGAAATATAAAACCTCTGGGCTTGTTTTCTTAGGGTGGAGCAGTACTTCAGTCACATTTTAGATTAGTAGTCTGTTTCTCCACTGTGCTTTCTTGTTATATTAGCATTGCATAATTGTATTTTGTAACTGTGGTTTATTTCCATAAAATTCAGGATGACTGATGCGGTTGGGGAAATTTTTAACGGTTTACGCTGTTATTTTGACAAAGCGTTGCCAGTCATTCTTTTGTATGAAAAAGAGCACCAGCAGTACAGAGATTTGATTTCAGAAAGTGTCTTTCCATCAAGCATATATGGTGTTGAACATTTATTGCGCCTATTTGGTATGTTGATCTGGTTGTATTCCATCATACCACAGTTTTCGTTCACATTCATGATATGAAATTTTTTTAGACATCTTCTTGTGAAATTTTTGTGCTGGTCAATGTGATTTTATGTTCATGGTAACTTCTCTTATTTGCAGTGAAGTTGCCAGAGTTGTTGGCACATGTGAGTATTGAGGAGGAGACTTTGATTCGCCTGCAGCAGAAGTTACTTGAATTTCTCAAGTATAAGATTTGTTTATTTTCTTATTTTCATGTCGTCTGCTGGTCTGATTCTTCTAAAAATATTGGTTGAGAAAGAATGATGATAAGATCATTTTGTTTTTCTTGTCCCCAGTTAGATCATAATCTTTTTGAATTTGCTGTAAGTTTTGAGTTCCACTTGATTTTTGGATCATAACAACCGTTTAAGATGGATTAATGCTCTGCACATTGGTTCAATTTATCCTTTCTCGAGACTTGCTTGGAAGTTTAGACCATAGTTTGTTTTGGGTCTCCATGATATTCTTTTATCAGAAATGCTTGAAAACTAGTCCTGGATTTGCACGTTTGATGCAGGTTTCTGCAGAAGAATGAGAGTATGTTGTTCCTTGGGACGTACGATGGCCCTAAAGTCACCGAAGGTGGCAGCAAGAGGAAGGATGATTGATCATCAACAGCCGACTTGATGGCCATGTGTATCACTAGCTGTGGAACATTCTTGTAGGTTCTGAACTAGTTATATGTTGATATAGATGGACGCCAAATAGCCCAGGCTTTGTAACAATAGCTCTTGCTTTACTGTTTTACTCAATAGTTAGTGTTTGTTCTAGCCTAGATGTACCACAGACAACAGTTTTGGTGGACATATTTCAGGTTTTTAAACATCAAATTATGATACTTACCTTACCCTCTTGATATACATGCAATTGTTTCAGTTTAAATCTTCAGTTTTCACACGCAAGTTCAGATTTTTAAATTGGTCGTAAATCATCTACATGGAACAGAAGATGAAATATTATTTTGGAATGGAAAATACGGAGTGGGTGGCAAGTGTCAACACCATCCAAGAAGTGTCGTCTACCCTCATTCCACTCGTTTCGACCAAGCTTATGTAGCTTTCAAATTTTTATGGTTAGTGAATTTGTGACTCCAGATTTTGTTTGATTTGAGCCTTCCACCGTGAAAAAGAAAACTATGGTTGTTGAATTTGTTGTTAATATTGTGAACCGTAGGACGTCGAGTTTGGTTTATTGTTATATATAAGTTGCTTTAATTACTAAAATAATCATTATTTATCAATATTTAAGCATACAAGATGAGCTTGTATCATTAATATTTCCTCATAGTTTTGTAGTTATCGTTTTGCTAAACATTTTTTTTAGTAAGCTAAATAATGTATTTAATGGCGTAGAGAAGGAAAAAGAGATTAGTTTCATTATTAAAACCAGCATATTTGCGCTACAGATTTATGAAATTTTGTTATATACCTAAGTAATGTAGAGAAAATAATTTTGTGTCTACTAACTTCATGTAATTGTCGCATTCAGATATTTAAAGCACGATTCCAGATGTAGCTGCCAAGAGCTAATGAAGTAGATTTTATTTTCTGGAAAACTATAATTAATGAAAGGAAATTAAATACGCAATGTGTTATTAATCAAGAAAAACTGTTTATAAATTACACAATAAAAATTACATTTCAAATATTTTGTTATTACGCAATGTATTTATTGATTAGTATATAAAACATTACAAGAATTTAAATAATACGTACGATCATTTATTATATATTCAATGTAGTTTTTAAATACACAATATATATACATACTTACTAATCAATTTATTTATTATTTGCTACATTGTGTATACTTTATCTCCTTCAATTTATTTATTATTTACTACATTTTGTATACTTCATCTTCTTGATCAATCCTAAAAAATAGTTGTAAGCAATTCCTAATTTTCATTTATATATTATAATTTCATTTCATAGTAAAAAAAAAAACATGTGATTTAATTTATATACATTTATTAAATACGAAGTTCTAAAATTGTTATTTAAAATAACCATATTTCCCCAAAACGTGAAATAAAAATTAAAAACACTACGTTTAATAGAAAAAAATTATTCTCACATAATTTTACTTTATTTCAATTAATACTAAAATTAAATCTAATACAAATTAATGAATCGTGCCCCAAATATATATTTGTATTTATTATTTATTAACTGCGATCCAACTCCCAATTGCATCAGTAGTTGGGCGAAATAGCATTTACTCCCGAGTCCTGGCATTGAATGAGGATAGCAATAAATCTCCTTTGAATAGAGTCCTTTTTTCCAGCTACTTCACGTCACATATATTGAATAGTAGATCTGAAGTTTGTTAATTAAGGGGACTCGTAATTTACAGCAATGTAAGATCTCTCGCCCCAAATGCGACTTGCCACTTTGTATCTTAAACAGTTTAGAAATTTTGTGTAAAGTTCATAATAATTGACAAAATTACCTGCGTAGTTTCAAAAAGGACAGAAAATTATTGTACCATCGCTTGTTTTTCTCTTTCAATCACAATAAATAAGCACGAGATCCGATTAATTAAAGACTAATTTAATGTAGAGGGTGAACTAATTACGGAATCAATCTTATTATAGTCGTAAAAGTGGATAAAGCTACCACAAAAGTCCATCCAAAAAGGTGGACCGAATTAAAATAGTGGGGAACCCTTTCTTGAACTCCAATGATTCCAAAAACCCATTTAAGGATTTGCTTTAACATTGGATGGAGGTCTTGTTGGCAGCATTTTTGGTCTGAAAATTCTAAAACCCTTCTTCAGTGTTATGAAACAGATTTTTTGTATCAGTCTTTTCGAATAAATTGGATATCTTCTTTTATCACTAAATTTTCTAGTGCCCAAGATGCTTTTGTATTGTCGGATACTAGCTTTGGTAATGTTACACAGTCCAGGTGGGAGTTACCAAGAATTGAACAATTTAGAGTGGACGTGAATGCGGGTTTAAATGAGTAAAAGAATGTATTCTATAAGCGCTATCATTCGAGATCACTTTGGTCATATTGTGGCTGCAACATCTTAATTGTAATATTCCTATTCCGAATCCTGGTTCGATCCTTGGAGGAGAACTCACGGCAGTGCTGCATGGAGTATTATTATGCAAGCAATACGATCTTTCTCATGTCTCGGTGTATTCGTATTCGTTGGGAGCAGTCAAAGAAGTGAATGGGCCAACAGAAATTTTCAGTCCGGAAGGTGTTTTAATTAATCAAAGACTTGATGCAGGACAATATGTTTGATGGTTTTCATCACTTATTCGCAGGGCGAATTTGGTGGCTCATAAGTTGGTCAAGTTTGGATTATCTACATCTCAGCCAATGTTTTGGAATGATACTTCAACTTTACTTTCTTGGTTATCTTGTACTGTAATTGATGATATCATGATATAATGTTTATTTTTCACTTTTAAAAAATGACTTAAGCTACATACAGAGCCGTACCTTTTATGAGGCCAACCAATCGGTTGTCTCATGGCCCGACCTAATAAGGGACCCAAATTTATATATATAAATAAAGTTTATGGTCCCCTATTTCTTTTAAGCCTGGATGTAAGTAATTTTCTTCATTAATTATGCTTTATTTCAATTTCAAATCTTCTTTATAAATACACATTTATATTTATATTTGTAGATTATTCTATTAAAACATCCTTACTGAAAATGAAATTTACTTGTGATATAGACACTATAATGTGCTCAGAGATCATGTTAATTAAATATATAACTAAGCACAGATCTTATGATTTAAATTTTTAAATGAGTTATAATTGAATTATGAGTTTTATATAAATTTTATGCGTGACTTTTGTAGTTTCTACAATTATAGAGACTAAAAGTGTAATTTCTACGATAATTATCTTCGATCAACAATATCGCAAGATAGACTAAATAGGCTAACTATGTTGTCGATTGAGAAAGAAATGGTCTGACAATTGGATTACACAAATTTGATAAATATTTTCGTCTCTAAAAAGTGGACGAGTAATATTTATGTAGTTATTTTAAAAATTTATTGAGTTGTTATTGATGTAATATATTGGTTTTGATATATTTATTATTTATTATTATATTTGTTATTTGAAAATTGAATTTTATATTTATTACTTCAACAAGAGGGCCTATTTTTCATTTTTCGTTTCAGGCCCCATTCAACACAGATACGGCTCTGGCTACATACTATACATGAGATTAACAAGAATATTACTCTCGCGATTGGATGTCTGACTTTTGATAACTAAATTTTACCACGATAATTAATGTCGAAATTTAAAAATTTTCGAACGTAAACTTAAAATTTGCAAATATCATAAAATTAGAAATATTGATCTATCTCTGTCTCTTCCACTCCTGCGAGTGGCGTGGTGGGTTCAAGAATAGTAGAGGAAAAAAAAGGAGCCAAATTTGGTGAAAAGCGTGGCATGTTTGTAACGGACTAAATGCTTCCAAGTTCCATCCAACTTCACTGGAGATCACCTTAATTCCGGTGGTCCAAAGTATAAAACCCCAGCTATTTAATTCTTAGCTTAATTGTGTACACAAGATACGTTAATCAGTCACAGTGAATCAATCAAAATTTGTGACATTGCAGTGTTGATTCTTTGAACTATTTTACATCATTTTCAAATCCCAAAATTCAATCTCATCCATCTTTCTGTACCGATCCAATCCAAAATAAATGCAGAAGATCCTAGGCTTGTTACCGTGTGACATATGATGTTTTATGAAACATGATCATTATTAGTTACTATGCACATGCGATGCGTGTGTACAATATTTTTTTATTATTATCGATGGACTAAAGTGAAATTTGACAAATTATAGAGGGATTAAATTGATATTTGAATTGTTGAAATAAAAATAAAAGTGTGTGTTGAAATTTAAAAAACAAAACAAAAAACAAAAGTGTAATATTAATATTATATAAGGGTAAAATTGAAGAAAAAAAAGTTGATGTCCTCTCTAAGTAGTTATTATTATGTCCTCGTACTAAATATAATAGTATAGATATAATCATTATGAGGGCCCTTTTGTTGGGTCGGTACACCCAAAATACCCGAAGACTGTAAGGGTCAAGTTTTCGAGTTCTCATATTACTTAGAAAATATGCTATTCTCCCATTATTTATTATGTATGAGCTTCTTAATTATGAATTACTCAAATGTATGCAGCCCTCTTTTGGGATATGCAATTTTGTAGTATAACTCAAACATTTATGCATCAAATTGTTTAATTAATTAATATCTTATCTTTTGCATAAAATTGCACTTAAGTTTGAATGACAAAATACAAATGAAGTCCTACTTAATTATGATTAATAGGATAATAAGCTATAAATTCATCTTATTTCTCAAATCATAGCTACATTAAGATCTATGAAATTAGTTGAATACAATTATATCCAAATAGTTACAAAATAATTCCGATTTTTATGGGAACCAAAAGAGACTCCGCCAGTGTTTTTTTTTTTTAAAAAAAATCATAGCAAGACTTGCGAAGTAAATACAATGTATTCTATGATAAGAATCCAAGGAGAGTATATTTGGTAAGTAGATTTGGTTGTTGGTGAGCTGTTTGTGTTGTCTTTAATACATGTACTTTTTTGACATCGAATTTTACCTCACATGGTCCCTTTCTGTCTTAAATCTCAGTTAATCTTTTTAACTATATTTCCTATCTTTCTCTCCCCCTTAACTCCTGTCCCGAATCAGCGAAAATGTGGGATCACTGTTTAGAATCATGAACTACCAAAGCTACGGTTTGTTCCATTCATGGCGGTGGAGAATTCTAGCATGTATATTTCTACTTCGGGCTCAGTCTTATGGGCTCAACATCGACAGGCTGTTCTTGCTTTCTTTCAAGTACAGTATTCTGAATGATCCGTTGGGTGTTATGAAGAACTGGAACCACCACGACGCCACGCCATGTTCCTGGAATGGTGTCACCTGCGGAACTTGGGGATCGGGGGATGCTTATTTTCGGGTTACGGGCCTGTCGTTGGCGGGTTGCGGGCTCCTGGGTTCCATTCCGGCGACTCTTGGCAGGATAGAGCACCTGAGATTCCTTAATCTTTCAAGAAATTCAATCAATGGTTCCATCCCTTCAACTCTCTTCCGAGCAACCGAGCTTCAAATTTTTGATATTTCTAACAACTTGGTCTCCGGTGAGCTGCCAGAGCTTGTGGGGAACCTGAAAAATCTCCGGGTTCTTGATCTTTCAGACAACGCTCTATCAGGGAACCTGCCAAGAAATTTAACGAGTCTACAGAATTTGACTAGTGTTTTTTTGCAGAACAACTACTTATCTGGTTCACTACTTGGTGGGTTTGATTCAGTCCAGGCTTTAGATCTGTCCTCCAATTTGATCAACGGGTCGTTGCCGCCGGAATTTGGAGGCAGTAATCTTGCATACTTCAACATTTCTTTTAACAGAATTTCCGGCGAAATTCCGGCGGAATTTGCTAGCAGAATCCCTGGAAATGCCACCATTGATTTTTCGTTCAACAACCTGACAGGCTCGATTCCTGAATCATTTCTTTTCTTTAACCAGGAAACAAAATCATATTCCGGTAACCCAGAATTATGCGGCAAGCCACTAACAAATCCCTGCACCTTTCCATCTTCCATTGCAACTCAGCCCAATGCTTCTATAGCTGAATCTCCTCCTGCTATTGCCGTCATACCCCAATTTATCGACTCCATCCCCTCAGATGCCTCGCGTGAAGGTGCAGCTGCTGGAAACCAGCCTCAAAGAAAAGAAAACAAGCTCAAAATAGCAACTATTCTGGGAATAGTTGTCGGAGATGTCGTGGGTATCTGCGTCGTGGCAGCGGTTTTTCTGCACATCTATCATCTGAAGAAACGAAAAACTACTAACAATGAGGCAAAAGAGGGAAATGACTTTGACTGGGCATCCTCGGCATCGTCCACGGAAGGACAGAACTGGCTGAAAACATGGCCATGTCTGAAGAAACAACAAAACTCCGCCACCGAGGAAAACGAGGAAACATCCTCGGACTCCTCCCACACATCGAACTTGAACAAGAATCATGAAATGCATGCAACCCAAGAGAAGAAGAAAGGGGAGCTGGTAACGTTTGACGGGAATCAAGAACTGGAAATGGAGAGTTTGCTCAAGGCGTCAGCTTACATTTTGGGGGCGTCGGGTTCGAGCATAATGTACAAAGCGATCCTTGAAGACGGCACCGCATTGGCGGTTCGCCGGATCGGCGAGAGTGGCGTGGAACGTTTCAGAGATTTCCAGAATCAGGTTCGGGTGATTGCAAAACTGGTGCACCCGAATTTGGTCCGGATTCGAGGGTTCTACTGGGGTGCGGAGGAGAAGCTCGTTATCTATGAATTTGTCCCCAATGGCAGCCTCGCTAATGCTCGTTTCAGTAAGTTCTTTAATCCCTTTAATTTCTTGAATACTTGATTAATAGACCTATTATTTAACTTTTTAAAGATAAAAGCAAAGATAAATTAATATTTTAAAAGTGACTATAAAGAACTATTCGAGCTAATTCTCTCATGAATTCTGGACTATAATATATATATAATAATGAGATTTAGGTAGTCAGGCTAGAACTAGACAAGCTAGTGGTCCTATGAAACTAAGTTTCACGATTGCATGCTCGGGAGAATTTTGTTAAGATAGCTGGCTAGTAATTTGGGTTTGACCTAAATTAAATAGGAAAGAAAGCAAGTATACACGTTCGGCAAAAATAAAGACCTAATTACCTGTTTCGGTCCCTCTCTCGACCTATGATACCCAAACTGGCCTTCGCCAGTGTGTGCCCTTGACTATCATGCTCTGAATTTTGTCTATTTTTAGAACAAAAAAAAGTTTGAGATTTAGAAAAAATGATGGATGAATCCACGTGTGAGAGTGGAAAGGGACGTAATTTTTTCTCAACATTAAAGCTGGCAATTTGAACGGTAAAGTTTGTTGAAACTTGAACATTGTTTTAAATGCTCATGACTCAGTTGTCTGCGTCACCAACCAATGCATTTCAACCGTGTCTTTTATCTCTTGCAATTTGGACCATTTTGGCACGAAAGCGATGTATGTCTCGGGCCACGGCCATCATTTGCAAAGCCAATTGTCAATTAGTCATAGTCATCTGCATGGAAAGGGACCGGACTTCAACCACCATTTACTACCACAATGATATCCAAGTCTGGCTCGGCTTAAGATGGTCCTTGGTTGATTTTCCATTGCCTATTTTGGACTTGAGATGAGAGTTTTAAATTAAGTGCCTCTCGATTGTCCATGGAGAGATGAGGCTTTTTGTCATAAACATTTGTAAATGAGAAAACGGCTTTTTTGGTGCTGTAATATTGTTATAATTATGAATAATTTAATTTGAGCGTGCACTTTTGTTTTGTGATTTTCAGGGAAAGCTGGCTCTTCACCGAGCCATTTACCTTGGGAAACACGTCTTAAGATAGCAAAGGGAGTCGCCCGTGGGCTTTGCTACATCCATGAGAAGAAGCATGTCCATGGCAATTTAAAGCCTTCTAATATACTATTCGGCCCTGACATGGAGCCCAAGATTGGAGATTTCGGGCTCGAAAGGCTTGTGTCAGGTGAAAATAGTTCCAAGAATGGGGGCTCGACCCGAAACTTTGGTAGCCGAAGATCCACGGCCTCTCGTGACAGCTTCCAAGATTTTGCCTCCGGTGCCACCCCGAGCCCAAGCCCGAGTGCGATATGTGTATCCTCTTATCAAGCGCCTGAATCTCTACGAAGCCTAAAGCCCAATGCAAAATGGGATGTTTTCGCCTTTGGTGTGGTGTTGCTAGAATTACTTACCGGAAAAGTTGTCCTGACAACCGATGAAATGGGGCCTGGTTTGATCATCGGAGCTTCCACGTCAGCAGAGGAAGACAAGGGAAAAGTGTTGAAAATGGCTGACGCGGCGGTTCGAGCTGAGTTGGAGGGCAAGGAAGAGGCCTTGTTGGCATTATTTAAATTAGGGTATAATTGTGTGGCTCCTGTCCCACAAAAGAGGCCATCCATGAAAGAGATCCTTAATGCACTTGAAAAGTTTTCATCTTCATCGTACTATTAAGATCACTATGACGATTAGTTGGATCCAAACGTTGGAAATGGCTTGCATGTTTGACTAATTTGTTTTTAATTTTATGAATAAATCATTGATTGGTGTGATAATTGTATATAATTTATTCTTTGAGCCCAACCCAAGTCCCGTAATCATCCATCCGGCCCCATAATTTTGAATGACAAAAGGAATACCAGCTCAACTTGCACAATTGCATTTCAAAAACAGACATAAACGCTAACCATTCTCCATTTTCAAACCAAATCGAACCGTGGAAACTTGGAAGAAAAAATGGCGACGAATATTGGAATTATGGATTCTGTGTATTTCGTCGGAAGATCTGAAATTCTTGCGTGGATTAACTCTGCAAGGCTTTCGCATATGCCATTGGCCGTCAGCTGATGGACGCTGCACACCCAGGGATGGTTCCTATGAACAAAGTCCATTTCGACGCAAAGAACTAGTATGAGAAGATCCAGAATTATAACGTCCTTCAAGACGTTATTGGACAACCTGGAGTTCATGCAATGGATGAAGCGATACTGCGATTGCGTTAATGGAGGGCTAATGAACAAGTGAATATTTTTGTGCCAAAACTTCTTTTGCTTTTCTAATTGCTACATTTGGTCGAGTTTCCTGCGTTGAGAAATGTGTGTATAAAAGAGTTCTATGTGAACAGTGTGCTACTCTTCGTAAATCGTACTTATTTGTTGTCATCTTTATGTTTCTGAATTCATGAAACAGATGGCATATAATCTTCTATTATGTTCTGTTTGGCGTATAGAAAGTGTGTTCTTATTGATGCTACTTTTATTTTAGCTACTTTCATTAACATCTATCAAACAAATAGCTTGTTTTGATCACAGACGTAGTCCAAAGAACTATCTTGCGAGTATTGATAATTAAAGCTCGTTGTGTGTTTGATATAGGTAATGTGGAGCCACAAATACTTCAATTTAACTGTTGTTAACTCAATTTTCCAGTTTACAATCCTTTGGAAAGAAGAGAGCAAGAAATCTGCACCGTTACAGCCTTCATCTAGAAGTTCAGCAGCTGCGCCCAAACACACCTCTGACAATGTCTGAAGGACTTTTACACCTAATGCAAGTGTGGGAAGTAGTCTACCTGTCAAGACTGCCCGACCTTCTTCAACAGGAGGGTCTTCTTCCCATAGTGCATCAGAGAAGACGATGTTTGAGCAACAGTTTAAAATGCATCCATTGTGAAATTCCTAGCACTTTTGAAGACTAAGAGGCTCATTGTTTCTAGATGTTTTGCAGATGGTAGAGTTAAAGATGATAGTGGATAATCTTGAGAAGGAGAGAGACTTTTACTTTTCTAAGTTGAGGGATATTGATATCTTCTGTCAGACACCTCGAGTTGAAAACATACCTGTACAACTTCAATTATTATCCTTCACTAAGCTTTTGAGGACTTATATGGCTTAAAAAGAGACCTTATAAATCTTAATTTTATGCAGTTGTGAAAGCAATAAAGAGGATTTTGTACAGTGCAGAAGATGACCCATTAATTGTTGAAGAAGCTCAGGCGATGATATCGAAGAGCCAGCAAGTAAAAACCAGTTGAATATTATAGCAGAAGAGGCGGAGGAGAAGCTGAAGGCTGATTCACAAAAGAGGTCCCCAAGGCAAAGGATTTCTGAAGCTTCTTATGTCCATAGCAATGAATCACCTCTAATCAGTTACTAATTGTCTTCTCAATTTGAATGTTGGGGATGAGGTTCTATCTGGTTCAGATTTCTCTCCCTTGTCAATTTTTCAAACTAAATCTTGCCCTAGATGGTATTATCTAAACAAAATCTGCTTTCATTTGCAAGGAGTTTTGGTTAATAGATTGCTAATGACCCTCGTTGTGTTTGTTTAAAAAGTATAAGAATAGCGTGTCTCATCATTCTTCCTATAGAGCAAGAACTAGACAACTAGTATAATAGATTATGGTTTTCTTGCATGCCATTACATGACGTTGTGTAGTATTTGCAGTTTAGTTTATTGCTTTTATACATGATGTAATCCGGGTAAATACATGATGTAATCCGGGTGAATCGGGTACAGCTTGTGTGGGCAATCCACCGGATAAAGAAAGTATTTTAGTGTTTAGGGAATTTGAGTGTAGCAATGGTTTCAATAACACCTGCAAACAAGAAAGGAACTCGTGAATGGGTGTCGGAGGGGTGTCCGGCGTGGCCACTCCGATGCTAAGGTCAGCAGGTTGAAGATGAAGAACACAAGCAATATCTGTGTAAAAAATATATGTATGCTTGAGAGTTAAAAGTTTTCAGAATCTGTAAATGACATTAATACATGATATTTATAGTAGAAAATCTCATGATTACCTTGTTTTCAGTGCCACCTACTAGGTATGGCAAGTCGACTGCCCATACTATAGCTTCTGATGACTTCTAAAACACTCCAAACCCATATTGCTTTGACAAATTAGACAGCTCATATCAATCACACTCGAGTGCGGTGCAATTCTCGAGGTGGCCTGGGTAGTAAGGTACCCGAGTGCTTGTATGAGGGCCCGGGCTACTGATTACCCGGGAGGTGAAATAATGCCCGGCTAGTTGAGGAGAGTACCTGGCATATTGGTTCTGATCTGGACTAGCCAATTAATATCCCGGATCATGGATGATCCGGATCTTTATGGGAGTATCAATACACCCGAATCTTTATGGGAGTATCAATACAGTAGCGTGCTAGATTGGTATGAATAGAATAGCTAGTTCCACGGATAAAGAAAAGCGCTATGGTAAAAATGGGAAATTGTAATAAGTAATTGCTTCTTGGGATAATTTATCAGGTGAGGTATGTAATAATGTGAATGGTACGAGACTTTTGACTGCTTCATGTGGGCTGAACATTGGATATCAATTGAACCAACGATTCGTGAATGAAAATGACTCAAATATTTGGTTGGAAGATCTGAACTTTGAGATGATTCAAAATTCTAAAATTATTTGATTTTTGTATCCTGTATATAATTTTTACTTGATACCGAGTAGATACTGAAAATTTCAATAAGCCCTATTTCGACACGAAAGATGTTTTATAAATGAATTTCCAGATTTATAAGGAACATAATAGAATTACTAAAAACACACTTTAGCCTTTTACATGCCACAATATTTTTATTTGAAATCCATGTGACGTCACAATACCTCATAAGCCAGACACGATATTTAAACCAGGGATCAGACAAGAGATCAAATCAATGTCGTTTATTTATGAGATTGCTCGTACATTGTTGATTCATGCATATGAAATTCTTAGTCAACCAAAAATACTTGTTGCTTTGAGCAACCTCTCTGAATACCTAATTAAGAGTTCTATTTGGAATATTGAATAAGATCTTTTCGACGGATCATATTAAAAAAAAAATTTTAAAATTACCTATCAATGATTGAAAGAGGTGGCTACAGAAAGTTCCTTTAATGTGTCAAATTAAACCTTATTAATGGAAAAACGTAGGAGGGAGTGTGATGAATTAAGGGTGTTCTGATCATTGCATCAAATTTTCCCAAAAAAGGTATACATGGACAACCAACAATTTCCTGGGAATGTGGTGTGCATTAAACTGGATTGCACAAACTAATCTTAGTGCATATTTTAAAACATGACTTTTAGCCATTCATATGTAACCTAGATAACTATATTGTTGAGTGCAATAATTAACTTTGTTGGAAAGAGTAATCAAAACTTAAAGATTGAGCTGTTGTGTGATTTTAAATATTTAAATTGTATTGTTAGTATTATCTATAATTTTTAATAAATCGAGAAATATTTGGTCCTACAAATATAACTATGAGCGGTGGGATGGTAATGTTGAGAGAAAATTTAACCATAAAATTGAGTGGTTAGCACTTAGCATAGTCCTGGAAATGCCCATTACAATTGGCCCACATCTTAGAAGATTAGTTCAAATTAAATAAGATAAATTTCAACTTGGAAAATATATTTGGTGGGCATATTGAAGCCAATGAGATAATCGAACAGAACCTCATCAAACACATTCATTAATTCTTGCTGACACCTTCATCAGAAAATAGCATTTGGATTTAATTCTTTTTTGAACTTTGAATCCGCCCTTTTCAAATAAACAGTTACACCATTTTAACAAAATCCAAGCGCCTGTGTATTTAATAAATGGAGGTCCAAATGTTCATACTTTCATCAATGTTTTTGTTCTTTTCATGATTGGTAGTTGTGAAATTTTACTTCACACAATGTTTTTAACCACATCAATTCCCAAAGGATAACTCAAAAAAGTCTCACAAGATTAACTTTTATAGGTAGAAAACTTTTTTAGTTGCTCTACATGATTAATTATTATTGAGCAAATCTCGTTCCTTTGTCAATGGGCATTACACCAAGTGGCACCATGGTCATGGATGTCATCAGCTCGTATTGGAGCCTTCCCCTTCCTCATTGTAAATAAACAATAAATCGGGCTCCCGATTGTCCCCCCGAACAAGTTTCCACATGAAAATGTACACGAAAAAAGTAACAGTCGTAGAAAATATTTTCACTGCCTGCAAAGGCATGCCCGTACTCCGGTGTTCCCGGGTAATATGACCATTCAAAAAGCACCAAACGAGTACTGAATTTTTCATCCTTATTACTCAAACATCTATATGAAATGGGAACCATCTCGTTTAATTATCAAGATAACACAAGCTTTAATAAAATATTAAGGTTTGATATAAACAAAAAACTGATAAATCACACATTCACAACCAAGGTTAATCTGGACAAAAATGATGAATGAATATTGAAAAGATAGCCCTTGGAACAAAGGACACAAAACATTCAATGCAGTTATAGTCAAAGACAAAACGATACTGATGCATCTCGAAAACCAATTTTGAACGTTGAAAGATGTTAATATAAAAAACGGAGAATCCCCGAATATTCAATCAAGGATATACAAAGATATCGGAACACCATTAATGTCCGATCCTCCTGGATACGGTGACTCGTTAAATTTGAATCAAAATTTTTAGGTTCCAATATTAGCGTGCATCCTTATGATTGTTATAGTAATTTCTTGTAGTGAAATCCCTAGGCCGGGCCTATTACAATTAAATATGATAATTAATCATGGGATAAATTTTAGTTTTACAATTGAGGAATCGGAGTGTAAATATGTCGGGAAGTTGAAATTTAATGATGTTACTTAAATTTACAATCAATCTGGAATTATATGTTTAGTCAACCAATTGAATAAAACACTGTGTATCGCATCAGATGCAATGAATTTTCAGTCATAAATTTGAAAAACACAAAAAAAATTGGATGGCCTTGGCGAGCATGTGAATAACACGTTTCTTATTTTAAAAAATTTCATGATATTATCAATATATATTTTTCCATTCTAACAAAAATTGCGAACGGGCTAGCAATTTTTATTACAAATTTTATGTTTTTTTTTTCAAATTGAAATCATGCATTCGCTGATATAAATATCGAAAATCGATCATGGATTATTATCAATTAAACTAAAAGGAAAGTTCGAACACTAAACCACGTATTTGATATCATCTTTTACAAACCAAACATGTCCTATATAGATTTTGATATCGCAAAATGCATCCCAATATAAGTTGAGATTGAGATCTAATTCAATATCTCAAGTTTGAGACGGAACTGTAAATTCGATACTCACAAAAAACCCAAAAAAAAAAAACATTGGGGCAACTTAAGTTTTACATTTGTTATCGGACTTTTCAAAAAAATTCAACGTGAATCGTGGTGAACCATGTGCTTGTAGAGTATGATTGATTTCAATTCGAACTTAATGATGGGTATGAACTTTTTGACCAATTGAATCTAAGTTCAATCTAAATGCTCCAAATTCCGCGCTCCGTAAGCTCGAATTACAGTAGTTTTGAAAATGTTTTTTTTTATGGTATTTTTGAAATTTTTTTTTAAAATTAAATAATTTTTGAAAAAAACCCTGCAAAATAACTAGCTAACCTAATACCCACATGCTATGTGCAGTCAAATAACTCCACTGCCCACCCACTCAATCATATACCACAAATATCTTTTTAATCTTGCCAATTTTATTTCGTTTTTTAAAACTAATCCAAGTGTTTGAAGATTGTTTTGTTACTCTATATTTATCAATTTTTTGCCTCATGAGTAGTTCTTTTGTACAAAGGTTTCACAGATATATGGTTCATACTTATAACGCAAAATAATATTTTTGACACAAATCGACATATAGTAGATATTATTTATTCATAACATAATTAACAAAAAAATAATGTTTTTACAAAAAACAATACTTTAAATATAGAAACGATATTTTTAATGTATGGTATCAAATCGAAAATTCATTTAACGAAATTGACGTGTTAAACAAACTCAGTAAGTTTTGGTTTGGTATCGTAGCATATTTTTTTGGTGCTTGATCTTATGTTTTTTGCTATGCTAAATTTGGGGCTAGCTAGTGTGAGAAACTTACTCTGCCATTGGCTTTAAAATTTGACCAATTGCCCGGAAATGCATTTACTCTAATAGATAATATAATATATACAAAAAACAAAAAATTGATATTCCTAAAATCAATTAAATCTGGGAATTCCAAACTAATATTCAAGATCTAATGATGTGGAGTCCATTATAACAATTATTTAGTATTAGTCTTCGCTATATTAAAATAGTTAACCCAAATTTTTTTATAGGATTCAATTATAACCACTTATAAACAATTTCAAACTTTCTTTTTATTTCTCATGTGTGATGGAATGTCACAATCACTCTTTTTTCAGAATACAACGTTCTCATCGAGTCCTGAACCTTATTCCACCAACGTAAAAAATCTCGAGGTGACTCCTACAATTTAAGAAATGACTCTGGTCGTGTAGTATTTTTCCTCACAGGTTCAAGATGTGTCTCTCACATATGTAACAATTTTCATTTGTAAGAATTATTTCCCAGTGTTGTTGTTGGTGACCATCTATGATAACTTTATGTCACGTCTCAGGCCCGGGTTCACGTCTACACGATTGCACAAAGTACCCTTATAACAACTATTTTCTATATCCTTGTTCTATGAAAATTATCAACTCAAATTTTTTTTTAAAAAAAAATTTACATTGTAACCCATATAAATTATTTAAACTTTCATTTCTTTCGATGGGGGTGATGTGTCATAGTTTGACTACTCTATATCTGTGACAATTCACAAAATTCTTTTCACTGACCATTTGATATGAAAATATTCATGTAGATAATCATACAATTAATAATAACATTCATCTAGAAAATATACATATATATTGAGATAATCGCTTGGATTTAAGTTGTGAGTAGTAGAAACAATATTTTTGGTATATTCATTGTAGAGATTTGATGATTTTTTTTAAAATGACATATTTTTATAAAGTTGATAAATTTCTACTAATTTTTGTAGAATTTCAAAGATTTTTGAATATTTTCACAGAATTTTTTAGATTTATTTGATGACCAGTACACTACTTTAGACTTTAGTGAAAGTCGTGAGAAGTTACGAGTTTCATATAATTTTCATTTAGTTGTGGACTGTTTTTAAAATTTCATATAAATATATTTAAATTAAATTTAAGCTATCCGCTTCCTTAGCAAAATGGTATGGATGTATCTCATATACCGATAAAAAAAAAAAAAAAAAGAATTTATTAGCCAATGAGGTGCAGAACCAAGAAATAACATTTCTCTTTTAAAAAAATGGTTATTTTGTTTTAAAAAATATATGAAACTTCTTCGAATGAAATAAAATACACAACTTACTTTGTCTGTTCATTTGAATTTATTTTATTTTTTCAGAAAAAGAGTTAAACAGCGCATAGTCCATGCCACCCTGTCTCTACATTGAAAAGCTTACTTAATTCATTGATACCTCCTTTTGAGAACCAACCAAAGACAACACCCATCCATGTCTCTGAATCTTTATCAAACCTATGCATACTTTTGTTTATCTCATTATCTGAGATATATATAAACTCATGTCTTGAATTCACATTCTGTAGCAATACCAACACATGAGCCCATGAATCATGTCTTTCCAATCTCATATGTTGATAAGAGTTGAGCTTTAACGGGATAGGCATTGAATACATGGAAATTTAATCGAAAATCATATGATGGCATTATAATATGATCGAAACATAGCAAAAACGAGAACATGAGTGCTCAATGAAGACAGTCAGTCGTTAACACCAACAGGCAAATTACTGCTTAATGAAGCTACCATCGTGTGCTGATCCAGAATTCTGCTTCTCTTAAATAATGGCTCCAGAGAGGCTGAACCAGACAACACATGAGCCCATGAATCATTCGAACTATCGGAGCTGAAATATGAATCAATTACACCACTCGGGCTACTTGGTATGGAGTCGTGTTCCCTCTTGTGGAAAAGCCTGCGATTATGGTCATCCATTAGCTCCACGATAAGTTCATGGCAAGCGTCGGCCTTGTCCTGTAACAATTCCGATTTGGCAATCAAGAATATGTGTTGTCAGTAATCAAGAATCAGTGAAACTCCAAATCTGGTTTCAGTAACCGAGGAGATGCTAATAGATGGGATCAGAATTCAGAAGATAAACAAAGAGCAAAGAGATAAAACAGACCTTGCTAGTCCTTAGCACGGTCATCAGTTGGTTTTCGTATTCCAGGGCAACAGAAGTCTGAATCTCTCTTATAACATACTTCATTGTTGCAGCAGCAATAACAGAAGGAAGAAAATGCACAAACCTACAATCTGAAATTACATATGGAATTGACAACAATTAGAACTCAGTGGACAAAAACTCTTGGAAAATTAGGCTTAGAATCATGGCCTTAACGATTAATTCACAGACCAATATATCCATTCCACTGAAGTAAAAATTAAGTACTGCCGTACCGGTAACAATAGTGAGTACAAGACTCTCACACCTCCTCAAGAACTCGGTTTGTAGATTGGCGATCAATCCAAATCTCCTCACAATGTGGTCAAAGAATGAGAGTGGTGTCACAAGATTCACCTTCCATTTAAGCGTCGAGAGCACCAATAGCTCCCCTCTCTGAATCGTCTTTGCCTCGAAAACATACTTGGATTCGTCCACCTAAAAGCCATCCAAATAAAATCAAGTCAATATCACCACAAATTCAGCACAACGAGGAATTAGACAAATATAATTTGAATAAGTGATGAGCTTGACAAAGTAATGTATGGACATACACGATTTGATTTTAAATGTATACCGTATACATCTGCTAACAATTGCATTTAAAGCCACGAAACGATACTCAATATAACTGTGACACATCTATAAAATCTTTAAGATATCAAATAATGGAATAAACCACTCTAGATTGTCCATATCTCTAGGCATTATCAAATTTGGCACAAACAAATGGATTGATTTCCACAAGCATATACGTTGCGAACACACTAAAAAAGCCAAATGCCCATCAAGAAACATACTTGAAGGTCTAACAGAAGAGGCACTCGAGTTTCCTCCACTTTTGCAGCTATAGAAAGACAAGCCACAGCAGCCAGTTGACTCATCCATGGCTTATCTTTCTGAAAACAAGGGCTTGACACAAATATGTCATAGTAATACACAGCTAAAAAACCAGTCACGGCAGTGAACCCGTAGTGGGCAATAACCTTCAACATCCATGTAATAGCCTCATTTCTCCCCGTTTCCAAAATAGGACTGATTTCAGTACATCTCAGTTCCGCCTGATCTTTTTCCTTAATCAGAAGGGTGAAAAGCTCATCATCCTCCCAGGAAAAATCACTCTCATTTAGAAAAGAGAAGGGCTTTTCACGAATTTCATTAATATCCAAACCAAACCCACAACCCGAATCTTCATCAAAACGCTCTTCCTCACAGTAAAGATGGTCAAGAATTGAACTTTGGATGAGGAGTTTTTGTTCTTGGAAATGGAAAACCATCTTCTTCTGGGAAGAAGACATTGGAACCTACGCTCATTATCCTCAGGACAAGAAGATAAAACTCGAAATATTGAATCTTTGGCTCATTTTCACACCTTCTTTGCGTCTGTTTTCTCTCCTTTTTCGCCCTTTGTTCCCTTTCTCCTTCTGATACTGAAAAGGAGAGGAGTGGAGAGCGAGGAGGCCAAAGATGAGCGTCCGAGGGGTTTTATACTTTTATACGTGAACAGACCAATTCACGCCTGTATTTTTTCCTTTTTTATTTATTTATTTTCTTGTATTATTTTATTTTTATTTGACGCCGAGCAAAATTCGGCCTTAAAATAATAATTCCCTGTGTCGGGCCCTGCGGGCTGAACCCAGTCTTCACAAGAACTGCATGGGCTTCAATATATAATATATTATATTGTATTATATTATATTATATTTAGCCCAGGCCCAAACAATTTGGTCAGGTTTGAACGGTCGAACCAAGTACAATATTGTTAGGAACTAATTATATTATAATAATCAATCAATAATACTAAACCTATACATACGCATATATATATATATATATATATAATAATTGTTTAATTTATTTTGTTATTAGACATATTGTCGAAAATAAAATTAATAAATTTTTCATACAAAAATTTACTTAAAAATGAATAAAATTATTTAAAGTTTTATTATTTATTAATATTAGCTATTACTTATTTAAAAAATAATAATTAATTTGAATTGACTTGAATAATTGAAATTTAATTACAACAAATTTAATATTAACTTATATATCATTTTTCGTAAATCAAATTATAATTTTAAAAATATTTATATTAATAAAATATTAAAATATTTTAAATAAATAAAAATTATTCACGTTTAACTATTGGTTCAAAAAATTTAAAAAAAAACAACAATCATAAATTACAAATTTATATAGATTTCAATGAAAAAAATTTATAAATGTCTATAAAAATCTTGCAAAACAAATCTACAAAATTCTATGAAAAATCTTTAGAATTCTGTGAGATTTTGTAAGAGTCAGTAGAAATCTATCAAAGATACAAATGTGTGTCAATTAAAAAATAAGCAAAATATAAGGAATACACACAGTACATTTGTATAAGTTGAGAAGATAATTAATGTGATATATAAACCATATTTTCTAGTCAAATATTTAAACTGTTCATATGTTTATTTAACATTTTATTTGACTTGAACACTATAATAAAAATAAAAATTATTATATTATACACATCATGAGTCACATTATATAAATTTGTTTAAAATATAATTATATTGTTATCAAAATTTAATTTATATTTACGTATTATAACTAATTATCACTATTCACTAGTCTTATAATTTTTGGATGAAATCGACATTTGTAATTTTCGGTGGGGTAAATTTGAGAAATTAGAAAGGAAAAGGGACTGAAAGTATAACCTGTCTTTGCCTCCTCCGTCAGCACCTGCAGCCCCTCCTGACTCTGATCCCAATGGACTTGACTCCAGGTGGTTCCTTGACATCCACTGAAAAACCCGCCAACGAGTCGTCGGCGGCGGCCGAAAATCGAGATTCAACTGTGTCTAAAGCCTCTATTTCACGGTGGATCTTCACAATTTCCCAACGATACCAGCACTTGTTGGACAAAACGACGCCGCATGTTCTGAACCGGTGGATCGCATTTCTGTGCATCGCAGCCTTGTATGTGGTGCGGGTTTACCTTGTAGAGGGATTCTACGTGGTGTCCTACGCTCTCGGTATCTATATACTCAACCTTCTCATAGGATTTCTTTCGCCTCAGGTGGACCCGGAATTTTCCGATGGGCCCACCCTTCCAACTCGCGGCTCCGACGAGTTTCGCCCTTTCGTCCGCCGCCTCCCCGAATTTAAATTCTGGTGCGTCCATTTCTGTCATTGTCCCAAAAATAAAAAAGAATATTGGCTCGCGTTAAACTAAAGTCAACGACCCAATGGAAACTCAGGGAATGATTCTATCATGTTAAGAAATACTGGTTTTGATTTCTCTTGTTTCAGTTGCGCTGACCCTGAATAAGTTCGTTTGTTTTCTTTTTTCTTTTCTGGATACAAGCAACTTTTTTAAAGAGAATTTCCAGAGATACCGTAGTTGGACTGCTAAAAATCTGTGTAAAAATTGGAAACTACTTCGCAGATCAATTCTACCCTTGTTTTTTCTTTGATCGTTTTGTATGTATTATAATTTTCACTTTTAGAGTAAATTTTGTATAAATATCTCTTCTGTTTTTTAATTCGCTTTATTTCAAGACTACAACAAGTAATTGAATTTTGCATTATCATAAAAAATTTCTTCTTTTCTTTTTACTTGGTGATTTGTTTTGGATAAAGTTTGTTTTTTTAGATAGATGGCGTTGGGTTGTACGAGTGGCGAAGCATTGATATTATGGTTGAATGAGGGAGTGGAATTAGTTGTGCTGTTGTATTGATTATGAGCATGGATATGGTTGTCTTTGTTATCAAGGGGTGAGCCCGCAATTTCAGAAGGGACGAGTGCATATTTATGAAACCTCAACTAGCTTACAATTTTATGTTTTATTTGTGCTGCGATCGGTGGGTAAAAATACAGAGGAAACATTTGGTGAAAGCTATATTAAAGTAATATTACATCCTTAAATTGTCAGTTGGCAAAAGTTCTTCCAGCCATGGTGCCAGAGAGCTGCATGAGTTCTCACAATTTTTGCATTTACAAAAGAAATCCATTTATTGGTGTATGGAGCTTACACTTGTAAGCGGATGGGTTTGATTTGTCTGTGTAGTGCGTATTCTTGTATTATGTTTCTCAGCTTGCCTTGTAGTTTTCTTTTTACTGGATTTTTATAAGTTTTCAGAGAGATTTTTCTGAATTTTTTTTGAAGCAACATCGTGAAATGTGCTTTACTTCATGATGTTGGTATTTAATATCTGGGAGCCCTGTAAATGGCGTTTCAAATAGAGCATCATTTCTCTTTGCTGTTCTGTGATTGGTTTGTCATTGTGGTATCATGTCAAGGTACTCGATCACCAGAGCATTCTGCATTGCTTTCATCTTGACATTCATCGGCATATTTGATGTACCTGTTTTTTGGCCAATCCTCCTTTTCTACTGGATCATTCTGTGCATGCTAACTCTGAGGCGACAGATAGAGCATATGATCAAATATAAGTATGTTCCATTTTCCTTCGGGAAGCAGGTATGTGTTAACACACGTCATATTTTAATCTTTTGTGTAAGTTCTCTCTTACTTGAAACTGTACTATTCTCAACTCTAAGATAATCTTATGTACTTTTCAGCGTTATGATGGAAAAAGAGCAGCTTCAACTGAGCCCAAAAGCTTACCCCCCGTAGTCTAGTACTCACATATAAGGTATAGCCTCCGAGAACTTCTTTGTTTCCTCAATTTTATCTGAGGATCTTTTGGTTTCTTTAGCAGCTGTGTCATTCACATTTATGCAGCCAAGTTTGAAGGTTAGCGTGTTTCATGCTTTGTGTCTTAACTGACCATAGAATATCTTTGTACAGAAGTAAAGCATCAATGAGTGGATCACTGATTTTATGAGTTAGAAGTGAGAATTATTCACAAAAATATGAACTCTGTTATACCATAATTTGAATTTTATAAAAATGTTTCAACGTGGAATCGTATGCTTTCTACTTATTTTTTGTTGTTTTCTGCGACGTCACGGTTTGAGAATGTGTATTTCTCCTCTTTTTTTAAAAAAAAAAACTGAAGGAAACTTGCATATTTTCATCTCATTTTATTGTCTCTTAAAAATCAATGTAATAATTTTTTCATTCAAATGTTGTCATCCTCCTAAAATGGGGTAAACTGAAGTTGCAGAGTAAGATCAAATATGTATAATTTTTCAATACTACCTCCTAAAATACATTGCTTTCGAATTAATTTGTAATAAAGCGCTCAAAAATTATTGTCCAGATTTATTAATATTTTTTTTAAAAAAATAATCCAAGATATGGCAATAATTATATCTCTTCATCATGCACTTGCTAAGATTGTGCTAATAGTGTGTTTGGATGCTATGGATTTGGGAGGATTCGAACTTGAAAATATTATTTTAGGTGTTTGGAAGGCACGTTAAATATTTCAAAGTCTACTCTCACAAACTTTAATTTACTTTTCAAAAATTTTAAAATATAGTTTTATCCAAAAATTCATTCGTTAATTCACATGTACTTTGTCATAAATTTTGACAAATGTTTTTTAAAATCAACTAAAAATATTTTTATATTAAAGAAATTCTATAAAATATTTATTTCTCTTGAAAATTCGGTTATTTTTAATACCAAAGCCTAATTTAATTACCACTTTTTTTTTACAAATCCCTCTTAATGAACTTTATTTTTTATTACTTCAACTAATATTTAATAAAAATATATTTTCTTCACATATATAAGGAATAATTATTTTCCTATTTATTTTAATAAAAAATTTATGTGAATTTATATAAATGTTACTATTAAACAACGTATTTAAAAATATTAAGATCGAAATTATTTAATATTTGATAATTTATTTTAAAATGTGAAATCAAATTCTGAAATTACACCAAAATTCCAACACCAAACACAAACACAGTGTAAAGGTTTACAGAACATGAAAACAGAGTATTTCACCCTAAAAAAATCAATAGAAAAGTTCGCAACTGCAGCAAAAGTATATGCAAATCAGCAAGCAGGCGTTATGCGTTAGGTGACTTATAATAACCATAGATACCGTAAAATGTTTGTGAAGAAGTTAACAGCAGCAACACAACTGCTGCAACAAAGGAGATAATAGCCCATGGATTACTGAAGTACTTTGATTTCAAAGAAGCCCTCCAAGCATTCCATCTATGATCATAATAAAAATTCACTTGTTCAGACAACCTCGATAAATTGCTGTCATTTATATCAAAAACCACCTCTTGACAGAGCCGATTGAATAGTTCGGCAACCTCCGCGTCGCTCCCCAGCCAATGCTCAATAATCCCACAA
Source organism: Primulina huaijiensis (assembly GCF_012295235.1). Lineage (NCBI taxonomy): Eukaryota > Viridiplantae > Streptophyta > Magnoliopsida > Lamiales > Gesneriaceae > Primulina > Primulina huaijiensis. Next base: position 24,731,332 of record NC_133307.1, read on the forward strand.
TAACGCAGGTAACTCACATCGGCTGCCGAGTCAATAAGGTTGTCCATGAAGATCACGTACGATGTTATGTCGTTTGAACAGTCTAAGTGGCATTGTTCATACGCAATGAGGTTAAGGAAGAGCGATTTTGTGCCATCGTGGATCAAGAGTCTGGGAATCTTGAGTACTGCATTCTTGAATTTTATATCCCAGAATCTGTCTGTTTTCCTTCTCTTAAATTTGATCCCTGCATCTTTTAATTCTGTGACACAGTGAATGAGTTGCTGCCGTCTTTTATCCACCACCCGGTTTGTGTGCGACCACCGTTTGATCCATATTCGAGGAGTCGGTTTTGGGCCGACTCGGATGGCTAAAAGGCTACTCCTGAAGACTTCAAGACAGTAGAATCCACCCTGCTCGGTTAATGGATCAAAAGTGCTCTCATTTCCGATTGATGACTCTACCTTTTTCCTATTGCTCTTAGTTAATGGTTCATCCGTAGGCATCAATGGGTCAAAAAACCAAAGCGCCAGTCGCGCCACGACACCTTTCTGGTCAGGATTTCCAGACTGAAGTCCTAAAAGCCTATCCAATACAAAGAGAGGAATCTGATTCTCAAGCATTATCATGTCCCGTTGAATTGAATGCATAGAACCACGCATCGCAAAAACGGGGTCGTTCCTTGAGTACCCCAGTTGTGTAAACCCTCTGGTGGCACCAGAAAGGAGCTCGAGAATGAAACAGGAGTCGAGCACCATCATCTCCACAAACTCATTGCTACTTAAACAGATAGTCCCTTCATAACAAGCTCGAGTTTTTTCTTCAAGCTCTTTAACAGCGTCCAAATATATTGTTATATCTTGATTCGTTCTCTTAAGAATCCGATGAGCAGCTTGCCACTTGTGCTGGTCCATGTTTCGTAAACGCTTCTTGCCGTGATGATAAGGGCCAAAGGACACAATCTAAGGAATATAGGCCTTATCGTCACCATCTCTTAAACAATGAGGTATCCTATAAATACATAGTTTTGCCCATGAGCTCGCAGCATCGTCGTTTTGAGCTTGATCAAGCTTCTCTTTTATACTGATCACCCAATCAGACTCGGGATACTTGATCTCAACTCGGCCACTCTCATCTTCTTTGATTGGAACTTCAATGGAATTCGAGCCCTGACTTTCCTTTCTGATCTGACCATTGATTTCTCGAGGGAACTCAACGGATCCTGAAACGGTGGGGCTTTGTGCATTATGAATCCCAGTTTCTACTGTTTGATTCAGCTTGAGGGTTATCAGGTACCAACTAAGAAGCTCTTTGTTGAATACAGCCACCATTTTTTTGGATTCTGGTACGAGATCTGTTATGCGTAAGAATGAAGCTGATTTATTGATTTTTTCTTTGGGGTTTGAATGATGCCCTTATCTTTAGAGTAAAGTCTTTTGGATTTTAAATTTGAAAACAATTATTAGAATAGAAACTGGATGCTGAACTATACCTAAACCAGTAGGGCAATCCAATGATGGAAACTTGTTTGAACTTTTCCTACACGTTTTTATATGATTCAAGCAAAAGGCTATGCGTATGAACACCTTCACTATATAAAAGAAAAAAGTCTTTATTTTGACTAATTGATTTCATCACTTAAGTATTTGAAATCCATTGTTAGGAATGAGAAAACAAACTTAAAAGTTTCCCATTCCAAGATTTGAACACTGTTGTTGTTGTTGTTGTTGTTGTGTAATAATTGTCTTTACTACGTAGAACAATTGAAATATTACGTTTGGAATATTGTACAATTTAAAAGATTGAGAAAACATCAAACTTTTGAACTATATACTTGGATTTCAGCTAATGATTTAAAATCTCCTACTTACATGATTGCTACTGGGATGTGGGCTGATGCATTAGCTGGAAATTGCCATATGATATTAGACACTTGTGATTCAATTAATTATATCAATTAGACATGTGCTTCATTCATCCGTCCTACTAAATTCCCATTTTCCATGTCTCCACGACGAAATATTAAAAATTAAAACAGTAAAGATTGGTAAACAAATTTCGCACGTTTGTCGGGATTTATTAATATTATTAAGTTAATTTATTCCTTAAATATTTTATGTTGATATATAAGAGTATGTAGCTGGCCTAGCAATCTCAATATAGTTGCGTAAACGTGAAAGCGAAAGAGTCTCTCACGCTTTGATACCTGACGTCACCTATTTGTGCTACACATACTACTCTCCACAGATTAAATTGTATTTTAATAATATTATGGTAATTTCGTAATTTGCTTAGTTATTTTATAATAAAAAAAAAATACCCGACTAACGATCAAACGTAATGTAGGAAGCGGGTGGGGTTGATAACCGAAAACCCTGTATTGCCCTATTTCCCAAGGCCAATATTATTTCAAGCACCTCCGCGGCGGCGATGGATCCATCACCTTCCACCGCCGCGGACGCCCTCTTCCCGTCAGAATCAAACTTGGGAGTCTGATCCAGCTCCACTTCAACCCTGACCCGAAACTGAATCTTCTCAACCCGTTCATGGCTGCCCAATCTCAACCCCTCTCCGCACAATCCTTCCCCACCATTGAAGAAGACGATACTATCTGCTCATCAGAAGCTTCCGTTCTTCCCACCGAGATAGAATTCTCTCCTTTGGGTCATCCGAAGGGGTACTTGACCGGGGAGGCCCGCATCGAGAGGGCCTGGTCTCATTGGAAGAGATTGGGCAGTCCCAAGCTCGTTGTGGCCCCCATGGTGGACAACTCGGAGCTTCCCTTTCGTCTTCTCTGCCGCAAGTACGGCGCTCAAGCTGCTTACACTCCAATGCTTCACTCTAGAATTTTCGGTGAAAACCAAAAGTATCGGGCAGAAGAATTTACCACCTGTAAGGTATGTTGAGTTCCAGTTTTAATTTTCGCACCCTTCAGTTTGTAGATAGAAATTAGCCTGTGTATCACGAAAATTTGTCCATTTGATCCAAGCTCGCCGCTGGGTTATTCCAGAAACAGGCCGATTCAGCAGAGCACGAATAAGGATACTAGCCGGCCAATTGAAGAAAAATCAAATAATAATTTTTTAGTATAAATTTCCGTAAACATAATCCATGAAGCAATTTCTTGGTCTCCCGTAAGTGGAAACGGGCAACAAATTATCTAATGTTTGTGTTGACTTGATATTTTGTGAAATGGCAGGAGGATAGGCCGTTGTTTGTGCAATTCTGCGCTAATGATCCGGATATTCTGCTGGAGGCAGCACGGAGAGTGGAGCCTTACTGTGATTATGTTGACATCAATTTTGGGTATTTTGTTCTATCTCAAGATTTCACTTGCTTCAAGATTCAGCCTCTTTTTTAATCTTTTGTATTGAATGTTTATTAGTATGTGAATATATTCGCTTAGTTTAAATTCCATTGTTTTGAGTTCACGGTATGAAATAGCAGTGATTTTCCTGGAAAACAATGTTATCAAGCTTCTTGGTTTTATTTTTGTTTTGAGATCAATATTACTATTATTTAACATGAACACGGAGGACTAGATTTATAATATCCTTAATTTGGATGGCCAAATAGTACTTTCAGTTTCGTGTTATTTGTTTATATAAAAGTTGTGAAACCCTCACGCATGTAAATACTGCATAAAAGTATGACTGAAATTTCCTCTCCGTGAAATCAAATGAAATTTCAGTCACTTGGAGTTATAATGGATCCAAAACCAGACGGTCTCGGATAGACTTGCTTGAACTTATCAACTCAAATGCTGCCAGACTTTAAATATCAAGATTTGATTTAACATCCTTCACCAACACTTTATAACGTTTTTCTGTCATGCAAGATTTAACCTGTCCTCTCGTTTGTGTTTCAATGATCTTTGCCCTCACGTATTTGTTTCTCTTTTAAATTTCGAGTTTTTGCCCAATTCTTTTGTGCGGTTTTCTTCTCACAGGAAAAGGGTTCCCAGATTTTTTAACCTTTTCTTGAATTTTGCTATGTTCATGACTTCCAGCTAAGTTATTTTGGACATTTATGAAAATCTCAAGTGATTCTTTTTGTTGGTGTACGTGATTGCACTGCTTCATCCGCGTTCTTATCTGGAGCAGGGGACACCTCAATTTGTTTTATATGTACTACTCGGTGTACATATTAAAGAACACCTTGAGTGAATCACTTTGTTGGTGTACATTATTGAACTGCTTCTTGGCATTCTTATCTGGAGTTGAGTTAATCTTAATTTGTTCTATATATCCTTGTTATGCAGTTGTCCCCAACGTATAGCAAGACGAGGGTATTATGGCGCTTTCCTCATGGATAATCTTCCTCTTGTTAGATCCCTAGTTGAAAAATTGTTTAAAAACCTTCATGTTCCGGTGTCATGCAAAATTCGAATATTTCCAGATTTACAAGATACCATTAACTATGCCAAAATGCTGGAGGATGCTGGTTGTTCTCTTTTGGCTGTACATGGAAGAACAAGAGATGAAAAGGATGGAAAGAAATTCCGGGCTAACTGGAATGCCATCAGAGCGGTTAGAAATGCGGTTAGAATTCCTGTCCTTGCCAATGGAAATATACGGCACGTGGATGACGCCTGGCAGTGTATAGAAGAGACTGGCGTTGAAGGGGTACTTTCAGCGGAGTCCCTTCTCGAGAATCCTGCTCTGTTTGGTGGATATCGAACTGCTGAATGGGCTCATGAGAATGAAGAAAACACTCAAGATGGGAAACTGGACCAAGGTGATCTGTTGGTGGAATATTTGAAGTTCTGCGAGGAATATCCGGTTCCATGGCGAATGATTCGTTCACACGTGCACAAGATGTTGGGAGACTGGTTCAGACTTCATCCAAATGTAAGAGACGATCTTAATTCACAGTACAAGCTTACGTTTGAGTTTCTTTATGACATTGTAAACCGACTTAGGGAACTCGGAGTTCAGATGCCTCTTAAATTATCTGGATATGGTAGTTCAGTATAAATTGTTGGGTGGTGGTTAGATTATATATAAATTTATGTGATTTTACTTGTTGATTCTCGAATATGACATTAATCGTGCTATTTCTATGTGGTTAATGGATTCTTGATCTTTTAAATTTCTTAAAAGATCATGATAACCAAAAGCTTGAATTGTGATAATTTATCAGTTATAACATAGTGGTTCCGTATTCGAAGGCACAAATATCGCGTGATAATGAGTCACTGCTAATTCGTTTTAGTGACGTATGATGCGGCTGGATTTTGACTTTTTTCACACATGGTTTGTTCAACAGTTGAAAGCTTAGGACATCCACGTTGGTGTTGATACGAATGAGGGTGGGTGTTAACATAATTTAATTTTTTTTTAAAAAAAAATACAAGATAATCAAAATTCGTGATTTAAGTATTTTAAATATTTCATAGTGTTTAATTTATATATTGTTTTTAATTATATATAATTGTGGTTTTTTTATGTTGCACTTTTTCATTTCAAATTGATAATAAAATTTTAATTATAAATAATTGTACTCTTAAAATAATATGAAATAATCTTAAGTGATTAATTTTTTTAAAATTTAATAANATTGAACATGATCCCACATAAAATGAGATACAAACTCAATATCTCTTGTGAAAATTAATTCTTTGGGCTCTTTTCGTCAACAAAATGCCAATTATTTTACTTAAAAAACCAAAGATACACCATTTATCCTTATCTTTATCAGCGCACTTTGTAAATTATCTTGTTTTTTCACATGTGAGGGATGACGTGAACCAAAAATTTCAATGTATTTGCAAGTTTAATTTGACAAAATGAGCTTTTCAAAACTATAAATTCAGGAATTAAACATATATTTGGTTTTATTATAAAAAATTTATTAAATTAAAACAGTCCGATTGTGTGATTCCGTTCTTTATTACCGGTCGCCACTTTAAAGATCCCAAAAAAGTGATGTGTAAAACTTTCAACTTTCATCGTTATCTAAGCTTTTAGAACAAAATAGCACTTCATAAATTGATNTAATTTACAAAGTGCGCTGATAAAGATAAGGATAAATGGTGATATTGAAAGTTGAAAGTTTTACGCATCACTTTTTTGGGATCTTTAAGAACAAAATAGCACTTCATAAATTGATTTATAAGATGATTAATGTATGTATATAAACGACATGGTATGTTTATATCAATATTTTAAAAAATCATTTAAAGACATATTAGGTATTTTACTCTTAGAGTAAAATAAATATATGAATTGTATTTATAACAAAAAGTTGAGTGTAAATAACCCTCACTTAAATATTTTCATTGATTTATCATTTCATTTATTTCAGTCAACGGTTTTGAGTTTTTTTTTATTAATTTTACATATTTAGTTCTTCATACTCTATAAAATATTAAAACTATAAAAAAATTTATATAATATTATGTTTTTNTTTAAAATTTTGATTTACAAATATATAATTTTGTAATATATTTTTTATTTTTTTATCATTAACAATTTCATTCAATCAATATATAAATTATAATAAGCAATAATTTAATTGTGATTATAGAAAATTATTGTTTTTATTTTTAGTATGATTTCAAATGATATAAAAATATGTATAATTCTCATATATTATTTATTATATGATTAATTTTAAATAAATAATAAATAATTATTAAAATACTCAAATTTATTAAATTTAAAGTTAAGGGTCGCTTTGATGAAGGCAGGAATCAGGGTCGTATTAAAACGAGTGCACGATCTTCGAAGCCAGGGGAAGAAAGTAGTCTTTTTTCAAATTATTTTCCTTCTCTTTCACGTGCAGTTTGACCCCTCTCTGTTTACGTTCAGTGCTCCTCCGCCAGCTGCTCCGCACACATCGCGGTACTACACCACCACCACCACCTCAGCTGCCGCCGTCACATCCATCTCTTAACTGTCAATGTATTTCGTTTTCGGCCTCCAACTCCGGCCAACTTCCAGCTAAAACCATACATTGGTCGTTCTCGAAATGAAGCTCAACATTGTCATTGTGCAACTGTTCTTTTCTTTAGCATTTCTGCGTTTCGTACTCTGCCTTCCAGCTACCCGTACAGGGAGCGGAGGTGTCGGCGTAGATGCCGGAGCAGTCGCTTCTTTCCCCGCCGATGCTGTCTCACTTCTTGCATTCAAGTCAGCGGCGGACCTCGACGGGAAACTTCTTTACACCACTAACGAACGGTTCGATTACTGCCAATGGCAAGGAGTGAAATGCGCGCAAGGCCGCGTCGTGCGATACATTGTCCAGGGTTTTGGCCTCCGGGGAACTGTTTCCGACGTCGCGCTCACCAACCTCGACCAGCTCCGAGTCTTGAGCCTGAAAAACAACTCGCTTTTCGGTCCTCTCCCTGATTTCTCTCTTCTCATAAACCTTAAAACTCTCTTTTTAGACCACAACTACTTCTCCGGAGCATTTCCTCTCTCCCTTTTGTCCCTCCACCGTCTCTTGATTCTTGATTTGTCTCATAACAACTTTACCGGCCTCTTGCCGGAAAATTTGATGGTTTTAGACCGGTTAGGATACCTCCGACTGGATTCAAACCGGTTCAGTGGGCTCATTCCTCCATTGAATCAGACATTATTGGGAGTGTTCAATGTTTCTAATAATAACCTCACCGGTCCTGTACCTGTCACCCCAACTCTCAAAAAGTTCAAAGTTTCTTCCTTTCAGCATAATCCCAACCTCTGCGGTGAAATTATCAACAAACCTTGTCAAGGTTCCCCTTTCTTTAACTCGTCCTCCTGCAGCTCCACCCTGGCCTCACCTCCATCGCCGCTTCTGCAGAACGCACAGTCCCAGCAAGGATTGAGCATCGTTTCACCTCTTAATCAGCATAAAAGTCATAAAAACGTAGGCTTAATTCTGGGTTTTGTGGCTGGGGTCCTGATTCTAACGGCAGCTGGTTTAAGTATTTTGGCGTTGATAAGGAAAAGAAGAGAAAACAGAGATCAGATTGAAGCGATCGAAGAAAACCAATTCTCTGAGGAAACCATACTGACCAAAACTCAAAGGGACACGACTTTAGTGTCACTCGGAACAGATCAAAACACAAATGCTGGGAATCGAGAAGCCAAAAAACTGAAATCTGACGAGCAGAAAAAGGTTATAAAAAGTGGGAAACTGCTATTCTGTTCGGGGGATGAAGAATTGTACTCAATGGATCAGTTAATGAGAGCTTCAGCTGAGCTACTGGGTAGGGGTACTCTTGGTACGACATATAAAGCTGTGATGGCTAACCAGTTGATCGTGTCTGTAAAGAGACTGGATGCAAGCAAAACCGCCATTACAAGTGGTGATACATTTGAGCAGCATATGGAAGCTGTTGGTATGCTGAGACATCCGAATTTGGTTCCTGTGAGGGCTTATTTTCAGGCTAAACAAGAAAGGTTAATTATTTATGATTATCAACCTAACGGCAGTCTCTTCAATCTTATTCACGGTAACTCCTCCAACTCTTGTTCTTTGTATTTACACTAAGTTAAAGCAAGATTTGAAATAGTAAATATTCAAAGATTCATTATAATTGGTTAGCTTAGTGATTAGAACTTGATCTAGACTATCGCCACGCAGCCCACTTTTGACGGCGGTAATTCGTTGATATTCGATCATAGCTCCTCATATATATACCTAGTGAAGCTCCTAAAATTATTATCCATTGCAGGATTACCAGTATAATGGAGGTGAAATCGTAACAAGTAAACAACTTTTATGCTAATCTTTCGGTAATTCTAACTAGGAAATTATCTCTGGGCAAGGACTGACAAAATAATGGGTTTTGCTTTCTTCTATTTTACATAGTTATGGTGAGTTGGAGGGATATGGTGGGCAAGTTGTGACAGTGAGTGTCTGAAATAACTTTTATTTTCTCTGCGTAAGATGTGAATGGAGTGGCTGTACGTAGCCCAATGGATAGATTATAAATGATCAATCAGTGCTGCACAGACTCTGTTGGAAATAGCTAAATAGGCACCCCACTGTCTTTATCCATACCGACAATTCGCAAAAGAGCTCTTAACTATATGAAGTCAAAAAATATTACTTTGTGATTTAATTCTTAACTAGGTGAAGTCTACATTAAACTTTGTTTAAATATTAACCATATGTTTAGAATATTTGAAAACTACAGCCTCAGTCAAATATTTCATCACCTATGGAAGTGACTTTTTTTGTGGGGTCCAATCATGAATTGTGATTTAAGATTCAGTGTTGCAAAATTCTTAGACACTAAGATTATCATAGCTTATTAGCTTTGTCTGCTGCATTTATTATATGATTTTTTTAACGGAGCAAGCATTGCATCATTCTTGCATACGCAAGTTAGAGTAGATGTTTTGGAATTACTCGCTTTTATTAATCCATCAATTATATTTTGCGTTGGGTATCCGTATCACAGATGGCGCATCTACAGAAAAGTTGTGTTTATCATGCTAAGTTTAAAATATTTGAGTTATACAGTCATAGTAGGAGTGTGATCCTAGGTGATTTATGAGAATTCTCGATGGTTGTTTGGTTCTGTTTATTGTTTCCACGATCTCCTTCATCTTGTGGTCAGCAGGTTCCAGATCGGCCCGAGCCAAACCTCTTCACTGGACATCATGTCTGAAAATTGCAGAAGATGTTGCACAAGGCCTAGCCTACATCCACCAAGCATCCAAGTTCGTCCACGGCAATCTCAAATCTTCCAATGTCTTGTTGGGCTCTGATTTTGAGGCCTGTGTCACAGACTACTGCCTAGCAACCCTTGCTGACGCTCCATCTGATGACGACGCGGAGAATGCAGGGTACAAAGCCCCTGAAACCCGTAAATCCGCTCGACAATCCACGGCCAAATCTGATGTCTATGCCTTTGGCACCCTCTTGTTAGAGCTCTTGACCGGAAAACCGCCTTCCCAACATCCGTTTCTTGCACCCCCGGACATGCCGGATTGGGTTCGAGCAATGAGAGAAGACGACGCTGAAGATGATACGCGTCTTAGAATGTTGGTTGAGGTTGCGAGTATATGTAGCTTGACGTCCGCCGAGCAGAGGCCAACCATGTGGCAAGTGTTGAAGATGATCACAAATATAAAGGAGATTATGGATGATGGTTCAAGGGATTTGCAGACCGGGTACTTGTGATGTATGAACTAAAAAGGGAATTATTGTATATGTGATTACTTTGGGGGAAAGAACTTGACACATGTAATGGATTTTGTTCCAATGTTGGCCTTTCGTTGAACTAAATTAACCGGCATTTTATTGTTACTGATGTTTTCTTGGGGCTGACAGCTCTTTGATCATCGTCTATCATAAAATTATAAATTTAATACGAAAATTCATAAGAATTTACGCTTATGTTCAAGGGCAAAGTTCAATAATAAAAAGCTATAATATTAGAAATTTCATATCCAAAAATTCAAAAAATAAAATTTCTATATTCTTTTTACATATTCAAATAAAGTTTCCTTTGAAGACAAATTTATCCAATCTAGTTTCAATTTCTTGAAATTTTATATCAAAAACCAACCAGGTCAAAATCTAGCATTTTTTTTGTTCTTTTTTCAAAACTTGGGCTTGGCTCCTCTAATAAATTAACATTAATCATAATGGCTAAATTGTGTAAAAATTAGAAATAAAGCAATTCTTGATAAATTTTGACGTCGTGTAATGGCTAAAATGGGCCAAGATGAAACGGAAGCGTATACATTTCTTGGTCCACGCCCAATAAAATTTTGGGCTATTTTCTGTTGCCCCGTGAAAACGATGAATAACATATTTTTGTAATATTTTTACAATTTAATTGGAATTGGGAAATAGCAGGCAATAAACTACTAAAATTCAAGTCAAAGCAACTATAAATTAAATGCTATTATTTCAAAGTCTACGGACTGTAAATATTCACTTAGACGGCCATTCAAAAGTCTACACTGAGCAAGAATTAAATGGTTGAGATATTTGTATATTAATTTAAAATATACCTTATTTTATGATGATATCGCTTTGTTTTGCTTTCTGGTTAATTAATATAGTAAATTGGATTAGTACTATGAAAGTAATTTCGAACAAAAAAATGTCATATATCTTTTTTCCTGCATTACAAAAACGTTTTAGTACATATTCTTATGTAAGAGAAGCCTTTAATAATAACTAAATAAAATATGAACATGTATCGTATGTGTTATTATTATTTTTAATTTGATCAAATAATGTTAAACAATGAACACGAAATTATTTTCAATTTAAAAGAGTTGTTCGATTTAAAAGAGAAGTTTTGTTTAGATTTTTTTCTATGTAAAATATGAAGTGACTTGAGTAGGTTTTTAGTGAGGTAAGAAGGATGTCTTCTAAAATAGTTAATATGATGACAATATTTTTAAAATTATAGTGTAGATAAACAATTATGGGTCTCATATTTGATTAGAATTCGCATTTTGGTTTATGTCATTATCTGTATTTATCAATAATTTCAATTAATTCTTACAGACAGGGCATATTAATTTTTGTTTTGTTTATCCATAAACATGACTAAATAAAATATTTTATTTTTATTTTGTAAAAAATATAACTAAACCGATTATTTGAAATTAATGACACGTATATTTATATATATTAATCATATTATATGCACCGTGTGTGATGTAATAATGTTGGTTTTCTTTTATATAATATTTTTGTAGTATTCCAAGATTATTTTAGCTCGTTTGTCGCCGTCGTGATGTTTTTTCAATGAATCGCCCATGAAATGTAATTTATTTCAAATGGGAGCTGCTCAAAAATCTACCGACCATATCTCGCGTGGTCAGTATGTTTTTTCCCATTTTATAATATTCTTTTTAAATTGTTGGAAAGTTTAAACTCCGTGGCGGAATTATGTCCATAACAAAATCTGGTAACCAATTTTGGTAGTTTCGAAAAACTTAATAATAAAATCTATGATTTAAACTATAATTAAAATATATCTATTAATAATATATTTTAAAAATTAATTAAAAACAATATCATTCATGATCTATAGTTTAACACAAGTGTTCATCATTTATTCCCTCAATTGTTAAGGTTAAGGTCTTGAGACTTGTTAGGTTTCAAGTTCGAGTCTCGTTGATTGCGGGTATTTTTTTCTAATTTATTTAAGTAAACTTAATTGTTCCTTTGTAATTTTTTTGGCTGATATAAACAAGTCTCGAGTTCATGCTTAAATCTCGTCGACAGTGCAGAAAATTATATTACATCACACAATATTATTGTTTTATTCTAAAAAGTAATACATGCTAATGTAAAAAGTTGTCCAATCCAATCAAAATATTTGTATTTCAAGTGATAAATTACGCAACCAAATATTTAATCCATCGTTAGGTTACAGTGTAGCTCGACATATCCATCCCCTCGCAAAACTTAATTATCATTTTTAGCACAAAAATATGATTGATTGCATAAAACTCGAGTAAAAACGTAAATGGCCAAATCTTGCAAAAATATTATTAGATATTCTATGATATTATTTTGGGATATGTGATATGACAAACCAACCAATCCACTACCTAAGGTCTAGGCTAAAACTACAGAAGACAGCAAAAATTTTAATTTGAAATACCAAAAAACTACTCAAGAAATTAGCAAATTTTGATATTTTCATTTCCATTGTATACAAACATGCTTCATCTATGCTATCACTCCATGTGTACTTTTGTCCACGATATTCATGTAATCATTTGAATTCAAAACAAAAATATACGAATATCACGTTAACATATTATTTTAAATTAAAAAATACAAAGAAAGTGTTACTGTCAGTGTAGCATAATATATCAATATCTGCATATTCAATCCATGACTATGTGTGTTAGTGTGTGTTGGATATGATGCCTGGTCGATGGTCCCCGATGACAACTTTTAAAAGTTGACAAAAAAAGAGAGGGATTTGAAAACATTTATGTTACATCTCTGTCACTTTCTTTTTTGTGAAATGAGGTTGTTAACTCGATGTTTATTTTTCCAATTCCTTTATTAATTTCTAAAATTTGTACATCTTTTCATCAAAAAAGCTCAAACATTGAGTGATTTGTGTGTCATCAAGGGGTATGGAGTCGAAGAAAGGTTAAATGTACCATTATAGATTTTAAGACCTGCATCTCCTATTTGTAAAGGGTCCACAATTTGTGTAAATTAATTTTTTTCCTATATTTTACTTGCTTGTTTAAGATATTATTTTTTCCTATATTTTCCTATATATATAATTTTATTAATTATTTTAAATACTATATTCACATTTTGTGGTTTCGATAAAAACATGAAAATATATAATAATAATAATAATAATAATAACGGTAATTGATTTAAGCTCGAAAATTTTATGTTAAAAATGGTTTTGTAGACGTGGCAATGTCGAACATGTTAGATGGAGAGGCACATTCCAAATCAAGCTCTATGATAAAACTATCCTTTCAAATGGATAAAAAAAAAATTAAAGAGTAAATTTATTTTTTTATTTTTTTTAACAAAAAGACAGAAGATATTTTTCTCGAGAAGTAGTCACCTATTTTTCGAATTAAAAATTATCAATTTTCCGGAATGTTGGTTTATTTTTTTTAATTATTGACTTACATTTTATTGGCATGACAATAAGAAGCTCGGACCAAACCTAACAACCTTATAGCTCCTCGTCATAAAGAATTCAACAACCAGATTTTCGTGCTTGCTCTATCAATAGGAGCGATGTACTTTAAGAGCATCGGCGGGATATAATATAGTAGCTACGTATATAATTTCACATATAATGCGAGCAATCTTTATAATAATGAAACATGGTAATAATTTCTTTAGTTTAGGAAAAAGAAGAATATAAATTATATCGAGTTTGGCTAAGCAGAAACATATCGAGCATGCTTAAGATGTGTGTGTGTGTATATATATATATATATATATATTGTTTTTATTTTAATTTTTTATTTTGGAGAAATATAAAATATGAATATTCCGATTTTATTTTATTACATAAAAGTACTGAAATTTGGTGAACGCATATGATCCTATGTTTACTCGGTCGACCAAATTTGGTACCATTATCAATGTTTTGAATCTATTACACGACCGTTCCCAATATGACAGAAGGACAGAATAATTTAGGAGGTTGAAAAAATGTACTTACTTAATTAAATTATTTAATTTGTTTCCTAGGGAAATAATAATAATAAAAATACTAATAATAAACGTAGTAAAATATATCATGTCTATGGAAATTTGTCTATGACAGAAAAATATTTACATTCAGATTAATATACTTTTTTTTTCGAATCTTTCATATATTTTTCTTAAAAATAAATAACTATAATTCGAAATGAAGTAATTTATATCCACTCGACAGAAATTTGAATTATTAGATTAGATGAATTTGCTCCATCGAATGTGGTGCCACTATAAATGTCTCCGAATCTATTACATTACTGTCGTAGAGGCGGCACACCTTTGGCACATGAGCGAGCTAGCATGGAAAAATTATTTAGGAGAGATTGAAGGAACTTTGTACCAAGGTTGTTAAATTATTTAATTTCATTTTCGATAACACAAAAATTGTTATTAGATCATTTTATAAATCAATTTTATGATACAGATTTATGTCAAAAACATTATCTTTCATAATAAATATAAGTCGAATCAACTCGTTTAATAAATATAGATATGTGAGAAGATCTAACGAAAAATTGAGTAAAGTAATATTTTGTACAAACTCTTGTTGAAATGCTCCAATAATAGTCTCTCCCATCACTTAAATTTTTATTTTGTCCTTGTCGATGCCTTGTGCTTATGGAAAGACATCTTCAATTTCATATACACCCAAAATTTTCCATAAACATGAATTATCATTAAACCGTTCCACTTTTTTTTCTTCATTTTTCGTTACTTCTACCCCTTAAAAACATCACCTTTTTACCAAATTTACGGCCTTAATTACTTTCAAAGGCGTGATTTGAAAAATATATTGTATCATTATTTGGTTGAAGAGTACCTTTTTAAATTTCATGCCGACAGCAAGACTTCAATGTTTGATTTATTTTTCAAGATCTTATTCTTTTGAAAAAATATGTGGAAATATCGTGATGTTAACTAACCATAGGCATTTTGAATTTTGTGGGTATTTTTCTATATATTACACGAAAAATATTTATTTAACGACTTAATTAAATAAATGTAGAAAATTGTAAATTATTATAAACACGTGATCTGAATCTAGTATAGNAAAATGTTTTTATACTCCATTGACCTGTAATTATTTTTCATATAAAATCCAGTATAAAACATTGAAAATCTGTAACATATAAATTGTAAGGAATTGTGTTGTTCGATAGTTATGGGTAAATAAATCAATCAGTAGTATAGTAAGATTATAAATTTGTGTTTTATCAGAATTAAGTGTTGTGCTAGATGTTACAACATCTCGAACAACATGCAGCGGAATATTAACTTTTGTAACACAAATCGGTTAAAATCTATCACTAGTGACTTTCACAAAAATCAATTTGCTCAACACGTTGAGAAAATAAACGCCTTCTAAAACAAATAACCAGAATAAAAACTTAAACACGAAAGCTAAAAACGTGAGCCAAAAGGGAATCCACAAAAACAATCTTCAGCCAACTTCTTCACGGATGTTGTCTGCAGATGTTTCCAACATTCAAGGCAACACGCGATCACCACTCTTCAAACAGCAACTGCTTCGAGAATTATTTTGCTGTGAAAATCCTTCCCTGCGTGTATGAATGTATGTATGATTGATATGGAAGAAGCACTTCACCAATGTCCGTGACCCCTTATTTATAGATGATGAATTTTAACTCCATGAGGAAACTTATTTCATATGGAAAGTAGAGTTTAATTAGAAATAAACTCTATTTAAACATTGATATCATATCTAGAAGATATTTTCATAATTATCTCATTATCTTAGAAAGACAATCACATTAAATATTATACTCAATTAAATTAGTAAGGAAAAATAATATTAGGAAAATACTTTAAATCAAGAAATATATCAATTAAATACGGAATTATTATTTCTCTTCATAAATGATATTACAGAACAAATTATTTCATATATTATAAAAAAATTTGAGTATAAAATTTAAACAATTATATTAATATCAATATTTATTACAGTTGTCTGTATGCTCGAATATCATATATCAGTATCCGATCTAAAAGATTCTATACTAAAATGTCTTATATATGTAACACATATTTAATATTTTGTACCAAGTTTCATCCAGAAAAAAACAAGTGTCATTAATATCAAAATTTATTAGTCATATTTGGGTACTCAAAAACCATACATTAGTACCAGATCTGAAATATTTAATACTCAAATAACTTATATTAATGACATATATTCAAGGTTTCATACAAAATATCCAAAAAGACATCTATTAATATAAAATATTTTATACACGTATATATAATAAAAAAATCATATATTAATGTCATATCTAAAATATTTAGTTACCAAACAACTTATATTTTTTCTAAATTTTCAATGTTTTATGTTAAATTTCATCAGAAATAACATATGTGAGTCTAGGAAATGGCACTACAAGAAATTCTGCATACAACAACGCATATACGACAACGGTTTTTGTGAAAAACCGTTGTCGTATGTTTTTCACAACGGTTTTATCCAAAATCGTTGTCTTTGGGGGGGTCAAAGACAACGGTTTTTAAAAACCGTTGTCTTTTCGAGGTCAATTACAACGGTTTTTGAGGTCAATTACAACGGTTCTATAAAACCGTTGTCATTGAGCGTTTTTTTAGGGTACCGTTGTCTATTAGCGTGTTTTTTTGGATAATCGACAACAGTTTTTTAAAACTGTTGCAATATTTCGCGACGATGTTTCAAAAACCGTCGCTAACTTTAAAATTAGCGACGGTTTAAAAATAACCGTCGCACAGTTTAGCGACGGTTTTAATAAAACCCGTTGCATATTTTAAATTAGCGACGGGTTTTGTTAGCGACAGTGTTCTAAAACCGTCGCTAATAGTAGCGACAATTTAAATATAAACCGTTGCAAATTTAAATCGTGCGACGGTTTTAACACTACCGTCGCCAATAGCGACTGTTTAAACAAAAACTGTCGCCAATAGCGATCGTTTAAACAAAAACCGTCGCAAATTGTCTATAAATATCCCATTTTCGGTCCATTTTTCTTCACAACACTTAAAATTTTTCTCCTTTACACCATTTTATCACTTCACACAACACTTAAAATTTTTCTCACCACTTCACAACACTTAAAATTTTTCTCCTTTACACCATTTTATCACTTCACACAACACTTAAAATTTTTTCTCTTACACAATTTCACACAACATCTAAAATTTTTCTAAGCACTTCACAACACTTCAAAATTTTTTCTCTCTTATACAATTTCACACAATACGTAAAATTTTTTTCTCTTACACGATTTTACTATTTGACAACACTTAAAAATTTTTTTTTTTACACGATTTTAGTTTCGATTATAAGTTTTTTTTATATTTCTTAAATTATTAAAAGTATTTTTTTTATTTTTCGAAACAAAGTAGCGACAGAAATTGTGGTTAATAACCGTCGCTAATATTAACGACGGTCTTAATTGATAACTGTCGCTAATTTCTAAATTAGCGACGGTTAAATAAACCGTCGCTATTTTGATTTAGCGACGGTTTTATCACAACGGATAAAAACCGTTGTCGTTAAACTGACTTTCAACAACACCCTCAGTTACAACAATTTTAAGAAGGCTACGACAACGGATAAAATCCGTTGTCGTTTGCCGTTCTGGTGTAGTGGTGGAGAATATTTTTTGGATGAGTCAAACTGCTGCATAAAAAGAATCGACGTACATTTAACTATTGAACTAAAGATTTTTTGATTATTTGATCATTCGCCAATGGGAATTTGGCGACGGGATGTATGGATAATTAAAATGTTGCTAAAATGGCAATGGAGTAACAATTTATCAAACTTGTGTCGGTGATGTATACTTCCATTATTGGTTAATGTAGGACGAAAAGAGAGAGAAGTGGGGGTTGGCTTTTCGATTTGGTTAACGTCGGAAAGTTGCGTGAGAAAAAGATGCTTCTTTCTTTCTCTCTCTCTCTTTTTTTTTCTCCCTAACTAATAAAATTAAATTAGGATACATATTCTTATAATACATTAAAAATAGTTATTTTAAGCATAATTAAGAATGATATATGCTCATTCTTTATCACATGACTCAATTTTTACAATAATAATTCAAATTAAAGAATAGCTGTGTTAAATAGTTAAAATTTATCACGTGAGTAATAAATAAATTTGAAGGGGGGAGTAAAAAACAGGCACACCTTTATATGCAAATAACCCATAGAGAAAAAGAGAGTGGTTAAATGAAATAGCAGCTGCAGACATATATAAATATGGAAAGATTTTAGAAAACGATACCTCAAGTATTGATGACTTGATTGAATGATAAAAGAGGATTCCCCCACTAGGTTTAGAGTCTGTGTATCATATTTAGGCCATTCGATCCATTTAATTTTGAACCCAAAAAAGAGACGACAGCCTGCACATATATCAGCCCATTCAAGAAAACTAAATAAAGAGGCTGGCTAGCTAGTCGACGGAGGGGAGCTGCTAACTAGATAGGTAGATTTACGGAGAGGAGAAGAAGGAGATCTACCTTGTAGACATTCTGTTGAAATTAGATATTTTCAACCATGTTTTTGTGACTATGATCGTGGGTTTTCCATGTCAGATAAAAACTCGCAATTTTGTTATATATATTTATACATGTGGGCATAATTGATCGGATGATCGGGGAGCAGTATCTCTAGTTTTCTGCTGATTAGAGATTTCTTTAAAAAATGTATTTTGGTTCTTAATTTGAGAGCTTTTTTTTTTTTATTTTAAAGTTTCTTGAAGTGAGGAATTGAGTTGAAGCTTGGAATCTTGTCCGGTCGTCTTCTAATTTTTTGTTTTTAAGGTTTTTTCAATGTGGGATCTCAACGATTCACCGGATCAAAGAAGGGATAATGAATTATACGAGTGTTCGGACGAGAAGGGCAAACGCCTCGGATCCGCCTCGAATTCAAGTTCATCGGCGGTGGTAATGGAGGACGGGTCAGAGGAAGAAGAAGCAGCTGCAGGAAGAAGAGGTGGAATCAGGAAGAAAAGCAGCAAAATATTTGGTTTTTTTGTGGATGATGAAACGTGGCCGTGCTCGTCGGAGAGTGAACTTCCCGTGACTCGGCAGTTTTTTCCGGTGGAAGAGTCGGAGATGGGGAGTGTATCAGCTCCAAAATTTCCGAGTTCTCGTTGGGTGGGATTTCAGTTCTGCCATTCTGATCCCCAGGGCGGAGAGAGCGGAGGAGGAAGTGGAGCTATATCAGGGAAATCGGCGGCGGAGGCTGCGCAACCTCTCAGGAAAAGCCGGCGCGGGCCCAGGTCCCGGAGCTCTCAATATCGCGGCGTCACGTTTTACCGGAGAACTGGCCGCTGGGAGTCACATATATGGTTATCCATTAAATAATCAAAATTATTTTTCCCTTTATTTTTTAAAAAAATATATATATACTCACATCCATAATTCTTTATCTGCTTGTCTGTCTAATTCAGGGACTGTGGGAAGCAAGTTTATTTAGGTCTGTTCCTTTCTTTCCTAAACTTGCCACATGATCGAAAATCAATGTCATGTGTATTTACTTTGGATTGTTTCTCATGAGATTCTTGATTCACAAGTATTCGAGTACCTAAAATTTTTATTTCACTAAAACAGGTGGTTTTGACACGGCTCATGCTGCAGCCCGGTAAGCTCCAAGAATCCAACTTTAATCTTCATAAATTTGTTGCCAAATCTTGAAATTTAATTATTCTCCTTTCCAAAAAATGGGTATAATTCCAAATCCAAATAATAAATATAATTTGTGTTGCAGCGCATATGATAGGGCAGCCATTAAGTTCCGGGGAGTGGAAGCAGACATAAACTTTAGTATTGATGATTATGAAGAAGACTTAAAACAGGTAAGTCATTTGTAAGAGAAACAGAGAGAGTTTGTTGTTGTGTTTCGATCTTCATCTTATCCCGCACAGTGTTTTTCCTTACCTCGAACAGTTGTGTTCTAATAAGTGGCGACCCACAAAATTCAGATACAAATACATAGAATGTTTAAAACGGGTTATAATTTTATTTTATTCTTGATTCAATTTTTCAGTAAGATCCAACATTAAATGCACTGAAAGATTTGAAACACACACACACACACACATATATATATATAATATAACACACACACACACACACAGAGATATATCATGGGGCATCGCTAAAGGTGACAATTTATTATTTGGTGAATGAAATGGAAAATTATATTATATTCCATGTTACATATTTCAGATGAGCAACCTAACAAAGGAGGAATTTGTGCATGTGTTGAGAAGACAAAGCACTGGTTTCCCAAGAGGAAGTTCCAAGTATAGAGGTGTTACTTTGCACAAATGTGGACGATGGGAAGCCAGAATGGGCCAATTTTTAGGCAAAAAGTAACCACTCTACATATATTTATATAACCTTAATTAGTTATTCATTTGTATGCATCATTAAAACAATCTCAATTAAATTTAATTTTAATGCAAATATACAGGTATGTTTATTTGGGTCTTTTTGACACAGAAATTGAAGCAGCCAGGTTGGTTTAATTTGTATTACACACACACACACACTAAATTATCTTATAATTATGTTAATAACATTGTATTAATATTAATATTAATTATTTTGTTGCGACTTATTGTAGGGCATATGATAAAGCTGCCATCAAGTGCAATGGAAAGGAAGCTGTTACCAACTTTGATCCCAGCATTTATGATAATGAACTTAAAGCAGCAGGTACAAAGTAAATAAACGGATCAGATTTTATTATATGATTGAAAAGTATATATTTCAATAAAGTTTAAAATTTGATGAAAGTTGCGTTGCATGCGTGTATAATCAGAGTCTTCAAGCATTAACACAGCAGACCATAATCTTGACCTGAGCTTAGGAAATTCATCAGCTTTAAAGCCAAGCAATCGGGAACCATGTATGGGCAGAGATCATCAGCTTCCCCCTTCCTCGCAATTTGATTTTGCTCGGAGACGCCACGTATCAAATCCTGAGGTATATGTTATACTTTTACCAAGAATTCGTCATCGATCCATCTCCGTGAAATCCTTGGATCCGTTCTTTATCATATGAGCAAACTGAAGCGAGGTTTAGTCTAACCTACCTTGAGGGCACTACCTTCGTAATAAATCAAATGGTCGTCATCGCCTTACCGAAAAAATTTATGTAGAGTCAAGACATTAACCATATATTTTGATCAATGTTAGTCGTTATATTTGTCGTGGGGGGAATATCCCAATTGTAAACGTGAAGCCTAGGCTCAAAAGGGGCGGAGAGTTGATTTTGCTCGAACTTTTTAAAGCAACTATACATATTTTAATTCCCCATTCACCGTGGCATCATTTTCATGGTGAAGCAACAGCTTCATTTTCAGCCACATATGACAAATCCAAACGATCCTGGAAGAAGAAATGGATACTACTTGGTGGCGCAAACCATGCAAGATAACAAATTCGGGCAACAATTCGAAACGTTTTCTACTCCATATATGTCTCAGAATCTCGTAAGTTTTCCAACTCCAATCCTCTTGTGAAAGAAAGGAAATTTTGATTATTGCTAGGTTCCGATATCTTTTTCTAAAAGAAACACATTTAACAGATTAATCAGTTTCCTTCGGGAATCAGCATCCATGGCGGAAGAACAGGAGGAGAATTTGCGGCTTCAAGAAATGATCAGCAATGGCAAATGAATAATAATTTATTTGCTGGTGCTGCAGCATCATCAGGATTCCCACACTCGCAGAATATGGTACAAATTAGACCTCAAAACTGGCTTCAGATTAATGGAATCCATCCTTACATGAGACCCAATTAACGTAAAGTTTTCAATATTCAGTTATCAGTACCGTTCCTTTATGTGCCATTTTTGCTTCGATATATGCTGAATGCAAGAAGGAAAATCAATCTGTATTTTTCCTTTAAGTGGGAAGGTTGGATTCATGATTTCAACTGTTTCTTTCTTATGATTATATAAGAAGAAAAACAAAACAAAAAAATAATAGTTTTTCTTTTTGAAAAGTAAATAAAAAAAGTTTTAAACTATGTAACTTATTATTAAAACAATTAAACTAAGAAAATTAAAATTAAAATAAAATAAAAACTGCATATTCAATGTGAAATATGAATAAATGGTGCTTGAATTGTCACCGTCTTGATCGTCCTGTGCAACAGTTTTTGGGCGAGCAGGAAAAGTAAAAAGACACAGATGGCTATTATTATATATGATAATTAATGGACCTACTAAAGTTTCAAGGGATAAATTCATTATAATTTCCTTCAAAATAATTATTAATAAATAAAAAATAAAATCATAAAGTGTGAGACTGAATATTTCTCTCTAAAAACTATTTCCTATATTAAATTATTTAAGCTTGATAGTGATGTAATAGATGAAAATTTGAGAAATTTGAGATTTTTTAATTGTGAGTACTCTTATATAATATTTAAAAAAAAATCTAAATCTCCTTTAAATTAAATAGTGAATCTTTGGACCTATTTTCAAATTATTTATGTTGGGACCAATATTATTAATTAAAATACTAGCCATAGTTCATTTACATCATCTGTGACGTCAACATCAATTATTCTTACATTATTCAAAGCTAGCAATTAGCATGCTGCATGCCTTCAATATTTCGTACGTAGTGAGGATTATAATATATATTACGAATTATTAATTTAATATATTATTATGTAATCATGTTTGTACGTACGGTGGGTTCAAAAAGAAAATTAAATATAAGCCAAAATGGTGGGTTTTTTTTTTTTTTTTTTTTTTTTTTTTTTTTTTTTTTTNCCAGCCCCTTTTCCCATTTTTCCCCCCTTTTTGTCACTGGTTTTTTTTAGGACACGAAACTCCACATCCCCCCAATTTATACACAAAAAATTTAATTTAATTTTTCAAGTATTTTGAATGAAAAATATGTGGTGGAGAAAAGAAATTGCACGTGAA
This sequence comes from Primulina huaijiensis, assembly GCF_012295235.1. NCBI lineage: Eukaryota > Viridiplantae > Streptophyta > Magnoliopsida > Lamiales > Gesneriaceae > Primulina > Primulina huaijiensis. The sequence goes on from NC_133307.1 coordinate 24,754,410, forward strand.
CATCGACAATCTACGGATTAATTCTCTAGGTTGTTTTTTTTTAAAAAAAAAAATTTATTGAATCTATTAAGTAATTCGAATTTTTTAATAATTCTTTTGTTTGTTCAGTTTAATTGACTTTGATTATTATTTTTGTATTAATCGCATTATTCCACGATATTTTAAAGTCAGATTGGGACTGAACTGAGCTGGGGTTTTGAATTTTTGTGTGGTGATTGGCACTGTTAGAAATACATCACTTTCATACATTATTTAGCCACGTTTTATAACAAGAGATTATAAATGAATTTAACTTTTTCTAATAGTTCATCTTTTCCCGACCACGATATACATTATACACGTCAAAAATTTAGAGCACTTTTTTCATTTGTTGTGGGCTTCCTATCGAATAATTTTGATTATTTAATTTAATCTCGGGTTCTTGAGATTTAATTTTATTTAAAAAATAATTGATTTTTTTAACTAAAACGAGATTAATTCCTAATTAAAAATTCGATTTGCTTGCTTGGTGAGGATTTTTATATTTAAAAAAATATATAACATAAAATTTTAAAAGGAAAGCGTGAGCGATCTGACCTAATAATATTTTTAATATAAAAAAATTTGTCTTAAAAGAAGCGAGAGGAAAAGGACAATAATTCATTGATTCAAAACATTTATATTGCAGAAATGAAAGGCTGCAGTAACTTATTGACCAAAATCTTACAGTTGCATTTGCATTATTTCCATTGGGTCATTATTGTTTATTCACAGTTACAGTTGCATTATTTTACATACTACGACCCTTTGCACACATTAAGTATATGTTATTTTTTTTTTACTTTAATTTTGTAATAATAATATTTTATATTACGAATGATATTATCATTTCAAAATTCAAAATTTTGATAAAAATTAAAGAATATTTTAGTATTTTTAAATATCTTGAAAAGTAAATACGATTGTGACAAGGGAATACACAAATTTATTATTATAGGTATTTATAATATTTTTTTTAAATGAAAATATAGTACTTTTATAATTTTAGTTGTGTATTGTTAGTTTTTTTAAAAATTTANTAACAACTTGATTATATACATTGTTTGAGAATTTACAAATACTATTTATGTGTAATTTTTGTCTCCGTTGATTTATTTACCATTTTCCGATATTGCATGGCCTTAAAAATCGAATTTACCCACGCATCTTTAAACCGAACAAAGTAGTTATGGATTCAATATTTTGGATGGTCCTAGATTATTGAGAGTGAAATTGCATAACTTAGTTTCGTGAAAATGGAGGAGTGGACACAGTAGGTTGGTGGGTCAAAATATTTTCCATTTACGTACATGGTACCTCCACCATACGTATGTTTCCAAGACTTTCCATGTTTGGAAATACGTGAAACTGAATCTCATTGCAACTTGCAAGTACGTGAATGACTGGGGTGTTTGTGTGTGTATATGTATATATATCTTTTATTTTTAAGAATTAAATTTCACATCGTCGACCTTGCATCTTTATCTGTTGACCACCTCGTCCTGAATGAAAAGTAGTACTTCATGTTTGAATAATATTGGCACATGAAATAGGATTAAGTGATTTAGGGAAAGTGAGATTTGGGACACTGCCGTATAACAAATAAATAAAATAAAATGAAATAAAATATTTCCTTTATTTAACACTGATTTTATAAAAAAACTTAGTGGAGGGGAAAGATCCATGCACCATTCATCCCAACGAGGTTGTCTGATAATTTTTTAATTTCAACAGCTAAAATGACAGTTGAAGGGAAAGAATAGTCCAAATGGGGGACCTTGCAAATATGATCTTCGTGAGTTCAGCCAAACTTTTATTTATTTACTCTGCACAACTCTTAATAACCCACCTTGGTAACACAACTATTATTTGGTGAATATTTATTTAAAATAAATATAGATTAATTTTTTTGAGTTTTTATTTTATTTGTTTTTGTTCTAATCAATCTTCCATTCCTCATTAATTTCCGAATTATAGTAACATTTATTTTATTTTTTTCCGTAATATTTTATAAGTTTGTTACTTTAAAATTTGACTTTAAGATATATTTTTGGGGCGTAAACATATATATATGAAAAAACCCATTTAAAAATACAATTATTCATCTCATCCTTATATTGACGATATTAAACAGATCAAAGTCGTTTCGAAATCACCGATGTTGCATGTAACCCAAACTTGATTTCATCGATCGGCCCAAAAATGTTGGGTAAAAGCCCACTGTTTCATCTTTTTTATTTTGGAAATGGATAGAATTAGAACCAAATGCTTTTTTTATTTTATTTTATTTTATTTTATTACAACTCACTCGAGGAGGAGATCGAATATATGAATTCAAACGAAATACGCGTTGTCGGTCAATACTTCATTGTTATGAATTCCGATGTTTATCCAAACATCTTATATAAAATACATCGAGACTGACATTTCTACACATTCACGGTATAGTTGACAAAACTCTTTTAAAAAACTTTATGATTCTTGTTTATTAGGTTGATAATTTATAATCAGTATACCTAAATAATATTAAAATTAATATTTTCATTCAGCTACTAAATGATTATAGATGTCAAAATGGGCTCAGCCTATCCTTTTATATAAAATAGATGAGTAGATAATACTTATCCAAAAAACAGGAGATTATAGTTATAATCCGAAAATGATTCGTATATATATATTTCATAGTCACTTTTCATCCGACTTGCATGTGTTAAGCATACCGCCATCGTTCATCCTGAACCATTTGCAAGACTAAATACTTTAGTGATCGATAGCGAAATAATACCCTGAGAGAAGTGTGAAATAGAGCACCCCACCCCTGTCGATAGCCCATCTGGACATATAATATAAATAATTACAAGGGCTAAAGGAGGAAGAAGGGTGGGGGGAAGACCTTGTTGTTTATTAAAAAGATTTATGTGTTCCTGACATATATTATAGATGTATATAAAAATGAAAAGATTTTTATAAAATGGAGAATGGATTGTCCAGGTGGGCTACACTTGGACCGTGTCTCATTAATTGTTTATAAACAAATGTATATATACGTATTACGTGCACGGTTGGTGTTCGTCATGGATAGCCTCGTTCCTCGTATCTCTAACTATCTATCTATATATGTTCTGATTGTATTTTGATTCAGTTATTCAGCAACCCTCAATTTTAACGATCTAAAGCATATATACTTAATTGCATTGGATTTTCTTTAATACTAACAACAAATGGCGGCGGCTGTGCCTGTGGCGAATGGGCCGAAGAAGGAAAACAAGCGCGCAGGCGCGGTGGACCGGCCGTCCAATCCAATGGTTACGCCTCTGTTGACGGATCTCTATCAGTTCACCATGGCCTACGCTTACTGGAAAGCCGGCAAGCACCAGGAACGTGCTGTGTAATACTCTTCTCCTTCTATTGACTAAACAATTTCTTCTAAGAACTTAGTACGAAATTTGACTGGCAAGAATCAGCAGATTTGAGTTATTTTTAGTTAATGCAAAGGTGATGGTTGATCGTAGATACGTTTTTGTCATCTTGAATTTAGAATCTGGTAATTTTGTCACGAGAACACCTCTTGAGGAAGACTTTGCAAGATCGACGAGAGAGAAAAATTCAAAATTTAGCTGTGTCTCGTCTTCAAAATAGTTATGATTCGTATCTATGCTTAATCTTCAGGTTTGACCTGTATTTCCGAAGAAACCCTTTCGGCGGTGAATATACAGTCTTTGCTGGCCTTGAAGAGTGCATAAAGTTAATTGCTAACTTTAGATTTACAGAGGATGACATTTCTTTTATCCGATCATCCTTGCCTCCATCGTCTGAGGTATACGATTTTCTTGAGTTTATCTCGGAGTTTAACTATTTGGTAACATTGATGTTATATTGATTATTGAGCTTAAAGTTTCTTTTTTCATAGCATCATATAGTTTTAGTTGTGACAAATCTTCTGTTCCATCACTGTTTATTTTCTTTAAAACTCTGACCTTTAGTTAGGAAATAAAGTTTTATCATTCAAGTTCACGTTTCTTGATGATCTGTGACGTTTATATGTGTTGGACATTAATTGTTTTGCTTTAGGTTGGCTTCTTTGACTACCTTCGAAACACAGATTGTTCCGACGTGGAATTATACGCTATTTCTGAAGGATTCGTTGTATTTCCGAAAATACCATTGGTGAGGATTGAAGGGCCCGTTGCTGTAAGTTTTAGGCAATTATTTTTACAATTTAGTGAAAATCTATTTACATCGTGATTTGTTCCTAGTATCGCTTTGATCAGCATCTTTTCTCAAGATTAGATTTTTCTGACCAATCGAATTATCTTCACCTTTTTAGGTGGTTCAACTGCTCGAAACCTCGCTTGTAAATCTTATAAACTATGCATCTCTAGTTGCTACAAATGCTGCAAGGCATCGTTTTGTTGTTGGGAAATCCAAACTTCTCATTGAATACGGGCTGCGACGGGCACAGGTTTCACGAATTGTCCAAATTGTTTCATTTCAGAGTGCGAATTTTTCATAGTGTGGAATGCTAGTGGTTCTCACATTCATGCAGGGCCCTGATGGTGGTGTAGGAGCATCAAAATATTGCTACATGGGCGGATTTGATGCCACAAGGTGATTTTTACGAAAATTTCAAATTCATATTTCCGTTATTAACATTCATACGTGTCAATTGATCATGTTGTCAAGGTTATCCATTGCATCTAGTGGTGCCGTTCTATACCTAATGATGAAACTTGCACAGAGGCACTGAGTTTTACTTGCTGTTTTTGGCTCAAACTAAATCAACCAGAACATCTGTAGGTATCTAGTGATTTGTTCTTGTTTGTTATATTTTTGTTTGTCAAAAATATTTGGTAAAATCCATCGTTCACGCTATGGAATAAGTTTTCATCTTGATCTTCTACTTGAGACAAAACTGATGAATATGTCAAATAATAACGCACCACATAATCATAACGATTGAGTTTGAATCATTTACTACTCAATAGGCTACAATGGCTAACTATTCAAAACTCAGTGTGTAAATGTTGAGTATGTACTTATCGCTTATCATCAANTGTGTACAACCATAACGGCGGACTATTCCACTCGATAAATGAGAACCACTTGGACAGTCCGAGGGAGGGTTGTTAAGTTCATCATCACATGATCACCCATCTGTGTGAATGGACATCTCCATGCCCTTGCCAATGAAACATGACGTTTACACCACAGATGCTAGTCTCAAGCTCGAGCGACCTTTATCCTTATTTTAGGCGGCTGATTCGACTAGGAACCTGTTTAGAATATACGGTACACTTCCTAATGAGTTTCATGATCTTACGTTGCGACGCAGACCTCATGGTACCTATTGTATATTCAAGGACTTTATCTATGCAGCTTGCATGGGTATACAGATAAAGTATAATGTCATAATCAAATGAAATCGTAAAATATTATTAAAATAAAGATTGTTTTACATTAGAGTCAATAAAAACCCTAGCTACAAGTTGGCTTGTCGGGCACCTACTCTAACAGTTTTGATATTTGAATATAATAGAGAATAATTTTTCTTTTACTTTCTGATAGAAGGTTCAAACTTCAAACTGGAAGCCCGTTACTTACAGTTTTTGACTTGAAAAGAAAATGCTTTTTAAACCATTTTTTAAAAAGACCTTCTCATGTAAATGCATTTTTTGTGAACTCTAATCTACACCTCAAAGATTGGTAGCAAATCTGTTATGGCAATAAAAACTGGCTTTGGCTCTGTATTCACTCCTGTTCTACATACATGATCCACTAGTGACGTAAACCTTAGTTCAAACTCCTCCTTATGTGTCGATATGCTCCTAGCACAATTTCATCTATCATTTAACTGAATCAAGTAATTTGCAGAGTCCTGATCAGATATCGCAGAAATCACTCCTTAGCTATGATGGCTCAAATGTATGCCAGGATTTCGTTGGTTTAGTGCAAGTGTGGCTAAGTAAACTAAAGGTGCACTGGATTTCTCATTACCTCTTTGCAATATATTTTATTTTTTCTATACTCAATATAAAATCTGCATCCATATCAATGTTTTTGCCTCTCTGCATGTTTATAATATGCAAAAAACTCGTGGATCCACTGACCTTGTTCCATCTTTCACCAAGAATGTTTTTACATCCTTATATCCTCTGTGCAAATAAGCTCATAAAGAACGCGCCCAAAATGACACTTCGACTCTTAATATAACATCCTGAAAAATTGGTCTCGAAATGTTGTTACAAGGTCAGTGGATCTACGCGTTTTGACACGCGAGAATTGAGTGGTTAGATGGGATGGAATCATTGACTTGGGGATTGAATCAGGATTTTGATTTAGACATCCTCCAAGGTTTGACTGTTAAATCCATCACGCTTTAATGTATCAGAGGGGCCATAACACTATGTCGTTACTCAATTCAATCAATTTAGTAGCTACTCAAGCTGTGGAAGATCCATTATAGGCTGAGTTATTATGTTGGCTGATTGGATGTTTGCTTTGTACAGCGGTCACATATATTAGGTGGAAATTTTTTCAAAACAAATCAAAGCGAGGTTGCTGCTTTCACCACATATGCGCTTGCCTTCCCCCAAAACTTCCAGGCCCTTGTTGACACATATGATGTAAGTATCTCCACAACCATTCAGGCTATTTACCCAATAAAACCTGTTAAACTAATTTTTGTTTTAGGAGACTGCGTTTTGCCAGAACCACTCAATTCTCTCTGAATGTTTGTTTTATGTATTAATTTCATAAAAATTATGGTTATATCGTATGAATAAGTTGCAAGAATTGAAACTATTGTACAACTTTTACAGAAGTTCATAAGATGGTCACTCTGCTGTATTTGACTTGAAATTAACTCAAGGCAACCCAATGAATGCATCCTGTGGCCTCTGCTGTATATTTAGTGGTTAACTTTTTTTTATCCAAATTGAACATCATGAGATAAAAGAGACTTGAGAATTCGAATATTCAAATCAGTTTTTCTTGGAATTCCTCCGATGTCCGCCTTATTTTAGTATTTTCTCCTTGAGGTTTTTATCTTATCATGTAAAGTTTGGATCTTATTATTGGAACACGCAAATTTCATTTCCATTTGATCACTTGTTTCTCTCCGCGTTGCAAATATATTGAGGTTTTCTTTGAGCAATTCGATGTTTTAACAGGTTATGAAAAGTGGTATTCCTAATTTTTGTGCAGTTGCTCTAGCTCTAAATGATTTGGGGTAGGTCCAAAAGTCTTATCCTTTTTTCATGTATTTTATCTCTGTGACAACAGTCTTGTATAATGAACTAGGATTTAGTGTCTCCATTTGGGTTCACCTTGATGACAGACCCGTTAAGGACGTCTAAATGATAATATTTCGTTATCACGCAAGTTAATATTACCAGGCTTATCGGGCCATGGATTTGTTTTCATTTTAACACCTTCATTTTTCAATGTATTTTTGTAGATATAAGGCGCTAGGTATCCGATTGGATTCTGGTGATCTTGCCTACCTTTCTTGTGAATCTCGAAAGATCTTTCAGGCCATCGAGAAGGAATTCAAAGTGCCAAATTTTGGAAAAATTACCATCACAGCCAGTAATGATCTTAATGAAGAAACTATAGATGCTTTAAACAAACAGGTGAAGACGACTGACGATAAATTTCATAGATTTTATATATATTGCTTTTCCAATATTTCTTTTTTCCCCAGGGTCACGAAGTAGACTTATTTGGAATTGGCACTCATTTGGTTACTTGCATTGCTCAACCTGCTCTTGGTGTTGTTTTCAAGATGGTTGAAATAAACAACCAGCCTCGCATCAAACTTTCGGAAGACATTTCAAAGGTTTGATTGGTTCGTGTGATATTTTGTGATTGTTTTACGTGGACAATTTTTCATAAATCCTTTGGTTTCAGGTCTCCATCCCATGCAAAAAACGATGCTACAGATTGCATGGGAAAGAAGGTTACCCTCTTGTTGACATAATGACGAGGGAAAACGAACCACCTCCAAAGGTGTGTTCTTCAAAATTTCCCTCTTTAATTGCTTTAAAAAAATTACGGTTACTCAATATATTTCTTGTCAATATTTAACAATATTAGTAACATTCGTGCTGCTTACTGTTGTTGTAAAAAGCAGTTTGATTAATAGAATAGAAAAATCTGTTAAGAGTTGCGTCAGTTCGCCAGAAAGGAGTTGGATTTTAGGCAGCACCAATGTCGCTCATCTACTCTAATCTATGGATTTATTCTTTTCAATATGCAGCTGGGTGAACAAATTTTATGTCGCCATCCATTTAGTGAATCCAAGAGAGCATATGTTGTTCCACAGCGCGTAGAGGAACTAATGAAGTGCTTTTGGCCGGGCAAATCAGGTAAGATTTTCTAGTTTCTTATGTTACATCTGCTACAACACTAACATCTCAATGGAGTTGCCTCTGCTTTTGCATGTGCTTGGAATTTCGTGCCAGCATTGACACTTTCTTTTCATAGTTCAAGAAGTATTCCTGGATGCATGTGTTAACACCAGATGGCCTAGTGATATTTGAGAAAATAAATTCATGAATATCGGTAATTCTAATTTATGTTGCCAAAGAACCTATCAAAAAAACCAATTCCAAGGGAATTAACCATGGGTGAAGTTGAAAAATCTTTGCTTTCGTTGGGTGATACTTTCCGCTAAGTTGTATCACATAATTTTCCAAATTCGAGCTTGGGTGGGCTCCCAGAAAAAAAGAATGACAGGGGAAGGGGAACAAATACTTGGAGAGAGATTTTTGGCATGCTTCTCTCATTGGCACTAGTACTAGACCTGATATTGCCCTAGTCGCGAATCATTCATGGCCTTTTTGAAGTTGCATTTATTTACGGGCCTAGGCACAAGATTGAATAGAAATAGAGAGACCTTCTAAAACGTCTGTCTTATTCGTTTTCTTAAATCGTACTAGAAATTTTTTTTTTTCAAACTTCACTTAGCATTCGGCCGAACCATAAAATATTTTTGACATCCTTTTAAAATATTAAATCCAACTAGTATTTGAAAATCAAAGAAATAGTCAAATTGTCTAGCATTTTACCAACCTATAAAGCAATAAATTTGAAAAGTATCATCCTCTCAAAACCCCTCAAAAGCATAAATAAAAAGTTTTAAAATCTTTTAACGTAAATCATAAGCTTAAAATCCTGAGTGCGGAAAAGTAGAAGCGCTGGTCCTCGGGTTATGTGCACCTCCAGTCCAGTCAAATCAGCATCCAAGCCTCCCTCCATGTTATTATCATACTCACCTGCATCAATCACACCTAGTGAGTCTAAAGACTCAACACGTCATATTCTTGCTACCAAATAATACTTATAAAACCACATGTAACCGTGAAAAATATTTATACGTAAAAATAACGTTTCCATGTCATGAATGAACTTTAAAACATAAACGTTTTTTTTCGTGAACATTTTCGTGATGCATACGCTTTTTAAACATATTTTCATATCATCTTCAACATATTCATATACATATTATCATCAACATATACGTATTCATTTTTCCTTTCGTTGAATTCAGATCGTTAATTGTGACTTTCGTGTTCATCTACGTCTACGTCTACGTGTTGGGCGATGGATCCATCTACATGTAACCACAGTACTGGGCGGCGGGGACACCAGTAACACTATCACCGGTCAACTGGGCCTTGGCCTTACATATTAACATATTATCGTATACATATACATATCCGTATCCAAGGAAACACGATCGTCGGGCTCCCACTGGGACCATAACCCTCACGAAATTTCCAACATATCATCGTATTAGTCACAATTACTTCACTTCCTTCAACGTTTCATATTATCATCACTTTATAAAATCCATGTCATAAAAATTCATAAACATTTGAAATAATCATATTAGCACATAAAACAGCATTCTGGGCACTGCCATGACGTTTACTAATTTCTAAGTGTGAAAAGACCGTTTTACCCCTGGACGTAAAATTTCACGTTTTTGACATTTTCTTAATTTCTTTGACTCTAACATGTCCCAAATAATTATCTAAGCCTACATGAATTTTCTCATATTTTTATTTAGCTTACATCGATGACTTTTAAATTAATCTTCAAATGTAACATATTAATGCGTTTTAATCTCGAATTAAACCAAACCTTAATATAAAATTCCCAAATTCAAAACTTAGACTTATAATAATTATTTAAGCTTAAACCTAATTTTTCATAATTTTATGAAGTTTAAAACTATGCGTTTTAATTAACTCGTTAATTAACGTTTCGTGCGGCGATTAAATCCCGAATAAATCCAAAACTCGTTATTTTGATCCCAAATTTTTAAAATAACCTTGTTATGATTTATTCTACCCTTCCAAGTCATGAGCCACACCCGTGGACCCATGGATTCATTTTTTAGTTCTTAAAACTCGTTTTTGACCCTTAACCAAACACACCGAGCCATCTCCTAATTTACTCGAGCCACGCCCGAGCCACCTTGAACCAAAACCTAGCCAACTCATCTAGGGACCCTACTGACAAAGACCAGCCCGAAACACAAGCCCTGGCCCGTTCAAAACCTACTGAAACTGAACCCCATAATCTGCATGTTTCATATGTGTCTCATACCACCTCACCAAGTCTCCTAGCCAACTAGGACTCCTCTAGCCACCTAACCAACGATCAACTAGGACCCTCACCGACCCTGGACCACGCCCAGACCAAGCCCATACCAGCCCAAGCCCTGGACACGAGCACCAACCCATCTGCACAAGACAGCAGCCTCGCGTCCACTTTGATTCCTCACGGTTCCCTCCTTTTTCTTCGAGCCAGCAGCAAGCCAGCCGCACCAGGCCCTAGCCCAACCCCTGATCATGACCCTAGGACCCTGATGAACCTACCCTGAGCCACCTAGCCCCAGCAGCAACCCCCCCCTGGCTGCTGTCACAGATCACGCACACAATTTTGGGGGAGAGTCCCGCATCACGTGGACTCTTCCCCAGCCCATGGCTCGAGCCACCCTCGAGTCCCAACCTTCCTTACCCCTCTGGAACAGCCTGAACCACAGCCTAGACTTCCTAGTCCAGCCCTCTCTCGAGCCACCCTCACAAATCTCTCGGTCACCCTCAAGTATGCCTCGGAAGAGCCCTTTCACGTGGGGACTCTTCCCCAGCCCCTTAGCGCAAGCCCTGGCCATGCAAGGGACCTTTCTAGGACCTAACCACATCCCAACCGAACTCTCCTCAAGACCAGGTCGAGCCCCTAAGCCCCATGCAAGGAAATCGAACCCATGAAGACAACACAACTCTCGGCCCTTCTTTCTGGTTTCAGCCCACGATTCCAGCTTGATCTAATCTTGTGTGCAGCTTATTTGTGTGATTAGGACTCTTTAAAACATGTAGAAACCACCCTTAAACCTTACCTAATCATGGCAGCCCCTTAGGATCATGTTAAACATAGATTTTGGATCAACATGCATGATTTAAAAACCCTTCTTGATGAAAAAACGAAATTATTACCAAGGTTCCCTTAATTTTCATGCAAAACACAATTAATTAAATACTATGGTGTGATAGATGAGTAAAGGAAGAATTATGGCGTGCCTTTGCGTATTTTACGCACGAGAAACCGTTGGCGATTCAAGAACGGCGACGAACGACCTTGGCTTGAAATTCTTTTGAAACCTTCAAGTTTTTCCTTCAAATATGGTGTGTGTGTGCCGTGACTTTGGAGAATTTTGGTGTGTGCACGAAGCCAAAAGTGGCGTGTGATTTGTGGTGTAGGGTTTTAGGTGTGTTTTATACAATATATACTAATTAAACACTAATCAAGACTTTAGGCCTATTAAGCCAACAATTAGGCCCATTAGTCATAATTAGNCAAGAACCTATCAAAAAAACCAATTCCGAGGGAATTAACCATGGTTGAAGTTGAAAAATCTTTGCTTTCGTTGGGTGATACTTTCCGCTAAGTTGTATCACATAATTTTCCAAATTTGAGCTTGGATGGGCTCCAGGAAAAGAAGAATGACAGGGGAAGGGGAACAGAGACTTGGAGAGATATTTTCGGCATGCTTCTCTCATTGGCACTAGTACTAGACCTGATATTGCCCTAGTCGCGAATCATTCATGGCCTTTTTGAAGTTGCATTTATTTACGGACCTAGGCACAAGATTGACTAGAAATAGAGAGACCTTCATAATTTCATATCTGCTTTTCAATTCATAGTGCCGCCCACTTTAAAGTGTACATAATGTATAGATAAAGAGTATTGGCTGGAAAACGGACACCAGAAAATTGATGCCTTACTGTGTGTCTCTTCTCAGTCCCTCTTTGCCATGGTGTTTGGGATCGCTTACTCATTTGTTCATTTTTCATGATATATATTATATGTTCAGTTTCTGTGTGAAAACAAATATGCAGGAAAAGATAGAGAAGAGTTGCTGCCAATTAAACAGATTAGAGAACAGTGTATGAAACAACTGGAACAGATGCGACCAGACCACATGCGAAGATTGAATCCGACACCTTACAAGGCAACAACCTTGAATGACATATATTGCTTTCCTTGGAAAATTAGATTTCACCGTTTCTGTTTCATGATTTCCGAGCTTCTCTTTCATGATTTTTCGGGCTTCTCACTCGTTTTTTGCATTTTGTGGTGAGCAGGTTAGTGTAAGTGCAAAGTTATATGACTTCATTCATTCCTTGTGGCTCAATGAAGCACCAGTTGGAGAGTTGCAGTAAATGGGGAAGGATTTGTCGTCGACGATTAATTGCATGTCAAACCGAAATACACCAGTTCGCGACTACGTGAACGATACAGAAAATCCTGATCACTTGGATTGATATTCGTGTTAAATTAATGTAAGGGTTCTTTTTCTTTCCCTTGATACCGAACTTTTAGATTGTTATTAGTAGCAGATGTCACATGCAATCCCTGGTAATAGAAAACTCTAATTTGTGTTTTAACCACAACATAAACATCATGAATTATATAATCAATATATAAAATTTTAAAATCGACTATTATGTTCGGATTGATATAATTGAAATTAACCAAGACACGACATGGAAGCATTTTCTGTAATGAAATTGCTTATCCATTTGGGTAATACTGAACCTAGAAATTTAGTTAATAACATTAGTTGTAGCTACAGAGAAACATACTGAGGATCAATCCCTTGAAGCTCCCATTTTAGGATCATTGACTGCATAATCGTCCACAACTTCTGGCAAAATCTCACTGTCAGTGAAATGGGATACTCTACTATCCTCGAATACATTTCTATAATTTGATTCCAAAGATGAAGAGGGTTTGGTTTCTTGCTCGCTCTGTGTATTATATATCCTCGAATACTCTACTCCCCAACATTCCCACGGCTTATTTTACGTGTAGAATTTCTCGATGGATTGTTGAGCATGCTAATCGCATTGATGAGTTGGGCGATACTGTTAGCTAGCTCCATCTTCTTGACTTATCCAATATTTGTACGTATTTGACGGGTAAATTGACACTAATATTTCAAGTTTAAAATTAAATCTCGAGTTTCACTCGTGCGAATGCTATAAATTGTTGTGTTATTTAATAATGTGATATCGTTGAAACAGATGAGCCGGGTAAGGAGCTCCAACGAGTCAAATCAATAATTTATAATGTTTGGGAATTTGAATGAAGATAATGGCCTCAATAGCACCTGCAAACAAGTAAATGAACTCGTAAATGGACGTCGGAGGGATGTCCAGCGTAGCCACTCGAGTGTGGTGCAATTCTCGAGATAGCTTGGGTAGTAAGATGCCCGAGTACTTGTTTGAGAGCTCGGGCTATGATGATGATCCGGTCACTTCGGCTTTGACATGTGCTATCCAATTAATGACCCGGGTCAATCATGATGACCCGGATACTTATAGGGGTATCATTTAACTAAATGTAACGAATAACTTATGTAATATAAAATATGGATATATTGGTTTTTTTCAGTTTTTTTTTTTTTCAATTTTTGATGGATTGGCCAGCCCAACTCTCAATCCAACAGACATTTTTGTAAATTTCAACGTCTTATGAAATAGTTTAAGGAGCTTGTAAACGGAATCAAACGACGTCTTAGTATGTTAACGCTTAATTAAAAGGAACTAATTTGTCAAAAAAAAGTAAAAGAAATTAAAGCAATAACATGTTATTGGCCAACTTTATTTTGCAGGTATGTGATGGACCAAATCCTACCACATGAAAGGTCAAGTAAGGTTTGTCAAAACCCATAACTATATGAGAACCGTAGGGTATTAAATTATGGTTAATAAATAAATTTCGAGTACCAGAATGTCTTAGTTTAGACATAAAGATTATTTGGACAAAAAATAAAGCTCGTGATACGTTTTCTTTTATGCAAAGATGTTTGATCTATTTCTCGCATTTAAATCCCAAATAAGTAGCAAGTAATAGATTGATTATGATGGAACAACCTTAACTAAGAATCCATGATGGCATCTTTTCTGAAGAATATAATAATATATAAAAATATCTCAGAACTCAGAATCGATCTCAAATGTTTTACTATATTTCTTAAATTTAATTGATTGATTAGCTTAATACTTACTCTTCATTTGAAAAAAAGAGGATGTGAAAATGGTATAATTGCGTTTGACTGTCATTGAGTATTACATAATATTAATTACGATGATAATTACTACAAATGAATAAATCTAGCTAATTGGTTTGGCAAGTTACTATTTAGGCATTTATGTTGTTTCTCAAATTTAATTATGGTATTTATAAAATTAAATATGACATGAGATTTAAGAAGATTAATTTTCTATAATTATGAAATAAAATATTTTAACAATACTTTATAATATTATATAAAAAATAAACATGTTGGGTGTGATAATTATTTTCTTTGGGTAAAACAATCGAAACATAAAGCTTAAGTTGTTGTACAATTTTAAATATTTGTTGCACCATTACCACAAGCTATAACTTTTGGTAAAGTGACAAACGTCCGGTCCTACAATTGATATCAGAACCAATGTCACATATTCGATTTTCATTGATTGCAAGAAATATAATATTGGGCGGGAAATTGTTGGTGCTATAACTATACATGATGGGTAGAACAATCGAAACGTGAATTTGGATTGTTGTACGATTGAAATGATTTGAGTTGTACAATTATCACAAATTATAATTTTTAGTAAAACGACAAGTGCTCGGTCTACAAAATAAATAATAATTTAATAAATAAAACATAATCATTTTTATTTTTTTGAAAAAGCTAAATTAAGAAAAAAATTATATATATTGTAATCAAATGTGTGAGGGGTAATTTTTTAAATTAAAAAAGATTTAATCAAAATTAGTTAAGTGTTAGGGTCTCTCGCTTAATTAATGGTATAAATGTATAATAATATGGAAATAATCAATTGAATGAGATGAATACTAAAATGATGTTAACTTTCATTAGATATTTCAAATGTTGAATGAGTGAAATTCATTATTATTTTTATCTTTGAAATGGTATCAAAATGTTAACAGATATTTTTTTTGTTCGAGAATTAGAACTTAATTTAATTAAAATTTAAAAAATCTGGTAATACCGAACCATTATTTCGGGTTAGGTTCGGATATAAAAATACAACTAAAAACTCTAACCCGAATAACTCGACCTGTGCCAACCCTAAATCCGGTTGCTCATTTGTCACCGCATTAGTAAGATCGAGTTGGAAACATAAAACATTAAACGCGCACACACACACAACGTGCAGGTTGGTCTTTATACACTCCGCCAAGAAATTAAGATTCAGAAACACAAACCTCAATCGAATCCAACCATTGATCATCAGATTCCCATTTCCGCTTCCTATTTCCTCCTCCACCAAAAATCACAGTCCAGAAAAAGCAATGTCAATGCATGGGAAAACCGATTCCGAGGTGACCAGCCTCGCCGCATCCTCGCCGAATCTGGCTGTGTACTACGTGCAGAGCCCATCGAGGGACTCCCACGATGGAGAGAAAACGACCAACTCATTCCACTCAACGCCGATCCTCAGCCCGATGGGATCTCCGGGTCGCCACTCCCGGGACTCGTCGTCGACTCGGTACTCTGGTTCGCTTAAACCAGGCTCACAGAAATCTAGTAACGGGTCTCGGCGGAACCACCACCGCAAGCCGGAGAAGGATTTTGACGCGATCGAAGAGGAGGGTTTTCTGGATGAGGAAGGCGGCCGTAGAGGAGGAGTGTCACGACGGTGCTATATGGTGGCATTCGTTCTCGGGTTTTTTGTGCTGTTTTCCTTCTTTGCTTTGATCTTGTGGGGTGCCAGCAGGAATCAGAAACCTGTCGTTACTATGAAGGTAAGCAAGCGTAACAAAAATTTAAGACACATATATAATAATAATAATTGAAAGTCAGTTTATTATAAATATTGTGAATGATCTTGTATTTGTTTAACATTTGGTGCAGAGCATATTTTTTGATGACTTCATGATCCATGCCGGCTCGGATTCCGCCGGCGTTGGAACTGAAATGGTGACCATGAATTCTACGGTAAAGTTGATATTTCGAAACACGGGTACATTCTTCGGCATTCATGTGTCACCCTCGCCATTGGATCTTTTCTTTTCCGAACTCTCGCTGGCGAGTGGGGCGGTAAGATTCAGGTTCAACAATTTTCTTGTAACTTTTTTTTTATATCTTGTGACAACGTAGCGCAATTTCTTTATAGAAGAGCCCAAGAATTTAGATAACGTGATCCATCAGTAACCATTATATATGTTTACGGTTTAGATATTCAACTAAGTAAAATCGTTTGATCACGTGGACCTCACATAATCATCGAAGCTAGACAAGTCTATATGGAGCAACCAATTCCAATCGAATATGTCTAGCTTCAAGAGCAATCTAATTTGAGCAAGCTGCTCGAGTAGTATATCGAGAATAATTTATTTTCAGATTTCGCTCGATCATATAGATTATAGTCCCTTAGCACAAATTCAATTATATGTTAACAAATGTATGCAGGCATCGATTTGATATTGGTGGGCATTACATTATTTTGCAGATTAATGGATTTTATCAATCAAGGAAAAGCCAAAGAACGATAGCGGTAATTTTAATGGGGAATCACATTCCCTTGTACGGCGGAGGTTCTAATTTGAGTAGTAAAGAAGGCAGACCGGCGGCACCAGTGACACTAGCACTGAATTTCACGGTTCGGGCAAGGGCTTATGTATTGGGCCGACTGGTTAAGCCCAAGTTCCACAAAACAGTCCATTGTTCCGTAGTTCTAGACCAAAATAAAATGAATGTGGCCATTCCTTTGAAGAACTCATGTACGTTCAATTAAGCCCAAAGTATATTTGTATTTATTTATATTTGGGCATGGGCTGGACGAAATATCAGAACATATTGGGCCCTTGGAAATGGCCTGGTTGAGTTTGGCGGAATAATGGAAAAGTTTAGGGGAAAGTGGCTGTGTATTTGTGAATGAATGAGCATTTCTATATTTTAAGGGGTTCTCTTTTAATTTATGTATTCTTTATAGAACAATGTCAAGTGAACAAATTTTTTTTTAAACAAAAAAAAAAACAAACTAGTAATAATTATAGAGGTTGAAACTTAAAAATATTTAAAAACTATTATTCATAAATTTTATATTTTTAGTCGAGGGAAATATATATTATACCGATTCTTTTTAAGAAAATTGGTACGTTTGTCTACGTGCATAAAATTCAAGAATAATAACATTTTGTAACAAAAAGATGTCGACAGGTTTGTCCGTTATTTATTATTATGTGGTTCGGCAGTCTATTTCTACAAAATGGAAAAAGAAAAAAAGAACATGCTTGCTTTCTACACAATTAATTTCATGCCGATTTATACTCATTTCTGTGCAATTAACTTGCATAAAATACACGTTAAATATATATATGCCTCGTTCTTTGTTCTTTATTTGGTACGCACAAAGGTGAAAGTTTGGAAAAAATAGAAAGTAATATTTTTGGTTAAAAGTAATATTTTTTCATGGGTGACTCAAATAAAAGACATGTCTCAAAAAATTGATAATTCACAAGAGTTTTTACGTAATAGTATAGTGATTTGTGGAAACAGTGATAATCAATTATATTGTGTGAATAATTAAAATTAGTGTGCTCTTTATGATATAAAATGTACCTTGCAATAGATAAAAACACAATTTTCTACTTTTCATCTTAGTAATTTAACAAACCACACCAAATCGTTTTTTTTATTATTAGTAAGTCGGGATTGCGGAGAAAATAAATAAATTATCAAAATAAAAAAAAAAATCCGATCCAGGGAGGTTGGGGTGTATGTCGCAACCATATGCATATCCCGACCATATTGTTAGAGATTTATTATAACATGTGGTTGGTTTCTGCTTTACTATTTTATAAATGTATTCTTTTTTTGGTACAATTAAATTGAAATTTCCGATCATGATTATGATATAATATCATTGTCCCCATCTTGGATTGCGAATTTTATATTATTTGATTAAAAAAAAACATTAGTTCGAGTAGCTAGACTCGTCCAACATATTAGTGTTTTATGAGTTATACTTTGGATTTGCATTTTGTAATCCGAATGGGTTATTTTCCTTTAGTTATAATTATATGGCAACAATGTTCGAGGTTGATTTAATTATTAATGTTTTATTTCACTTGGTTACGCGCGACCTTGATCCTGAATTTAATGGTTGTTGCACCTTGCAAGGTTGAGACATTGCAGCAGAAAGCCCAGATTCTCAGCAAATCACAGTCTAACGTAAACAACAAGAACGGTGAGTTGAATTAAAATGAATGTTGTATAAATCTTTACAATCACTACAATCTGAAGCATTTTCTATGGAGGTCTAAATTGAAACGTTGTGCGTTCCCATCACCTGATGGTGATCCAATCATCTGAGACAGACCAATCGGGACTTTGATGTGTCATTAGCTCCCCCAGCCACTCCAACGGGGTAGGTGGTGTCAAATCGGAGAAGTAAAGGGCCGGCTGTGGAGAATATTCCGGTGTGGGTAAAGATGTAATTGAACACGCCGCAGGTGATTCCCAATCATGGAAATCGAAAGGGCATCTTGGAGAGGGTGATACGGTAGTTTTACTTTCTTGCCTGCCTTTCAGCGAATCTGCCACGTCATCAAAATATTCAACATCGCAGACGAAAGGGTGATTTAGGAGCATCTCAGCCGTCCATCTATAGCTCGGATCCTTCACGAAGCATTTTCCGAGAAAATCTTTTCCTTCTTCCGATAATATTCCTGGAATCTCCGGCACCTCTTCGCCGACGCCGATTCTCATAAGCACCGCCGCCAAGTTGGAACACCGCCACACCGGATTCCCGGTTACCATCTCCGCTACGACACACCCCAGTGCCCACACATCCGCAGGAGCCCCCTGTTCTCCGCCTGTGACAGTCTCCGGCGACATGTACATTGGGGTACCTCTGAATTCGCATCCAGGAGAGATCCCTTTCCCGGTCCTCTTCGATAGACCGAAATCCGCAATCTTTACGCCGCCGTTCGGGCACAAGAGAATGTTTTGAAGCTTTAAATCACAGTGAACATAACCAAACTTGTGAATATAGTGAAGACCTCTCAGCAAAGCTTTCGTGTATCCCCGAACTTCGGATTCCGGCAGCCTCTGATCATCGGAATTCTTCACTTTATCAGCAAGCGTGCCTCCTGGAGCGTACTCCAACAACAGATTGTACAATCTCTCGCCATTTTCACAAGAAAAACTGCCTCCGAAGCATCTGATAATTTGTGGGCAATCTTTAAGATCATCCAAAATAAACTTCTCGTTCATCAGTGAACAAGAATGTGAAATTCCACATGATTTCACCGCCATCAGCGGAGGAAACTGAGAACTCTGGCTTCTGGGCACTCCTAAATTCACCGTAGCGAAGCTTCCATGACCCAATTTCTCACCGCGAACCCAATCCATGTCCATTTATCAATTCTCAATCAAGAACTTAATTTTTTTCAAACTATGGGGAAAAAAAAAGGAGAGAAGCAAGAGAAATCGAACCGAGTTCGAGAAATCTATGACTGCTGTTGTACTTATAAAGAGGATTTTTGAGTTGATTTGATTGCATTGTATGTACAAGGAAACTTTAAAAATAAGAAGCACGTGGTCATTAAGGATACTTCGCGGGAACCTTAAATAGCCTACCCAAGTTTAGGAAACGTGGTTGATCTGTAAAAGATTTTTTTTTTTTTAAGAAAGGAAATTTTTATGAAGAATAATTAAACTCTCCTCGTGTTAATTAAGGAATTATGTTACTTGTATCAGTGAAAACTTCCTTTTGCTCCACCTAGATTTATCAACTAAATGCACATTAGGAAAAAAATAGTTGATTTTTGTGCTATATTTTACCGATTTATCTTATCAATAAAGTGATTGGATGATAGCAAAATCCACCATCTAATCAAAAGTCAAAGTCAGTACCATTGTGGATTCATATTTGCTGTGACGTTGGTTCGCATTTGAAAGTGATGATATAATTAAAACTTGACTTGTAATGATTTGAATGGATTTGGTCAAATCGAGTCTTCCGAAGATTTTTCTTTAAATTATTTCAGATCGTGTATATCTCGATCACTTCGTAATAATGGCAAATTTGAATTTGGATATGAACAAATATTATACGACGAAGAGAAGTCAATTAGAATAGAATGACTTGTAGATTTCATATATATCTTTCCATACTAGGGATTAGGTTTGGGAACATAAGCGGATGGGGGCTCTTCTTTCGAGTGGATGTACTTTCTAAAATTCATCATCTTTAATTTTATATGATTTTCTTTAACATCGCGAGTGAGTTCATCCACAAACTAAACTGCATGTTTATGTACAATTAAAACAATTATTTAAACGTGATGATTTGTTAATGATCCCTTGTCCATAACTTGCATGCAGAAAATTCGTATGAGTACACGCAACTTGACACGCGTGATTCCTTCACACATCCTTATTTTCGATAAATGGTCCAAATTACGAGGATCTGTTGCGGAAGCTCTCTAATTAATATTTGGAATTGAAAAATGAGTAGGGCTAATTACCAGTCCACGTTCTGGAAACCTTGACTTCTAAATCTTCGTTTTACATCTACTTATTATATGAATTATTTATATTATTTTTAGTTCACAATAGACTAGAGATGGGAATTTGAAGCATGTCTGACCGTTGACTTCTAACATTATTTTTTTTTACGGTGAAAACTCTTGTAATTTATTGAATAAGATAAAATATTTAATTACAAGATTAATCAGCCAAAAAAGAAAATCTCCACGCTTCCAAACAAAGAAGGAATGGGTAAAACAAGCAAAAGAGGCAATGGAATAGGCAACATTATTTGCAGTTCGTCGCACATGCCTTAAGAATGGGTTTCCCAGAAGAGACAGGAGACCTCGGATATCCAAAGCTAGGATTCCGACGTAACTGTGATTCTCATCTCTACTTGTGACTGCTTGCACGGCGAAAAGAGAGTCTAAGGTGATAAGATGTATCTCAATATTGTGTTCCCTAGAGATATTGACTCCAATTTGAATAGCAAGAAGTTCAACAAACGTAATCGATATGCAAACGTAACCAATATGACTTCAACGTTATTTTGGAAAACTGTTAATAGGTGAAAATTTTGTCTAAGGTTTTTTTTTTAAAATGAGTAATTTGTAAAGATTTTTTCCTTTGATTTTGTAACTGAAATTAGGTTTGCTTTACCAAGAATTTCCAAAGACGTGGTGGTATACAAATTGACATCACTTGAAAATATATATATA